>NC_036251.1:19807180-19910411 GCF_002742605.1 Olea europaea var. sylvestris
ACATCTCTAAAGCTTGATAAGGATGAGCAAGGTACGTCTGTAGACATCACAAAATATTGAGGTATGATCGGATCTCTTCTTTATTTAACTGCTAGTCGACTCGATTTTATGTTTAGTGTTTGCCTATGTGCTCGCTTTCAATCTAATCCTAAGGAATCACACTTAAAGGCCGTAAAAAGAATTTTTCGTTATCTAAGTGGTACGAGTACTTTAGGACTTTCGTATCCAAAATGCACTCATATTGACTTAATTAATTATTTGGATGCCGATTGGGCCGGATGTAACGTTGATCGTAAAAGCACAAGTGAAAATTATCACTATCTAGGCTTTGCACTTGTGTCTTAGTCTAGTAAGAAACAAAATTCCGTTGCACTATCCACCGCCGAGGTGGAATATATCTCAGCCGCTATTTGTTGTGCACAAACACTTTGGATGAAACAAACTGTATGTGATTATCATTTTTCTTACGTTCATGTGCCTATTTTATGTGATAATACTAGTGCCATAAATTTGTCCAAAAATCCTGTCTTGCATTCACAAACTAAACATATTGAGATTCGACATCATTTTCTTCGTAATCATGTGCAAAAATGAGATATTGAATTAGAATTTATAAAGATCGAGGACCAATTGGCTGATATTCTCACCAAACCTCTTGCACACGATCGTTTCACATATATTCAAAGAGGTTTAGAAATTATCGATGAAAATGAAGTTGAATGTGGTTAATTTTCCCTATCACGTTGATCAACGTCCATAGGCTTTTATAAAATTGTCCAAAGTATTGTTTATTTATGACTTCATCATATTTCAGTATCTTAGTCTAAAAAAAAAGAAAAGAAGGTATCGGACGACCAAAACGGACATTCGATACGTACTGGACATTTCCAACGAACTATCCGTTACATTAGTCCTTTTTGACATATATTTCTTTGCCATACCGAACTGTCTGTTATGATGTATCGGACCATCCGGTACAACGGGAAATCGAATTTTAAACCCGAACTAGTCATCTTCCTCCTCACTTCTTCTCCCCATTTTCGAATTTATCTCCGTCAATATTTTCTTCTTTCATCCTACAACATATTCCTTTTGCTAAATTCTTAGAAATCTCTCATACCCACAACTTCTATATTCACTATTACTCGAAATCTCAAGCTATCATTTGCAAAAATCCCCAAATCGCATAGTTCGAATCCTAGTTTTTTCTTCATCAATTTTTCAAATTTTTCACCATGCCAAGAGTGGAAAGAGCAGCAAATCGCCCCAAAAGGACTACTATACATCCTCCACCAAGCTCCTCCGATGAAGAAATGGACGAGGAGCTTGAGGTACATACGAACCCATTTGATAAATCTCCCATTCTCCTAGGTAAAAATGTTGATCTCTTTGATTTTACACTATTAGCACTTGCATTTCACATTGAGGATTTATTAGAACACATGGGTTGGACCAATGTAGTCAGGATGAAAGATCACGCATTTTCTAGGTTAATGAGAGAAGTTTATCACTTAATGGTTATTCGGTCGGGCACAATTACGTGTTTTCTTAACAATGTACGTATCACTATTTTCAAAACACTCATTCGTGAAATTCTTGAGCTTGACGTGTGAAACACAAATTTATCATCATAGGGTACATCCGTCAATAGAGGGTTATAACCCGAGTGATGCTTGTCGACGTGTTACCGGAAAAGATTTTGAAAATATCAATAAAATTAGTACATATCACTTGAGTTTACCTTGCAAGGTTTTACAACACATTATCGCCCATGTCATACTTTTTCGAAAAGGACATCGAGACGAAGTCAATTTCCTCGACCTATTTATTCTCGACTCTTTTCTTGTGAATCGAAAATTAGATTTTCCAACTTTGGTTATTGGAACTATGGAACGCATGCATACCTTTCGAAAAACCAAAGTTCTTCCATACGGCATGCTTTTAACCAAAATTTTCAAACACTTTCATGTGCCGTTGGACAATGAGCCTTTCGTCAAATTATGTCCAACTGACACCATTAACATCAAAACACTTGCATGAATGCAAATCACAAAGGAAAATGGTCAATGGGTAGCACACACAAAGGGGTTTGATCCTACCTCGGGTCTATCCACTTTAGCTTTGGAAAGCGATGATGAGAATGATTCCGATGATGCTCCAATCCCTCCTTCCGACCCTCCTTCCAACATTCCGGGCTCGAGTGGCCCTCGAGCATCGAGTAGAGGAAATAGCATGACCGAAGATCAATTTAACATCCTCAACGGCCGTATTGACTCTCTCACTTCCACCATCGACAGTTCTGAAAGTTTACTTCTCCAGCTTCAGGCACAACAAACGACTATCCAAGACCGACAGGCGAAGATGCAAGCACAACAAATTGCCTTCTTTGCCGATTTCTACTCTAGATTCCCTCCGGCACCATAGTTCACTCACTGTCATTTATAATGCTTGTCTTTATGCTTTCCCTTTGAACATTGCACTACCATGCTTCTCTAACTGTTTTTGGGCTTCATGCATTGTTATTAGACAGATCTATTTTGCTTCTATTGTTCTTGCATTCAATGATTGATTTTATTTTTTTTTGCTTATGCCAAAAGGGGGAAGTGATATGTGGATGATTATGCAAGAATATGATATGTGGATGATTATGCAAAAATATGCCAAATGAAATAAATAGTGTAATGGTTGATTATGCATAATGTGTATGATTAAGGGGGAATATATTCAATATATGATCATTGATATATATATATATATATATACACACTTACAATTACTATTACTACTACTACTACCACGACGCTTCTCTATGCACTCTGATGAAAAATAAGTAATCTGTGTTGGTGTAAATAAGGTATGTTTTTGTAAATGTAAAAAATCTTTAGTAATTGTAACACTTCCATTATCTTTTAATAAAAAACTTAATCCTATAATAAAATCTGTATCTTTAATGTTTAAAGGTCCGATCCATACAGATTCTTTAGGTAAAGTATATTCTATACGTCTACCACAATTTGTTTCAAAACTAATCTTACTATTTGATTGTAATAATTCTGTATAAGTATAAAGTTCTCCATCCATTTGTTGTGCTTCTATTGGTTTTTCTGAATATGTTATGTATTGTTTTGGTATTAATTTTTTATTAATTATACAATTACTACATCCTGAGTCTATTAAACCTAAACATTTGATTTCATATTGTCCTATTCTTATGTAACATTTTACTTTAATACTTTCAAGTTTTTCTGGATTACATATTACATGAACATATTCTATTTCTTTATATTCTGTACCTTGACTTTGTTCTTCTATCTCTATTGTTTTACCTTTATTATTATATTCTAACATTTCTATTTTATTTATTATAAATTTTTGCATTTCTTCTAAGCTTTCTATTCTTTTTCTAAGAATTTTTATTTCTAAAATTTCAATTTTTTCTTTTAAAGTTTTTGAATTAATTTCTTCTTTTTCAATAAGGTTCTTTTCTTCTAAACATTTTATACATGTTTCTTTATAACATTCAAAACATATATATATATTATGATAGTTGAAATCAAATAGAACATCGCATCGAAATGAAGATTCATGCATAAGACAAGATAAATGCACTAATGAAGAACGAAAAGAATTCCAATATCAAGAGAAATCAAAATCGAAGTCATAAACCTTGATGATCGAGCATATTGAAGAAAATTATATTAGAACTCTTGAATTTATATGTAAAGGTATAACATTTTAATATTTAACAAAGAAGTCTCGGGAGCTCAAAATAACATCATTCGAGGCAAAATCTATTTTTGAGAATTGAGCTACCGGACGGTCCGATAGTGTACCGGACGATCCGGTAAAGATGTTTGCCTAACGGTCAAAATTTTTAACATTCTGACACCTGTCTCACCAAACCAACGGCTAGTAGCCCTGTCCAGTACGTACTGGATGGTTCGGTACACTTTCCCAGTGGGGCATACTCTTAACCGTTAGGAAGATCTTTGAGAGCTATAAATACCACTTTCTCTTCACTATTCAAAAAAACTGTTTATGAGTATTAAGTAAAGTATTTTATTAATTCTCTCAACCTTATTTTTCACTCTTTTAAAGATCAAATCATTCATTTATTGAAAAACTTTTTGAGTGATCAAAAGTTGAAAAATTATTTATCTTAACTAAAGTTTTTCAATCAAAACACTTGAGCTACCTTCTTTGCTATCAATTAAAGTATTTATCTACTTCTCTCTTATATTCAAACTAAGTCTATATCATTTATTAAGAGAGAAGTTTTTCACTTGTAATTTCAATTCTCTTATTTTTGAATTGTGGGTCGTGTTGAGGTCCCGAAAATCTTAACGGTGTAAAAGGATCGGTGGCGAATCCAGCACCGAAGTCCAGTTAGGGCGGAACTTGACCGTTGACCGTCAAAAGTATTCTATGTATTCAGTTTTGAATAAGAAAATTAAAGTTTTTTTTTCCTTTTATTTGTATAGCTTGATTAAGTAACAATTTCTTAAAAAAAAAAATTTAATATAATCTCATAACATTTCTACTCTGTCACATTGAGAATATTAACGTACTCGTGCTCTAATTGTTTTTGCATGTTTATGTAATAATTGAAAAGGCAAGGAGTGTCAATAATATCTGTGAGGACTGATTTTGCACCTATTTTGAAAGGTCAGCAGCCACTTCTACTTTCTCAATAGATTAGGGACCAACCATGCATTTCAATAATTTTTAATGACGAAAATTGTTAGTGATAATCATAAAAGTAAGACATAACATAATACTGAGACAAATATTATTTGGAAGAAAAGTGTGTATTTCTGTCATCCTGGTACAAAAGTAAGAAATAAATAAATAAATATTACTTCAAATAACACCTTGGCCTTCAGGAACTCTTAACACTATCACATACACTAAAATGAAAACCCAAATTTAAGTTGGAAAACACAAATTTAAGTTGGAAAAGAACACAGATTACATGTCATAAACTGGTAATCCTGGAGAAGAAAAGAAAGTTGTAACTAATCAACACAAACCATGTAAGAAATGGCAGCAAAGGCACCTTTCTTTGTCATGGTGGGGCTTTTCTTGCCACCTTTGGAAGCGGAGGCGGAATCAGAAATCGGGAGTAGCGAATTCTTGAAGGATTCTGTATTGTTGCCAATCGCCTTTCACTCTTTCAGCTTTCACAATTTCACCATTTGGGGGAAAATGAAATTTCGAGTTGAAGGGAAAATGAAACTATATGGATTATAATTGATCGACCAAGACAATTCACTGGGTAATTGATTTGGGCCTACAATTTTTAAGCAAAAAGAGGCCCATTGTGAAGAAAATTAGCCCAACAACAAAATAAAAAAATGGCCCAGGTGATAAGGTTCAGTTTTCCTCCATCTTCGTCCATGCTGGTTTGCAACTCCACTCCCGGCGGTCTGAACATTCCGGCGGATCTAGCTAGGGTGGCCCCCCTAGCTTGTCACCACTTGGATCCGCCACTACCGGAAGCTTTGTAAATATTGAATTGCACCATATGTCAATCAAATATAGTAGAAAAGGCCTTGCTCGTGACGGAGAGCTTGGTAACGGGGGACGTAGATCGTTGATTTGATCGAACCTCCTTATTACATCGTTTGCGCTCTCTCTTCCCTTCCTCTTATTATTTTTGTGATATCTTACTTACTTATTATTTTAATTGTTATTTGTTTAAATTTGAACTTATTTTCGAAAAAGTTTCAAACAACCAATTCACCCCTCTCTTGGTTAGTTGTTCTTGGGCTGTCATATACCACTTATATATTTTTTTCATATATGTAAATGCTTCCTACATCTTTTGTCAATTGTTGGAGACACGATCTAGGTGATACAGTACGATTAACTTTATATGATGGTATAATTGTTACAATACAGTTAGAAAGAATCGATGGAGAAATATATCTGACTAATCATGGGAGCAATTTTTCGATCATCATAACTTACAGGATGATTATGTTGTAGCATTTGAATATAACAGAAATTTCACATTTAATATGAGGATATTTGATCATTCTAGATTAAAAGTTACATATGGCTCCAATGTTGAAGAGGATGAGAACGCTTTACATATTGATAATCCTGCATTCGAAATAACACCAAAACTCAATCACAACAACCATCGAGAAATTGTAAGTGCTTTTCCACATAATTTTATAACATCAGTAAATCATTCATCCATTTTTTCAATCTATACCGAGAAGTTTGCAAGACACCATCTGCCAAGAGATATGAGGAATGTTCGAATCTACGACTCTTTACATCACAATTAGGATATCACCGCAAATTTAAGATCAAATGGTGTAATGCATCGTCTTACTGTAGGTTGGGTAAATTTTCTGACAGAAAAAGAACTACAAATCAGCGATACATGTGTATTTGAACTATTAAATAGCGAATGTCTAATGTTTGGAACTCTAACACGTCTATGAAACTTTTTTATTTATAATTATATTCGCCACCCCATTAATGTTTAATTTTTATGTTTACCCATTTCACTTTCTTTAGCAGTTAATTATCTCAGAAAGATTTTTATAGAAATTACATTTTTTTCTTTTTTTACAATTCAAAAATACTACGATGTTTTTAGCTAAAACATAACATTCATATGTCGTATATATCAATACATATATAGTTACACCATATATATATATATATAGACAAACACACACACACCCCCGATACGTTTGTCTGTCGAAACAACCACCATATTCTTATATTTCATATTCACTCAACTAACATGCAACGCACGTTAACTCACTAGTATTAATAAATGAGCAATATTTGTCCAAAGAATAAAGTATATGCACTCATAGTTACTTCAACTTAACTCCATCAAATAAATATTCAAGTTTGATTTAAATAATTCAAACGGTTATTTTTAAATGGTAAAACATGCATTTGAACGAGAAAAAAAAATGAAGAATAACAAGTGTCATCTTTCGCCTGTAGAGAAGGCCTCGGGCAAAAAAAAAAAATAAAAAAAAATCATAAATCTATATCTATTCTATTATAAAATTTGGCATAGATAAATAAAGTTGACTATGTGACAATCTTGATAGAGTACTATTAATCCAGTCTATATTTTAAAGTTGTTTTAGAGTGTAAAAATGAATTGTGACAACTATACCCAATATGGATCACTATGTGAATAATTTCTGGGTCCTATTAGTTATTTTGTTTGTTTTAGTTTAGAAATTGTTATGAATTGATTTTTTGTGGGGAAAAAAAAATAAAAAAAAGTCAGTTATCCTCCTGTGACTACAAAGTTACAAATACTCTATTAACGATTTGAGTGTTGAAGACAATGGGTCACATGACTTTCTTCTTGGACTTCAAGGCTTGATTTTGATTTGTTAAATACTTTAATTTTCTTTAATATGGATTTAAATTTGAACTTGTTTTGATTTGAAAAAGATTTTAATCTTCTTGAATTCCTGGGCTTGGACTTGAGACTTTATTCTCTTCTTCATCTTCAATTTGAATCCTGATCTGATTTCTCCTGAATTTGTATGTTTTTCTCTTGTACTTGAATTTATGATTTCCCTTGAATCTTAAGTCTATTTATAGATAAAATTTTGTAATCACCTTAATTATATTTAAACCAACTATTAATATAAATATGATTTATGAAAAGTAGGATGATTTCCTACTTCTTTAACATGAACGTGTTTAGAAGACTTCAGCCTAATATAAAATTAAATGGGTTATTTTTTTTGAATAGACCCATTTCATTTAAAGCCTGTTTGGGAGGGATTTTTTATCCCAAAAAATTGATTTTTTGACCGTTATTTCACTATTTCAGCAATAATTTTTTACTTTTCTCTCATAGGTGGACCCCACTTTTCTTCTAATAGTCAAAAAATCAATTCTCAAAATCTCTCTCAAATGGGACCTTAATTATTTTATCTACATATTTTTTAATTTCTACATCGACGTAGGAACAATACCAACAAGTGAAATTTCTCATAGCGTTACACTTCATTGATATAGTATATATTACGGGGTGATATAAATTTATAGCAAAATTTTCGACTTGTCCACTAGCCATATTTGGCACCCTTTGCTAGCAAAAGTGGTATATCTTACCGTATTATTTTCTACAAACAATAGCACCTACAACATTACTTAATATCATGGAAGATTCTTAGATGTTTTACATTAAGCATATTTTTTCAATAGCATAATTCAAATCAGCTGTACTGACATCAAGTTTCATTTTAACTATAATATCATTTAAAATTGCAAATTTCAGATCTAATCTAGGATAATATTTATCATCTACAATAAATTTATGGATCTTGTCTCTTTCCTCAATCAAGTTATACCCAACTGTTTTTGTGATATTTGAGCCTTTCATAAGCTTCTTTAACTTTGTAACTCTCACTTGCCTACTCTTGCATATATATTGGAAAGAATTACCTGGATTTCACAGCTCCAACTTAAAGAGAGACTCGAGAGCATTCTCAGCCAGCTTGACATTACCATGGAAACTGCAATCCTCAAGCTGAGTTCTCCAAACAATGGAATCAAGTTTCATTGGCATAGTCTTTGTAAGATCACAAGCTTTTTTTAGTTTTCTTGCACGACCAAGAAGATCAACCATTCATCCCTTATGTTCTAGCTTTAGATTAATGGAGAAATTGTTCTTCATAAAATTAGAGAGTTCTCGGCCCTTTTCAACCTTGTCTCCATGTGTACATGCTAAGATTGTCCATTTGAATGTGACATTGTCCGGTGTTATTCATTTTCCCTCATTATGAATGACATCGCACATAGCATGCTAATTTCAACGAGAAAATTTATGTTTACATCTAATTATTTCACACCTTACTAGTGATTTATCAGAATAAAAGACCCAAAGTTATTTGACTTGAGCATAATTAGAATGCTCACCAGCATTGGTTAAATAATGCAAGAGCTTTTCACATTTTCCACAGACTGCTAAACCCATGATCATAGTACTCCAGGAACACAATTTTCTACGTCTAGTAATGTCATCGAATACTTGCAATGCTCTGTCAATTCTACCACATCTTGTGTACAACTCAAGCACTGCATTGCAAACAAACATATTTTTCAAATAATCATGCGCTTGTGCATGAGCTTCAATCATTGTCCAACCTCTAATGCCCCAAGATTTGCACAAGAACACTAGCTATAGTCACTTCATTAGGCTTTACTATTCACCCCTCCTCAATTTCCAAGTGAATTTCCAAAGCCTCCATATGTTTCCCATTGTGTTGTCCTCTGATATCATTGCTGTTTAAGAATCACATTCCTCTATGGCATAGCCGAGAACAAACGAGAAGCTTCATCCAAAACCCCACACCTCATGTACCCAGCAATTAAATAATTCCAACTCGGAATGTACTTACACTCATCTCATCAATCTATTTTAGAGGAAAACACACCAAATCTATTTAGGCGTACATGTTAACTAGTACAATTAGCGCATAAACATCACTCTGTAGGCCAAATTGAATGACATGAGCATGAAGCATTTAGCCTTGGGAATGGACAGAAAGGTTGGCACAGGTAACAAAAAGAAAGGTAAAAATAATATGCAATAGGATAATACCCTTGGTATAGCATCTAAGAGGTTCAGATGAGCTTGTTGTAGAGATAAAGAGTTGGTTTAGGCATATTATCAAATAGTTTTGTGAGCATAGTGTATGTTTGGGATGTCCAAGAGTTTGGTGACTAAATACATAGTAAAATCTCTCCCACTCCTAAGTGTCTGTACATGTATTTGCTTCAATTGGTTCATAATTTTTCATTGACATGTCCTAGGCTACCAAAACATTTGCTGTGAGTCATATTTATGAAATAATGTAGAGTTAAGCAAACTGGCTTATTCTTAACCTTCTATGTAGGCTTTGATGGTGTCCTTGCTATTGAGTCAGCCCGGCACAGCTTGACACACGACACATGCTTAAACTGGATCATGCCCTTGAAATGCCAGTCCTGGTTAAACTAGATTTGCCCTTCGTTTTCAAACGTTCAGATCATTAATTAGAGGATTTTTGTAATTTTGCAATTACAAAAAGATTAACATCCACTTGTATTTCTTAAAATACAATTTGTAATGATTTCTAAATTTTAATACAAGAAATTCGTCACACAAATTTCTGTCGAAGAACTCGAAAGATTTTAACTGAAATCCGCTAGGAAGCAGAAGCTCAGAAAAGTTCACACAAAAGGAAATTAATTATTGATGCGGAATGATATCTGTTGCAAAATTAAGGGAATTGGTAAAATCTCCTTCAAATTATAGATGACCAGACCTTAATTTAGATAAGACTAAACATCTTTTATATCTTTAAGTCTCTTAGATGACCTTGATTATGATAAAAACATTAAAGAGGTGACACTAGAGTGAAGAAGAACTCCTTTGTAAATCATAGTCACCCCTATAGTGAATGACATCTATACACTAAAAGCTATCCCATTAGTTGGAAAGATTTCCACTTTTTTAGATATAAGGACTCCAAAACCAAACTACAGTACGAAAAGTGGGTCACATTGGTGGGAAGTCACTCCAGCTTCTTAAAGCATAAAAAGCATTTGGTAAAGACATAATAGATAAAATGCAATTGTGTGAAGAGTGCATTATGGGAAAGCAACAGAGATTGTCTTTGACAACAGCAGTTCACATTCCTCTTCTTGACTAGAATATTTTCATGCTAACTTCTTGGGCCAGCATCAGTTCGAACCAGTACAGGCTTCAAGTTTTTCCTTCTTATAGTGAGGATATGAATCCATAGCAACATTTTCAAGAAAATATAGATATTGAGGAAGACCAACCTGTAACCCAACCCTTTAATGATAATCAGTTAACTAGAGATAGATAAACGAAGAATGTAAGACCTTCAACTAGATTTGTTAATGGTGATTTTATGTCCTTATACAAGGATCATTATGTCTTGACCAATGATTCTTTAAAACATGAAAAGGCTTTTAGATGCAAAGAAGTCAGAATTTGGTTTGCAGCAATACAAGAGGAGCTGAAATTTTTGCACAAAAATCAGACCTGCATACTGGTAAAAGCCTAATGATATAAAGTTATAGACTGCAAGAGAGTCTTTAAGGTTAAAAATTGGAGAGAATAAAGGAGATGATATAAGGTACAAGGCTAGGCTAGTCAAAGAGAAGGAACTGATTATAAAGAGAACTTTCTTGCTAAGAGAATTTTAGGTATGGACGTAAGAAGAAATAGGAAGGATAACACAGGTTTTCTTAGACAGAAGTTCTACATTGGAAAATAATATGACTGAAGCCAAACTAGTATAACTGCCATTAGGAAGTGAATATAAATTGTCCGGTAAACATTCTCCTCTGTTTCAAGACGAGTTTGATAAAATGAGCAAAATTCCTTATGCAAATACAGTGAGAGCATTTATGTATTTTATGGTGTGTTCAAGACCTGATTTAACATGTTGAATAAGCATTGTTTCGTATCAAATACCCTGTTTTGCAATGGAATTGAGGTAGGCGTTTTGCTCTCGTGTTCTTGGTGAAACAGTGACCTAAACTGCTCTCTTTCTTCTTCTTCTTCGTGATATATTGCAGCCACCATTTTCTCCCCTTGTGGGATATTCAATTGGGCAACCATAGTGATCCTTTGTGGGTTGAGCAATCAATTGTTGATTATTTGATGTTTGTTAGAGAAAGTGAGCCCATTTTTACACACCTAAGAAGCACAGATATAGATATATAATTTGGATACAAAGATATGACTATAAGACTTTTTTTTTTAAAAAAAAAAAATTAAGATACATTAGTAGGTGTTATAAAATTCAACATAATTTTACTAATATAAAAACATTAATACAGAAGTATGATAATGAAAATAAAATAAAATACTAAAGTACTTCAACTGAATCATTAATTGTCAAAATTTATCGATATTAATCTCTTCATTATCATTAAAAATAACGTTCTCCAACTTTGGCTCATCTAATGAGAGATTTACAACCTCAAGTAGGCCCACATTTTGGATCTCCTTTTGAGTGGAGATCTAACTTTCTTGAGAAGAGACGCAAATTGTTATGAATGAAAATCAAATTTTCAATTGTATTCCGTCTCGTAGAGTGCACAAAAGAGTGAGTACTCCAATTTCTTTTAGCACTTGATGAAGAAGAAGGTTCCACAAGAAATTTCAAATCAATGTTTTGTAGTAAAGGTGCATATGAACCATGAAGTATCAGATATGTATTGAAAATCATACAAAAATATAAAATAATTAAAAAATATTTATTGGATACGTATTGAAAATTTAAAAAATTTAAAAATAATTAAAAAAAGTATCCAGTACATATCAGAGGGTATCAAGGCTCAGATACGTATCAAATAAGGTACGTAACAAGTTTACAAGTATCGTGCTTCTTAATTGCACACAATCAAAGGTCTTGGCGAGTAATTTCATCACAAGTATCTTAATAAAATCAAGGCAAATCCAGGAGATCTTCATTGAAATGTCATGAAGTGGTTGCTAAAGTACTTGAGAGGTACTATCGGCTTAGTATTGTGGCTTAGAATAGATAAAAGGGGTTGAGTTGAAGGGCTACATAGTTTCAGAATTCCTTGGTGAAATTGATCTACGTCTGCATACATGTTTACCTTGTGTGGATCTTGTATAAGCTGGAAATCACATCTTCAAAATGGGGGGAATAGAATTTTTTGGAGAAAGAGTGGTTAAAAAAGAAGGAAAAAATTTCGATTTATATGTAATATTATTTTATGAAAAATCGTGTGAATGAAAATAGGAGAGAGAAAAATGAAATTTAATTTAATGGGAGCCAAACGAGGCATCATCGATGTATTGATGCATTTTAAGAGGGACTATGTCTTAGAGTATTACTATATAAGTTAGGATTTGTTGATAATCAAGTTCAGATTTTCATACATAACCGAAGTCCTATTCATCTGAGTAGAAAATCCATGTTTTATGATAGGAAAAAACTTGTTTAGTTCCATTTCATTCGTGAATAGAAAAATATTTACTAAGACTTGATAAATCCCAACTCAATATAAGTGATCAAGAAAGGGTATGAAAATTCTTCATTTAAACAAGTTCAAAGATTGCTTGAACTTGTCGACTTAAATTGTGGCTAATAAACTCTTTTCAATGCTTGTACAGAGAGCATACAAAGCCAATGCTTCTGGTGTTACTTGAATTGATACATTGTTTCGAGAAAACTTGTTTCTCTCAAATGAAATTCATTTGGTGGTAACACTATTAGAAGAGAAGGCGACGCGACAGCTTAGTAAATTTGTTTTAATTGTGAGATCTGCGAGGCTTGTGTGGTGTGTATGAAACTTCGATGTCTCTTGTGCTATGAACGCTATAAATATTGGTTTGTGCTTAGTGATTGAACACATATCCCGTTGGCTGATGCTTGACCGGTGTTATGCTTAACAATTTTCACATAAACATCGTTCAAATCTAATTTTTCCGAAATTTTAAACTTTTTAAGTGCTTCCCCAATTTCTATAACATGAATTGACATTGTTGGCTACAATAACTGAAATCATGTTAAGTGGCACTCGTGAGAGTAGGAATCAGAGCATCACAAATGTCATATGGAAATTGAGTTGGATGACGACCACGTAAAATATTCTTTATTTCTCATGAAAAATACGTTGGACTAAATGTACCAGATGGAATGATTGGGAATGAATACCGGATTAACACATATCGTCTATGCAATTTAGATATACAAATCAATCTTCAACTTCCAAAATAGTCAACTGGGTCCCACTCAAATTTCGTGTCAAAGTTAGCCACTCAATCTATTTTTTCCAACAAAATATAAGAACCCTAAATTTATTTGTGCCATTGGCAAGACCAATTGGATTTATTGACACCATATAGGAGTTCAGAAAGTGAAGGTCCGATCGCAATCATCTCCTTCTTTTCCCCACGAATTAGAAAAAACTTATTTGTGACATTTCTCTAATTAAAAATATTTTTTAACACTTCAGTTTGATACATTTCCTAAATTTACAAACTAAAATTCTATGACTACACAGCTGTAAAAACATAGGTATGCCTATGAATTTTTTACGCGTTACAGTCTTGCAAACCCATTGAATTGACTTCAAATGTGTATTCACAACTAGAAATTTAAAAACCATATCACTAAAATCAACTTTCTAAATGGAAAATGATTATAAAAATAAAAATAAAAATAAAAAACACCGTATCATTGATGACTTTGTCACCGTTCGATAATCTCTTGATCATGATCTAGCGATTCCGGTTTCTTGCCACTCTTTAATCTAAACAGTCCGTACAATTTCCGAAACTCCTTCGGCACCACCGTGTCCTTCCAGGCCACGCCACTGGCATCCTCAGCAGTAGACGGCGGGACCGGTGATGACGCCGCGCTCTCGCTCAACCTATGTCCAAACTTTCCTCCACCACCACCACTGCCGACGCTGCTTCTTCTGTTTGATTGCAAAGCTGTGATCACCGATTTCAATGCCCGGCTCGGCGAACTCCGGTTCACTAGCATCAGTTCCCCAATCTCCGCCGGGCTCATGGTGGCGCCGGTCTGAAAAATTTCCTCTACTTGTGGAAACAGTTTATGCTCCTTAACCCCTAAGTAACTGCCGGCTAAACTCTTGAATGAATTGAAATCACACAAAGGAAAATAAATATGAAAATCAATTCTTCCAGGCCTTAAAAGAGCTGAATCAATTCCTTCTTTACTGTTCATCGTAAAAACCATAATTCTCCCATCACAAAAGCTTGAACCCAGAAGCCCATCCATGAAATTCATCAGCCCAGATAAAGTAATAGTCGTTGATTTCTCAGCGACATACCGATCCAAATCTTCAACAACTATCAAAGACTTTGATGTCGTTTGCAGCAGAAGCATGTTAAGATGGGAATCATCGGAAACTTGTGATAAATTAACGTTGTAAACATCGTACGAAAGGAAATTCGCCATTGCTGCAACGAAACTGGATTTTCCGGTGCCAGACGGACCGTAAAGAAGGTAGCTCCGCTTCCACGCGCGGCCGAGCTTTTGATAATACTGCTTGGATTTAATGAATGATTCAAGATCGGATTTCACCTTGGTTTTCAAATCTGGATCGAGAGCAATCGATTCAAAATTCGCAGGATGTTCAAAAGGGAGAGATCTCCAAGTACAATCAGTATTTATGTGTAGCTTTAAATCCTTTCTTCTTTGAACAATATCATCAGAAACTGTATGTATATGTTGAAGATAAGGCTTCAGGATTCTCCTCTTATCCTTCTTCTTAATCTTCAATACAAAACTCCGATGATTTCTACCGATTTTGTTCATCCATGAAACTCGTGCTCCTAGAAAAGTATCAGTGATTGTTTGATCGTCGTCGAGGCACAAAACGATGTCGTTCGATTTCTTGCCGGAGAAAAGATTGGTGAAATCGGAATCTTCAACAGAAGCCAATGAATTTACATAAACTGAAACCTTTTGGTAGAACTGATTTTGCTGACAGTTTTCGTTGAATTCAGGGACCTTCAAGTGCTGATGAACATGAATCCTATCTGATATCCATTCGCCCCACTTCCTCAGAACAAAGATTAAAGCAGTTCGATGAAGAAATATTCGAACAAGAAATATTAACAATATAATCAAGAAAAATACTAAGAAAACATAAAACACAAACATTGAGATATGTTTACTGATTTTTCTCAATATTTTGCGTTTTCAGAATTTTTATGATGAAAAGTGGAGGGAGGAGATTATTATGAATGAAATGGCTTCTGCTGTGTCTATATATACACACACACAAATATATATATTGTATAAGATTTTTTAATGGAGGTTAGCCCCTGAGGAAGAAACAGGGTGGAAACCTATATTCATTTATCTTATTTTGTGTAATGTATTTGTATATGATTTTTGTAGTGGAGGTTGGTCCACGGAGGAGGAAAGATGGGAAGTATAAGGTAAATTTTAATGGAGGTCATCCAACTTAAAAGATTTATTTTTGTTAGTCACTCAACTTCAATTTTATTACTTATTGGTCACCTAACTTATATTTCTGTTCAGCATAGTCACTCAACATAGATTTTTGTTTCAGTTTTATCACTCAGCTTATATTTTCATTTCAGTTTGACTATTTGATTTGTAATGTTTAGTGAGTCAGATAGAA
Organism: Olea europaea var. sylvestris; assembly: GCF_002742605.1. Taxonomy (NCBI): domain Eukaryota; kingdom Viridiplantae; phylum Streptophyta; class Magnoliopsida; order Lamiales; family Oleaceae; genus Olea; species Olea europaea. The sequence continues at coordinate 19,823,357 of NC_036251.1, forward strand.
TTCATGACATTTAACTTTGAGAATTAATGCTTATTTAGTACGAATTTTGATAATTGATTTTTAAACTATTAAAGATAAAGGAAGTTCTACTCGTGAAAGAAGAATTCAAAAATTACAGTTGAAATAGTAAAATAACTATCAAAAAATTGATGTTAATTAGTTTAAAATCTGTAACAATCAAGCTCTTAGTTAGAATGATGGATTAATTAATATACATGGCAATTTTCATGATGAAAGACCCATTATTTGAAAAACGAAAAATCGTGTACTCCTTAATATTAAAAAGTAATCACTTTTCCCAAAAGCAATAGTTGATAAAGAGAGACACAATTATGCCCTATATTAAAATTTAGGCTTTGGAACTTACTAAGAGTTTTTCATTTGGGAGCCAACCACTCCCTTAACGCAATATGATCATCCTTGTATTTAGCCTTTGTTCGACAACGAATATTTAGAAATTCTTTTTTCTACATATTCATTTTAAACTACATATTCACATAATAAAATATTATGTACGTAAATTTAAAACTTTTCCCTACTTTTTTAATTACACATTCTCTTAAAAATCCCTATACAAAACTTTATTTTTCCCAAATGATGATTTTCAAACGGCGGCACAATGATGCTTCGTGTCACGAAAAAATTAGTGTCACAAAAAGTGATGCTCCATATTCAAGCAGTGTTGGTAAATGGATTAGCGAAATTTTAACATAATAAAAATTTGGTAGTTAAATTGATAAATTATCAACATGAAACATACCTATAAGTTGAAGTAACATCCAGCAAAATTTTCACAAATGAGGATGCTTCTCCTAGTAATTTACATTATTGTTCACGACTTTTAACATTGTTTTTGGGTTGCGTCCCGTGGTATTACATTGGGTCATAGAAAATATTGACCCTACCAATTTGGTTACTTCTCCAACCCAATAAAGTTGACATTGATTTTTACATTAATGAGTTTTCTTTCTATTTTTCAAATCAACAATTTTTATTTGAGAAGTGCTGCATTGCCAGAGTGGGGTTCACAGAACCCTACAAACTCCTCATGACATACGTGGGTGGGGCATTTTTGGGGTATATTTTTAATGAAGCGGGATCCACCTTATGTGAGAAGGCCCGTAAAAGACCCTTTAAAACGAAGCATGTACACTCAGCTTTATTGTTTTTATTTAGATTGTCGGATTTTCAATTAAATAGAAATTAATTAGATATACAAGAAAATAAACCATTGTTCTGAGAAAGCCATGTGGGTGTGCACCAAGGAATCATGGAATGACGCGTTTCGCCCGTGTATTGAATTTCATTTTTTGGGGATGCGTTAAATTAGCCATTGATTGAATTCTATTATTTTTTTTTTTTTGGAATAATTGATTTTGTAATAGTGATTTTTAAATATATATATATATATATATATATTGTTAAAAATTAGGGAAAATTTTGGGGGATGCCTTCAATTGTGATTTTGATGGATTTTAAAATTTTCATTAAATTCAGGTATCATCAATTGAAATTTTAATAAAATTCAATGAAATCATTTGAAATTTAGGTATTCTCAATAACTAGTTGATTTATACAGGTTTCATTAATAGATGGATTTTAAGATATTTGGATGGCTTTTAAACTTAAAAATATATATAATCAAATCTTTTGAAAGTTTACCATATTTGATGATATTCTCATGAAATTTGTGGAAATCTATTTAAATCCAAGAATTTCATTAGGATTTATAATATTTTTAAAATAAATCAAAATCTTAGTTGAGAACACCCCGTAATTCGATTTGTATAATATTTAGTCATTCATATTTTAAAACACACATTAACAATCAAAGACTTTCGTGCCACATTGAATTTTGCAAGCAAGAAATTCGAAAAATAAATGCTTAAATCATCAACTACTTTATTGTCAATACAATAGAAATATGCAAAATATGATTAAGGGTCTAAAATATTGTCAATTCAATTGAATAACGTACCAAATAAGGAACCAATTGCATAAATGTAATTGTCACCATTTTCTTTTGGTTATGTCTTTAATCCTCAAATTGGGCAAATTTGTCAAGCTAAGAGTTGGCAATTTTTCTTCCCTTATAGGCATGACCCACGAGGCATTTGGATTAAAGTCAACGTGCAATTAACAATTTTGGATATAATTAAGTCTAGTGATATGTACTTAGTAGGAAACCAATTTCAAAAATTTAATTTGTCACCTAACCAGTAGAAATCGATAAACTCTAAGAATATACTTTGTTGTCTTATATGAAAAGTATTTTTTTTTTAATTTATTTTCAACTATACATCATCTAATAAGCACATGAGCTCGAAATTATTTTCTATTTTTTATCACACATTCTTCAGAAATAAATAATAATTATTTTCGCTTCAATTAATTTCTATCAAACAAACACTAAGAAAGTTTCTCATGGCACGGATACTTAGGATATAACAAGCCACCGAATTAAAATGAATACTTTATGTTAAACAGAGTATAACAATATTTCACTAAATAAGTTGACATTGATTTTTACATTAAACAAATTTGGGTTTTCACAGTTTCTAAAACACTTAAAGTGCATTTGATTGCAAGCATGAATTTGCATGAAAATAAATTATAAACAATTTAATTGCCTAGAACTTATTTGTATGAGAAGTATTAATAAATGTGGTTGATTGATTTGGATTTCATACTAGAAAATATTATATTTGTTAATTTTTTATTGATAAGTAGATGAGGGAACGTGCATAGATGAGAGAGAGAAAGAGAAACTAAATTCCCTGTAAAATAAATTTATATTCCTTCTAAAGAAAATATTTTCCTTGACTTTGAGAAAAATATGATCATGTGGAAAAGTAGGAAAATATATTTCATTTAATAAATGTTTAATCAAACAGTACAAAAGTAAGAATTTGAATGAAAAAATACATTTTTTTTATGGAAAATATGGACAATCAAATGCATCGTTAGTGCTACTCATACCTACGAGCATAAACAATTTGATTTGGGCAATTTTTGACATATTTTAGAAGCAACCCGTTTAAAGCAATTTGAGAAAAAATTCAAATATAAACAAAACTATTTAAAATGGATTAAACTACACCTAAACCAAAGGGTTGGGTTTGGCTTTAAACTGCTTTTTGTCATCAATTTTAATGTCACTAGTTAATTTCTTATACATTATTTTTATCTAAATCTCTTATAACCACAATAACAACAAAGCATAATATTTTGTTTACTTTTTTAGGCTAAAATTGTACAAAATAAAAGCTAATATAAAGTCACTGTGCAACTCTCTTACACAAAATATAAAGTCACAATACAACTTGATGCTTCTCGACAAGATCTTGACGATCCCATTGTGAAACAGTGAGAACTAATGGTTTTTGCAGAGCCAAAAATTTATTGTGGGAGGCCTAAATTTGTTTGGTTTCTTTGCAAGACATTTTTGGGATTGCAAAATCATTAAACGAGAGTTCAAATATCAAGTCAAATATAGTTGTTTAGACATATTAATAATTTTATTATTTATAATTTAATTCGTATTTTGATGTTACACATTTTCGAATTATGTTCTTTATTTGTTGGGATAAGTTTTCGATACCATTTCAAAGTATTCATGATGAAGTTATAACACTTTTTTCATGTCAAAAATCATTAAACGATGAGTTCAAAGTAACAATTCAAAGACGCAATGCACTATTTGAATTAAAAAATCATTAAATAACGAGCTAAAAATAGCTGCTAGAAATGATTTTGATATTTGACTTCGTTTCCATTTATAGACATGAATTTAAATTATTTCGATGTAAATTTCTCATATACTTAATATAAAAAGAAGATGAAATTGAGCCCACAAGTAAATTTTTTTTTTTTTTTTTTACAGAAAAGTAATTAAAAAACTAAAAAACTAAAAAAAAAAAACCATACAATCCACTCTTTGGTGTATGGACGAGTAGTCCCATATGGTTTGAAAGCGAAGATAAAATATTGAAATCTTTTTTTAGATTGGTTCAAAATCGTTTCATTGACAAGTCAGCATGACAACACAACATCAATTTCAAAACGACTTGATTTAATTTTCTATTCAATAGATTTTGCTTACCTCCCTACGCACAATTATTGTAAAGACAGAAGAGCCTTCGTATATGTGTCCTCTGTCTGTTAAAATGTATTAGCTGTCATAAAAAAATTTCTATTACCCAAATTCTTTTGGATTTCTCCTGTTTCCTTTCAAATGGCCAAACAAATTTTAATGAATTAAGATGTTATACTGCCTAACGACAACTGGTTCTTGTACTCATTGATCCATTTCTAAAGAATTCTTATTTAAATTGAGTGATTGTGACATACTTGATCCCAAAAAAAATATTCTAAATATTCCAATGCATACTGTTTATTGATAGTATTATAATAGGTAGAGTATTGCTTTTGAGATTTCCTTTTCTGCTTCATAAATTTTGCTTGCTATGATACGTATAACTTATTAAAATTAAGGGCGACGTATCATGGACTCCACTTGGTTATATAATGACTTAGCTTCTCTTTAAACACTCTTGAAAATACAACATAATTAGAATCCATTCGATAGAGTTTCTGTTTTTGCTTTTATTTAGGCCATGTTTGATTGTCCATTATTTTTCATGGAAAATGGAATTCAAATTCTATCTTCCACTTTTTGGCTGTTTGATAACATATTTTTTCCATGGAATTAGTTTTCTTGGTTTTTTTTAAAAGTGGACATTTTATTGGTTTTCAAGGAAACCCAATTCTTATAGGTGGGAATTGGTTTTCTAGGCTGATGTGATGATTTATTATTATTATTATTATTATTATTATTATTATTATTTTGACAATTGAAACAAATTTTATCCTTAATTGTAAAAAAAAATATTTTCCTTTAATTGACAATTTTCATGTAAAATAAAGTCAAACGAATATCAAAAGATAGATTTTTTTTTTATTTTTCTTGGGAATGGAAACAAATGCAATCCCCAATACCAGTAAATTTTATTCCTTTAATTGACAATTTTTATATAAAACAAAATCAAACACAAACACAAAAAAAAACTTTTATTTCAACATTTTTCACGTGAAAGTTATACCAATCAAACACAATAATTGTCAATTTTCAGTAAAACAATTTCTAGATCGTTCAATTCCCTAAAATTCGTTTTCTTTCTACACAAATTTCATTTTTGCAATCAAACGGACCCTTATTGTAAAAGAATTTCCTATGAGAGCTTAATTTGTACTTGAAAATTAATTTTTAAAACAACTTAATCTTCCAAAAGAGCTTTTACAGAAAGATACAAAATATATCATCCCAAAAGTAGCTTTTCAATTTCAAAAGTTCTTTTCAACTCTTCAAAAGTCATGTCAAATGCACCTATAGTGTAAAATTATAAGATAATACTTACAATATGCACATGGAATTAAATATCGTAAAATTGACACTAATAATCATGTTGAATCGACGCTATCAAGTTAGTATATTAAAATCCCTAGAAGGCCTTGTATATCTTTTCAAACATTTGAAGGGTCAATTAAATAAGGAAAATGTCGTCCCTAACAAGCCTCAAGTAATTGAGATTAAAATCGTAATCTTAACTATTAGTACAAATTTTGATGATGAGGTAAAAGTGGACTTTTCGATATGTTTGATCTCATAAATTAAAAGTAATTAGATTTGACAATTAATAAATTTTGACACATATTTCTCTCCATTAATCTTACTATCAAGTCATGTTTTCTTATCATCAAGCCGTGTTCGATGGAGTGTATCAAACTACTAATGCACTACAAATTTAAAGGCACACGAATTTGATGAGATTTTGGTATGTAATTAATCATAATTTTATTGTTGAATTGGGGTCTATAATATCTTTTGTTAGAAGTCTAAGGTCTTCGGTGCAATTTTATATTAAGTTTGGAAAGCTGGGTTTTTGTGTGGCTCTAGAAATACGGCTTTATATAAGGTTTTGTTTTTTACGACAATTTAATTGAATTTAGAGGTTTACACCAACTACGTAAATTTAATGATTATATTATATGTACATAATAAATTTATATAATACTTTAAATATACATGATGTGGTGAGATACGATTGGATCAAAAAAATTTCAACCAAATAAAAAAAAAAAAAAACTTTCACATTCTCCTTTTGACACATCATCTATATATAAATAATTATATAGCTGTTTATGCGCAAGTAGTATAATTTAAATATGTCACCAATCAACCAAACAAACAGATAAACTCCAAGAATATACCAGTGGATTTATTGCCATTCAATATGAGTAGTTAAGATTATAGCAAGACACAGAGCGATTCATAAAATAGCAATCCACTTGTATACCTCGTTAAAAAATTATCCTCAACGTTTTCCACAACTATTAAAAGCCGTTTATGATAGATAACTAGCCATTATAATTGTGGACATTTTCGAATGTTAAACTTACATGTCCAACTTTAATCGTTTAAACTTTTAAATAAAATAAATCAACATAATATTTACGGAGATTTAAAACTTGAACTACTATGATAAAAATATAAAGCTAGTCTCTAGTCGAGAGAGAATGTTATAAAAGGACAATTACACATTTCAATGGACCTACAAGCAGGGACTGATCTAGACATTTTGGGTTAGGGGATCACAATCAAACTTTCAAATGGTAGGTAAACCGTAAATAGTAATGACAGTCTGTAGTCGACAAATTGGAAGAGAGAGAGAGAGAGAGATAAAGGCGCAAAGTTGAATTTTGAGCTGTCGATTGTATAATTAATTTATAGTGTAGTTTTTAAACTTTAACATTCTTTAAAAAAATGCAGAAACTAGGGGCCCCCAGGTCCGCCCCTGCCTACAAGCAGTAATTTACTCTTACCAAACTGAGGTTTAATCTTTCTACAACCTGTCAATAATAATTATATTGTACAACAACCACTTATGCTGCCTAGAAAATGTCATATTAACGGGCAAATGATAGGTCCAGCCTAACAAATTTTGAAGCAATTATGATGCCAGACTGCCTAACAACTAGTTCTCGTACTCTTTTCAATTATTATATTTATAAAGTAGCACTAATTATATTTGTTTTCTACATAATTGTCCATTCTATGCAAAGTTAATTGTTCTAATGGTTACTGCATTCAAGTTGATGTCTTTGATTGATTACTAAAGTTTAAAATATCGAGTTTTGGTCACTAAAATTAGGTCAATATTTTCGATTGCTCACTCAAATTTAAAATATGGAGTTCTAGTCACTGAAATTGAAAAATATTATACATTATTCACTATAAACTCGATATTTTCTAAAGTTCAGCATTTATACTAGTAAGTAACATATAATATTTTTCAAAATTCAATGTTCAAAACTCAACATTTTAAATTTTAATAAACAATTGAAAACATGGACCTAAGTTCAGTGACCAAAATTCGATTTTTTAAATTTCAGTGACCAATTAAAGACATAAACCTAAATTTAGTGACCATTGGAATAATTAATTCTTCTATGCAATCTAATAAATCGAGAGATTTTTACTTTATATTATAATGAAGATTGAATAATTCAACAATCCTTTATCATGGACTCCACTCGATTATATATTGACCTAGCTACACCTCTGGTCATTAAACAATTTCAACAATACTTAATGATTGACCTTACATGCATAGTTTGGACCGTCAAGTAAATAGAAAAATGACAAGTTATTCGTAATCAAGATTAAAATCGTAATCTAACTATTAGTCTAATAACGCGGAGAGAGTGGACCCATCTAGCTTGATGTAAATTTTTTGATATGTTCGGTAAGTTGAATTAAAAATAATTAGAAACAACAATTGATTAATCTCTTTATCAAGTTACGTTCGATGAAGAGTATACTGATAATTGATGAAACACAAAGGCGCGTAGAGTATTTTGTCTAATTTATTATAATTTTTTAATTGAATTGGCATCTAATAAATATTTTGTTAGAAATCTTGGGTCTTAGGGTGCAATTTCTTAACTAAGCCTGGAAAGGGATTTTCAATTTCTTTTTCATTTCATTTTATTTTTATATTTTTTTCTTTTGTGTGTGGCCGTGGAGAAACAGCTTTTAATTTGGCCTGTTTTTGACAACAATTTAATTGAATTTATAAGTTTCTTTCAACATCTTACTGTCCTAATTCAGTAATCTCTGAAATTAAGAAATTCATAGGTCCGTAATTTGTTTATTCTTTGAATAACGATGTTTCTTAATTAAGCCATAATTAAAGTTCAATAATTGTTCAACAGAAAATTTAATTAAGAGTTAAAATATTTAAAGAAAACCAACGGAATTATGATGTTTCTTGATTAGCGCTAAACCACCGACGTTTAGCGGCGTCGGCGGCGGGAGGCACTATCATAATAACTTAGAACGTAAAACAGGCACCAATGAATTGGATTCTCTTTAGTTTGATTCCTTTATTCCTATGAGAATGGGACCTATGAATTGGCAATTGGTATTGGCATATTCTCTTTATCAATTTTAAATTATAAATATGGCTATTCAACTAAGATTTTCCCCCACAATTGGTCACTGTTTAATCCGTGTTGAAAAGAGAAAAGAAAAACAGAAACAAGGAATCCCTTCACGCGTCAAAGAGTTGCGAAGAAACCGTTTACTATGTGGGATTTGCTAGAAATCCCAGGACTCTCCCGTCGCGAGACCGCCCACCAATAGGGGCACATGAAATCTCGGGCCTACATGCCCCGGGATAAGATGATTATATTGAATATAATTTTAATCATGTTAAGAATCGAGAATCACAATACATTAAATTAATAAAACGAATTCATACTCGTGGAAGTCATTGTTAATATAGTTGTAATAGCTCAGATATTTCTCTCTTTACTCCTCACAAAGTATTAGCCGTCAATGAGATAGGCTAATAAAGCAACATGGAGATGAGAGTTGACCTAACTTTTATATAGGAAATAATTGAGCCGTCCCATTACGACTATAATTCTAATTAGTGTTTATTTCCGGCACATGTGTTTAAAATTACCACATCATATTAATTACAGCCCGTAAGGTGTAAAATGCCCAATTGATCACTTAATAAATTTGGTCCAATTACAAATATCATTATGAACCATACATCTAACCCGTAAAATTTACAATCGAATGTGAAGCCCAGACTTGAAATTATTCCAATATATTATTCCTTACTATATATTATACTACTAATGAGATCAGTCCAAAATCATGATATAAAAAAGTAACATTTAAGACTTAAGCCTCAACTTATAATTATAATTTCATACGACCGTGTAGATATATAGCATGTTAAAAAAGAAATTTAGTTCACAAAAAAATTTAGGAGTTCTATTTTTAAAAAAATCACCTATTGAGTGGATGAACCAAATTCTTTTATAAACTCAAAATTCCCTACGTCTAGCCGACGTGGATCTTTGATCCCGAATCTCCAACACAATCATGTGTCATCATCAAGCCTTCTCATCTCCCCCACCCCAGTCAAAAGTAAGTAAATAAAAGAAATGAAAATGGAAAAAAAAGACTACAATTTTGCTTTGTGATCATCAACCAACAAGTCTTCGATGACCAGATTTCTTTTCAACCAAAAACTCATTGTAATTACAACAAAGGAAGAGTATAACCATCATTCTCGATAGTTGTCAAGATTAAACAATACTAATCAACAAAGGGACGTGATATGCTATAATATTTTTCAATTCATGGTTGTTCGACTAGAAAAGAGGGTCTTCACATATATATAACCAAAATTTTCAAACCCAAATATTTAAATTTTTTTGAAAACATAATATATGTTTATCGTCAATGATTGTAGAGGGCTTTTCATCCTACCAACATTATTGACAAATGAATTTAACAAAGTCTCGAATCTTAATTTAATTCAACTTAAAGATCTTGATTTATTTTATAAAATCTAGATTTTTATAGATTTTGATAAAAAGTTTATGGAGTGTAGTTGAAAAGTTGTGGATCCCATAAAACATGTGATTAAAATTTAGTTGTTGATTTGATTTTAATAACTGTTTTAGCTAAACCAAACATGGGCATTCTTTTCTTTTTCTTTTTTTATTTTCCTTCCGTCTGTGAACTGGTTTGATATTACTTGATCAACGATTTTAAAGCTAAATGAGGGAAAACTTTATCAAGGTGAAGATAAAAATTAGGGTTTTGCTTTAAGGTTTGATAGAGACTGAAAGAGCTAAAATATCTTTTAAGAATGAGAATTTTTACAATAGAATGAAAGACTCCAACACAGTAATGGTATTGACTATAGGCGAGGTAGGCGGATCGTCTAAAGCCGCACTTTGGTGAGAATCCCAAATTTTGTAAGGTTAATTAGTTGGTTGAAAAAAAAAAAAACAAAAATTATCATTATCATTATGCAAACACAATAAACTAATAAAAAAAAAAGAAATTAGAAAACCATATGAATGACATAAAACTTATCACTTACATTTATTTATCATATAAATATATCACGAACATTACTCTCTCTATAATTAATTTAACAATTTATATTCCAAACATCCATTTTCTTTTCTTAACCAAACCAAAAGGTCTTTTTGTCTTTTCAAATCCCACATCCAACAGTAACTCAATCATTTTTTTCAACCCAATAAGAATTGAATTATTTCTCTTTGAATTAAAATTTTGAAGTTTCAATTTAGTAGATTGGTCTGGTCTCAGTGTCATTATTATAGCCTTATTGGTTTGTTTCTTTTTCTCATCTTCAAAACATATACTTCAGAGTATATAGACAATTTATTATTATTCTTTTGATTTAATCTCATGATAATAGCCTTTTTAAATGCTTGTTGGATGTACTTTGAATTTAATAACTCTCTCCGTGTTCATAGTTCTTATTTGTAAGTTAATTTAGCATGAATTATTAAAAATTAGAAGCTCATTTGTATTTCATTATCTCCAATCTTGTACATAAATCACTCAAATACATATTCAATTTTATTTTAAATAGTTGCAACGAGAAAATGATAAAATAAACGAACCAACTCCTTTGCCATTACATTATAATTCTATATGCCAAACTTCATTTATAATTTGTATTGCATGTTGGAAATTGATATTTTGTTATTTTCATCTTCAAATTCTGGGGCTTAGTTTTCTATATTAGATTCTCCATAATTTTATTAAAATTCTTAGTAAAAAGGGTCAAGTAAGAGTATAATGATTTTTTGTTAATAGGGCCTAATTTTTTAAGTTGGCATAAGGCCCTTAAAATATCAGGGTCGACCCTGCTCCAATAAGATAAGAAAAGAATAGATTAGGTCCCTGAGATAAAACAAAATCCATTATGAAATATGAAAATCAATAATAAAAAATTTTAAAATGTGTTATAAATAATATGTTTATTAGTGAATGATAATTGTACCCTCCAGCCATAGAGAATTATTACCGTTGTATCCCTGATTCTTACCTATAAATGTAAGGCTTTTGTTCTTAATACAACACACAAATATTTATTGACTTTTATTTTCTTTTCACTTTTTCTCTTTTTTCGTAACACGTTATCAGCAAGATAGCTTAATTTTTCAAAATTTAGTGAATGTAATATTTTTATAAGCATCAATACCTATCACGTGTACCAAATTTAATTTGGTGACATCTGAATTTTTCTACATACATATGCATCAAAACGAGCTGCCACTTCTTCTACTTCTATGCTTTTTTGCTTTTACGCAAATCTATAATGGTTATTTCATTGCACTGTCTTATTTACATGTCTATATATGAAGTAAATTCACATGCATGTTTGGAAGATTTTTTTATTTATATATATTTGGTAATTAATTTTTTATATAAATTCATAGAATAATTCTTCTCAAACAGGACCGCATGGCCCTATTTTTCCAGTGTCCCCCCGCCCATTGGGAGGTTGCTTGTCCCATGTGGCCTTGTTTATATAGCACGGCTCAAATTCATATCCTATTTACGTAGTAAATAAATACTTTTAGACGTTCTTCTATAAACTTTTAATTAATAATTTATCATGCTATTATTTCTAAAATAGTACAACATTATAGTTAATATTTCAGAAGAATATTATGTTTATTGCTTCTAAAAAATTTAATATCATTTTCAATATTCTAGAAGATTATTGATTTATTGCTGTTGAAGATGCAATAATAAAATATAATGTACTCTTGAAATAGCATATATGCTGAATAATATATTTCTCATTGTGTTTTTAAAGAACACACAAATTAAACAACTCAATACTAAGTTGTAATTTTTAAAAGAAAATAATTTTCTATATTATTAGTATTCAAGAAGAATATTAATTTATCGCTCATGAAGAGCATGAATTATAATTTTCAATATTTTAGAAAAATATTGACATATTACTCTTGAAAAAATAATAATTAAAGATAATATGCTCTAGAAGTAACACATTTTCGAAAAATATATCATTTTGTATTCATGTTTATCTCTGAAGGAAAATATATAACTAATGTCATGAGAACATATATTAGTTTGACCATTTGAATGATATATGGTTATATAAGCTTTAGCCCCCGTTTGGCCCCCATTATTTGAATTTATAATGAATGGAATAATATTCTTTTTGAAGATTGTGTGGTTGAAAAATTTTTGATTTGAGTGTAATATTATTTTATTGAAGATTGTGTGGTTGAAAGCAAGAGAGAGAAAAAATTAAATTAAATTTAAGAGTTTTAAAGGGGACCAAACGGGGGCTTAATCGTATTCTTCAAAATTAAATCATTGAATTATATCTTATATTGAACCAGAAGTTTAATTTGACTTTATTATTTGACATGACCAGTTGGATCATCACTGAATTAATAATAATTCAAAATTAAAAATTTAAATGGATATTCAATAAAGAATCGAAGATTCTTCAATTCAATCACATATGATGTTTGTTTTCTTTCAAGAAAACTTTTCATTAACCATCAGTAGCTAAGATAGAGACTGAATTCTCTATACTTCTAAAAATTAATTAGAGTGATAAATGGGGGCTCATCATCCTCCACATTGATCATCTAAATATTATTTGTATCCAATATATTTGATACATATACTAGATGATTGCATGGTGTTTGCAACTTGAAATTTGTGAAATTACTGTCCAAATTATGAGCATAATTTGCATATTATATAATTAAAACTGTGTCTTGTTAATGATAGTGGAGATAAATATTAGTATTTTAATAAGTGTTACTTGGGATATCAATAAATGATTTAACACTTTTTTTAATTAATCACTTCCAATTAACTTAAATTAGAATAAAGTACTTCCCATTTTTGTTTAGGAAATTGTATTACGCATCATGCCAACATTGTAATTCTCTCTATTATAATTGGCTTATAGTCATGGCCTAATTTTTCTCTTTAATTATTTTGATAGTGTAGTATATGTAAAACTAAACCACTATAATGTACTGAGACGAAAAATAAAGAATGCTAAAAATAAATGTATAGTTTGAACCCTTATCCCAAATGGACGATATTTTATAATGATAAAAACATTATTATTAGTTAGATTAAATAATTCTCTCAACATTGGGGGAGGTAATTAAGAAGTTGAAAATAATGCACAAAAGTATCATTATCTAAATTCTTGCAAAAGATCGTTCGATCCAGAAGTTCGAAAGATAATTTATTTAGATACTTTTACTGATCAAAGAGATCAACAATAGCTTACGCACTAATTTTAATTGCTCCAATATGAATTGATGTCCTAGGAGGACAATTTGTTAGTATTATATTTGATATATCTATACAATGCTTGAAGCATGATTGTATTCGATTCTAATACAAAAACCTTCAAACGAAAATGGAGCAATTAGCAAATATGGTCTCATTAAGAAATCATATACTTTTAATGAGTATTTGGAAATAACAAATTATAAAACTTGAAAAAAGGTTCAAGTACTTGAAATAATAAAATTTGGGAAATGTCAACAAGTTGTGACATTATGGGAAAAGAAATAGAACCGAAAAGAAAAATTGTCGACAATAATTTTGTAAATGATGTAGTGCATCACATAGCGAGGAATCAAAATAAATGCTTCGAAATATATCAATTGAAGTAATGATTGACCAAATAAAACTACGCATGTGGTATAGTCGCATTAGCAAATATTTATTGAAGAATGATTATAAAAGACGATGTCTGCCCATGAGTTTTCATAAAGAAAACAAATATTGAATTTGCTATTGTAGCAGCTTTGTTGATAATTTAAATTTAATTGAAACTCTTGAAGAGCTCAACAATACTGCTAATTTTTTGAAAAATAAATTAGAGATGAAGGATTTGGAAAAAATCAAAATTTGTTTCGGGTTACAAATTGAACATTTCTCAAAAGGATTATTTGATCATCAATATACATATGCAGAAAGGTCTTAAAGTGCTTTTGCATGGATGATGCACATCCATTGATATCACATATGGTTATTCGATTACTTGATATGAAAAAGATCCATTTCATCCATTTAAAAATGGAGAAAGTGTTCTTGGTCATGAAGTTTTTATAATTTAGTGCAATTTGAGTATTAACTTATCTTGCAAACTGTACTCGACATGACATAGTTTTCTATAAATCTCCTTGTAAGATATAGCTATACTTTAACTCAAAGACATTAGAATGATATTAAACATATTTTTCATACTTAAAGGGTACTATTATTTTGGGATTATTTTTATTCTCAAAATTCAGAATCCACTTTAGTGGGAGATGCAGATACATGTTATCTTTCTAATCCACATAAAACTAAATCACGAGCAAGATATGTGTTTACACATGATGGAATAGCTATATCTTGGAAAATATATGAGCAATCCTTGACAGTAACATTTCCAAATCATTCTGAAATTATTGCAATTCATGAAACAAGTCAAGAATGTGTATAGTTGAGGAACATGACCCATCATATCCAAGCATCATGTGAGTTAATTTCAACAACAGATAGTCTATCAATTTTGTATGAAGACAATACAGCTTTTATCGGACAACTCAAAGGAGGTTATATAACAAATCGTATGTCTCCAAAATTCTTTCATACACATAAGTTTCAAAAGAATCGCGTTATTGATGTCCAGCAAAATCGCTCAAATGACAATGTAGTGGATTTATTTACAAAAGCATTGCCGACATTTACATTCAAAAAATTAGTTCATGAGATTGGAATACGCCGACCCAAATATTTTCAGTGATCAATATCAGAGAAAGTAGATATACTTTTTTCCCCCTTCGTATAGGTTTTATCCCATTGAATTTTCATAACAAGATTTTAATGAGGTAACATTTATTTTTAATACTCCAAAATAACTGTACTTTTTTTTCCTTCATTTGATTTTTTTATCCCATTAGATTTTTATTAAACAAGGTTTTAATGAAACAAATATTTTGTAATGTCATTTAAAGGAAGTGTTGTAAATGATATATTTATTAATGAATGACAATTATATCCCTACAGCCCTAGAGATTATTATCATTGTATCCCTAATTCTTACATATAAATATATGCCTTTTGTTCTTAATAAAACACACAAAAATTTATTGATTTTCATTCTCTCTTCTCATAACAAAAATTAGATGTAAATATACAAGATAATTTGGTATCATTGAAACTTTATTCTAATAACGTTCAAATAATTTTTATTTTTTTTTCAAATAAGGCAGAGGTCATACTTTTCGCAAAAAAAAAAAAAAAAGATTGTTGTAAAATAATGAGATAATTATTGATGATTATTTAATATTATCATGATATATTAATAATTCTAATCTATTTCAGAGAGTTTATTTAATTTCAATTATAACTCTTATTTTGGACCTATAAATATGAGTCTTGATTCTCAATAAAATACATACTTGTGTTTTCACTATTTTAGTTCTTCTCTTTTTCTCTCCAGTTTAATTATAACACAGTACAAGTCTCTCAAAATCAAAGTAGATTAGTTTGTTGTCTATCTTTAATCTCAAACGTATACTAATACACTAATTTTCTTACCATTTACACGTCTTCCATTTTTACTATTAATGTTTATATGTTACATGCTACCTATATTTCTAATCAAATTATACGCGATCCATTTGAAATCAGATAAGTAGCCCTGTCGTTTGGTGGAAGATAAGTTTGTGTGAATAAATAAATTTCTATTTACTGCAGTTAGTCATGTTATATACAGTACTTAAATCCCAGTTATTCACTTAATTACGAGCTAATTATTCACTTTAAACTTAATTAGCTAAATCTTTTACTAGGCAATTAGTCAATGTGCAGCGCAATGCTTAGTTTCATCATGCATGTCTATATATGGATTAATGTTATGAGTTTAATTAAATTTTAATATGTTTCTTATAATTTGTACTTTTTTTTTATTCCGTTGAACATAGTTTTAAATTCGAGTTATTGAACACGATATTATAGATAAGATTTTAAATTTAAATTTCATAAGATATATAAATATTCTCAAAAAATATCTTTGCTATGCTCCTAAAATAACACAACATTATCATTAATATTCCAAAAGAATATTATTTGCACCTGAAGAGTATGAATTATAATTTTCAAAATTTTAGAGAATATTGATATGTTGCTCTTGAAGAATTAATTAAAAATACAGCATGCTCCCGAAGTGACACCTATTTTGAAGAATATATCATTTTTAATTAGTGTTTATTCTTGAAGAAAAACATATAACTCATGTCGAGTTGATTATACATTGGTTAATCATATTTTTCGAAATTAATTTTATCTTTTTTATTGTGTAGTTAGCCAAATGGTAAACATCATAAAACTTGAATTTGCCGTACTTGACATATCTGGAAAAAATTATCAATAATTAGTTCTCGATGCTGATATTCATCTTGTCTTAAATGGTCTTGGAAGGACAATAAAAGTAAGGAACATAGAATCTCTACAAGATCGTGCAAAAAGCACTTATCTTCATTCGTCGTTATCTTCATTATGTATTGAAAATTGAATACCCCACTGAGAAAGATTCGTTGGTTCTTTGAAAAAAATTGACTGAAAGATTTGATCATCAGAGGACTGTAGTCTTCTCAAAAGTCTGCTATGAATGAATTTTCATTTGCAGGACATTAAAACTGTTAGTAAGTATAATTCTAAATTGTATGGAACATTTTCAAAATTGACTTTGTGTAGAAAAATTTGCTTTAGATGTGGAATAAAAGGGGTTTGAACACGTACTTGTTGTACGACAAAATATCTTATGGATCTCTACCTATGATCAATCGACGAAAAGGGAAAAGGGAAAAGGGAAAAGTGGAGACAAATTTTGTTGATTGTGATTGTCCAATTGATATGATTCATTTGGATATCCCTGATTCTTTTGCTGATTCAAATGGGAATATTGACCATTTGATTGGAGTGGTGAGATGAAAAATATAGATTATTTTATTTTCTAATATTTTCTTTTGTTTTAGAAATTCAGTTTAAATATATTTTTACTTTTCGCAAAAATTTGAAAATTTATTATGCATTATTGATTTCATAATATTGAATTATGTTAACTTCTTTTGAATATAAATTCAAATTTTTAGATATATCTATTTTATTATATTTATAGGTTCATGATGGATTCTCAAGACGCCTGATTGATTGATAGTATAACTATACGTGCTATTCTTCAAGATTAAAAAAAATATTCTTTGAGCTTACCATTAGCAAAAAATAACATTAATATGATATCAGGTGAATCGGATATTGTTGAAGACTACAAAAGAGCTTATATTATTTTACCAAATGATATAAAATTATTTATTGACGATGTACTTTATTCTAGCAAATCTAGAAGAAATTTGCTTATTTTTAAAGATATTTGTTGCAATAATATCGCATTGAGATAATACAAAAAAAGAATATTGAATATTTTTGCATAACTTCTTTCGTATTTGATTAGAGATAGATAAAAGAAAAACTGCACGCACTCTTATCTCCCATATATTATACATTTATAAAAACTATTGAATCTAATGTTGTTACGAGCTAGAAGTTCATCGATCCAAAAAGTTTTTATACTTTGGTAGGATCGACTTGGTGATCCAAGAGCTATAATGATATATTTGATTAATAAACAACTCACATGGACATCATTTAAAGAACTAGAATATTCTTTTACCTAATGATTACCAATGTGTAGCTTGTATGTAAGGTAAGTTAGTCAAGAACTTTGACTACAAAGATTAATATTGAATTTCTGACTTTATTTAAAATAATTATGTGGGCCAATACATCCACAATGTGGAACATTTTATTATTTTATGGTATTAATAGATTATTTTATTAGATGGTCACATGTTTGCCTACTTTCCACTAGGACTATAACTTTTGTTAAATTACTTGCTCAAATCATAAAATACGAGCTCAATTTCCTGATTATTCAATCAAGACAATTCATCTTGATAATGCTAACGAGTTTAGATCACAAGCATTCAATGATTATTGTATGATAATTGGGACTGTTATTGAACATTTGATTGGTCACATGCCCATACATAAAATGGTTTAGGAGACTCATTTATTAAACATCCACAACTTATTGCCAGACAATTACTTAGAAAAACAAAACTTCCATCTTTTGATCGAGGTCATGTCATATTACATCTTGTATCATTGGTTCGTATAAAACTAACTATCTATTATCAATATTCACTTTTGCAATTTGTATTAGGTCATGAACATAATATCTCTCACCTACAAAATTTTTGTTATACTGCGAAATCCCTATTTCACCCCCATAAAGCATTAAAATGGATCCCTAACGAAGACTTGGGATTTATGTTGGTTTTGATTCACCATCTATTATTCAGTATCTTGAACTTTTAATGAGTAATTTATGCACTGCATGTTTTGCAGATTGTCATTTTACTTTTCCAACTTTAGGAGGGAAAAACTATATCCTTGAAAATAAGGTAAAATTTCTTGGAATAAAACAATTTTATCTCAGTTTAATCCCTGCGGCAATCAATGTGAGTAAGAAATTAATAAATCATTCATTTCAAAGAGTTGTAAATCAATTACTTGATGTGTTTGTTGACATAAGAAAAGTGTCAAAGTCATATATTTCAGCAAAAAATATTTCAACAAAAATTAATGTCCATATAGGACAGTTTGCCATAGTAAATGAATCTTAAGTACGTCAGAAGCGTGATCAACTAATTGATTCAAAGGACTCTGTACCTAAAAAATGAAACTATAAGAGAAAAACCACCTAAAAACTTCGGAAGAAGTAATATTAGAAAATATTAATCAATCGAATATTAAAAATATAGTTCCTAAATAGTCAAAAGTGTCAGAAAATAAATGAGATTTCAATGGAGTATATGTTATCTCATAAATTATGAGAACGAAATAATATTGTTATAGATAATATTTTTTGCCTTTAATGTGATGCTTGATATTATATAAAATGAAGTTCCTAAACCACAGTCTATTAAAGATTGTAACATAAAAATAATTGGTCAAAATGAAAAAAAAAGCCACATCGGTGAAATTAAATTTCTTAGAGAAACAAAAAGTGTTTGGACCTATAGTTCAAATCCAAACACTTGAAAATCAATCGTTGTAGGATACAAATAGGTTTTTGTATGAAAAGATAAATGAAAATAATGAAATTGATAGATATAAAACTCGACTCGTAGCTCAAGGTTTCTTACAAAAATCAAGAATTGATTATGAGGAAACATATTATTCTATAATGGATATCATCACTTTTAGATTCTTAAATAATTTGATTGTGTCACAAAGGCTCGATATGTGCCTTATATGAAAGTCCCCGAATGACTTAAAGTGCTAGGAATAAACGATACATGCTCGAGGACCTTGTTTTCAATTAAATTACAAAAGATCAGTATATGGATTGAAATAGTTCGGACGCATTGAGTATAATTGCCTTAACGAATATTTGTTGAAGGAGGATTATAAAAATGATAATTTGTTCCTATGTGTTTTCATAAAGAAAACAAATATTGGATTTGCAATTGAAACAATGTATGTTGATGATTTGAATTTAATTGGAACTCTTGAAAAGCTCAACAAAATTGTAGATTATATGAAAAATAAATTTGAGATGAGGGTTTGGGAAAACCAAATTTTGTCTCGGATTGCTTATTAAACATTTTTCTAGAAGGAGTATTTGCTCATCAATTTATATATATAGAAAAAGTCTTAAAACGTTTTTATATGGATAATGTACATCCATTGATATTACTTATGGTTATTTGATTAATTGATATGAAAAAGATCAATTTCATCGACTTGAAGATGAAGAAAAAGTTTTTAGTCTTGAAATACTATATCTTTGTGCAATTGGAGCATTTACCTATCTTGTGAATTACACTCGACCCAATATAACTTTTTCTATAAATCTTCTTGCAAGATATAGCTCCACACCAACTCAAAAACTTTGGAATAGTGTTAAATACATTTTTCATTACTTGAAAGGTATTATTGATTTGAGATTATTTTATTTTCAAAAGTCGAGATCTACTTTAGTGGGATATATATATGCAGGTTATCTCTCTGATCCACATAAAATGAAATTACAAATAGGGTATGTGTTTACACATAGAAGAATAGCTATATCATGTAGATTTATGAAGTAATTCTTGACAACGACCTTAAATCATTCTGAAATTGTTGCAATCCATGAAGCAGTTCGAGAATGTGTATAGTCGAGGAATATAACCCATCATATCTGAGCATCATGCGAATTAACTTCTACAAAAAATAGTCCAACAATTTTGTATAAAGACAACGCTGTTTATATTGCACAACTTAAATGGGGTTATATAAAAGGTGACATAATGAAATATCTTTCTCCAAAATTCTTTCATACACATGAATTTTAGAAAAATGGCGATACTGATGTTCAATAAATTTACTCAAATGACAATGTGACTGATTTATTCACAAAAATATTGCCAACATCTGCATTCAAAAAGTTGGTTCACAAGATTGGACTGTATCGACTAAAAGATCTTCACTGATTTTTATCGGGGAGAGTAGTTGTACTCGTTTTCCTTAATCTAGGTTTTGTCTCATTGAATTTTTCTAGCAAAGTTTTAATACGACAACATTTTCTTTATACCTCAAAATATTAACAATTAACTGTACTCTTTTTTTCTTTGTTTGATTTTTTCATTGGTTTTCATCGAACAGGGCTTTTAACAAGGCATTTATTGTACAAATAATCATCAAAGAGAAAGTGTTATACAATAATGAGATAATTATTGATGATTATTTAGTATTAATAGATGGTTCGATTTCCAATACAGTCATCCATAATTTATAAAAACCACACTTTTTTATAGCTCTCTTAAAATAATTTAGCATAAATCAAATCAAATTCTATTTTGTGTTATGTATTTCAAATTCCATATATAACTATTAAATTTGAATTTAATTTATTCCCTGTGAGGCGATAGCTCTTAACTCACTAAATCTATTATTAGTCAATGATCCCGTATGCTTGCGGGGTTACAGAACAAGTTTTTGGCGATGTTGTTGGGAATAAAGTATTTAATTTGAATATATTAGGTTAATTTGAATCTATTAGTTTATATAGTGTTCAAATTTTCTTTTACGATATTATTTACGCATTGTCTATCTTTTTTTATTTTAGCAATGTATGTAAGATTCTGAAGAAATCGAGCTCCATCATTAGATCCCGAGATCAAAATAATCTTTAGACAAAGAAGATAAGAACATAGAAGTAAAGAAAAAGAAATGGCAAAAAATAAAAATCCAAATTAGGTTCAAAATCCATTATTACTACCATTGCCAGCTCGGCCAGAATAATCAAGGATAGTAGCAAATGATGAAGAAGCTTTAGTTAGGTATTATGTAAATTCCATTCCTGCTCCTGTGCAACCACCTATCATATATTCACCGTTTGGACAGGTCAACTTAATCAACTTATTTTTGAATAATCACAACATTAGGTTCTTTGGAAGATCAATTGAAAAGCCTTAGGAACACATTCAAGCATTCTTGAGGCTTTACGGTATGATAAGTCATGTAGGCATGTTTGCTAATGCTTTTTGACAGTGCCTATTCTCTTGTGCTAAAGTCACTAATTCCTGATAGTATCATTTCATGGAATAACATGGTGCAGAAGTTCAGTTTGAAATTCTTCTCGTCTTCTTGAGTCCATCAAATCATAAATGAAGCCCATACTTTCAAGGAAAGAGACCTCGAGAGTTATCTAAAAGCATGAAAAGATTCAAAGATTACTTCAGAGAGTGCCCTAATCTGAACATTCCCAAAGACTCTAAGATCTTCACATTTATTCAGGCCTAAAGCCTAAATTTCGCATCATAGTCGATGCTTCAGCATAAAGGTCAATTTTGGATATTTCCTTGGACAATACCTCAGACCTTTTTGAGAGAAATATTGAAAATCAGTCTATATGGCTAATAGATAGGAAAGTGCCAAGGAAAACAACAAGAATACACAATGTTGATATAGCTACATCATTGGCAGCCTAAATGGAAGCATTGACAAAGAGGTTAGAAAGCGTTACTTAGAATGTGAAGATGGTACTGCAACGAAAACTAGTTTGCAGAGGCTGCGGGGCTAATCATACTACAGGAAAATGTCCTTTAGCTTCCATGCATGTAATCCAATTTGAGGAGGTCAGTTATGCGCAGAACTTTCAGAGACAATAGAACAATCCTTACTCCAACACCTATATTCAGGTTGGAGCAAGCATCCTATTTTTAGGGGTTAATAATCAGGGTCAATGATGTCAGATTCGGGGTAACTTACCAAGATTATAGCAACAACAAGAGAATAGGTCATTGTTGAAAGAATTAGTGGCTTAGTTCATTACTAAAAGTGAGACTAATTTTCAAAATCCCTTACTATAACTACAAATTTGGAAACATAGGTAGGATAGATAGCAGCTACATTAGCTTTTAGGATGCAAGGTACCCTGTCAAGCAACACAAAAAAAGCCAAAGGAATGTGTATTAGCCATTGAAACATTGAATTATGCAATTTTTGAGGTACCATCAATCAAGCTTGCTACCCCGATTCGAGCTTATATGTTACCTATCCCATTCTCTCAAAATCTTTGAAGACTGCCTAAAGAGGAACAAATTCAGACCATTACAATAAGAAATGGAGTTCAACTACCAAAAATAATTGTAGACAAGAAATGGATCAAGAAAAATCACGTACCTACTACGAACAATGAAAAAGTGGTTCAGTGAAAAGAATCAGTAAAGGTTATTTAAGAAGAATAGTCAAACATTCCACAAGTTAAGGTAACAATTCCTACGAATAAACACACGTTTCCGATCCTATTCCCTCAAGACTCTAAAATAATAAATTGAACAAACAATTCAAGACGTTCTTGGATGCTCTCCAACAACTTTACATCAACATTGTTTTCACTGACGGCATTTTACAAATTTCAAATTACACAAAGTTTTTAACGGAGATGTTGACCAAGAAAAGAAAGCTGTTAGAGGATGAAATAGTGACATTGATTGAAGAATACAGTGCAATCATAAAAATGCTCCCTTCTAAACTAAAAGCTCCAGAGAGTTTCACTGTGTCTTGTTCAATAGAAAATCCACATAACTTAAATGTTTCAATTGATTTTTGAGCAAGTATTAATTTGATGTCATTGTCTATCTACAGAAAATTGGGTCTAGATGATCCAAAGGCAAATCAATAATCCTGTAACTGGCTAACAAGACTCTTAAGCATCCTTATTGAGTGGTAGAGAATATGCTCATCAAAGTTGTAGATCACTTTATTTAGCTGATTTCATTATCCTTGATATATACGCTCAACACATGCTATTAATATTGGAGAGACCAATTGTTGCAACTACACAAGCATTAATGGATTTTGAAAAAAGTGAATTAATTTTAAGCGTGAAAGAAAAACAATATAGCTTCACAATGTATGGTCCACTCAAGCAACCAATTGACATTGAATAATGTCGAATGATCAACCATGGGAAGCAACAAGAATAAGAAGGAAGAAGTGAAAATTGTTGGGCAGGACAACAATGAAAATCTTTTAATTTGGAGGCTCAAAGATGAAATAAAGAATAACTGCCAGTGCAAATGATGCAAGGCTGAAAAATCTCTTTTCAAGCCACTATGAATAGCCAAAACATTAAAGTCAAGTTAATGACTATAAATAAGTGCTTATTAGGAAGTAACCCAACTTTCTTCCCTTTTATTTATTTTTTAAATAATATAGTAATTTTTATTCCTTCTAGTAGTAAAGGGTATCTTTATTCCCCTATTTCCATTTGGGTAGTGTTTGTGCTTACTATAAATTGTTCAAAGTTATGTTTAATCTCTATTTATTTTAAAAGGAATATGGCACACGAACATATTGGACAAAGGAAAAGATATAGCAAGCGATACAACATTTTCATGCCAATCCATCTACCACCTACAGATTTATACCAGGGGAGTACTTAGTTTTCTTCTTTACTCTTAATTTTTATATGTTGCATGTTATATTTTTAAACATTGCGGACAATGTCTGTTATAAGTTTGGGGGTGAAAAAACATTGTGTTTAATATGTCTTTACTGTTTTGCGTGGTTTTTCGTGTAATTTTTTTTAAGAAAATTTGAAAAAAGAATTACTTTCAATGTATTTTTTGTGCTTGTGCATGTTAGATAAATTTATCTACTATGTTGAATTTATTTAGAACTATGTGCTAGATTATAAATTGTGAAAAAGTTGCACATTAAGTTGATTTATGGTTATTCATGTGAAACTTGATATTTTTATGCACAAGATTTATGTTTTGCATCACAAATGATTAATTTGATTCAAAATTTGAATATACAAAAATATAGTGGACCTTAGTTACTAAATTCAAACAAACACTAAATTATACATCAGTAAATTGACTCTAGGATAGTTTGGGTGATTGAGCTATGTAGGAAGATACTGAGATAAATGTGAATTTCATGTGTGCTAAATTTTGTGTGGATTGTTTAAAGGCAATAAGTTAAAACTAAGTGAATATCTTGAGTTAGTGGTCAATTCTTGAGAATGAGTAATTAGTAAGGGATATTGCACTAATTATTGCATAAAAAATACCTCATTGTGAAGCATTTCTTCGTAGCCTTTATAACTCAAGTGATTAAGCTTTCAAGGTATATAAAACCTAGGTAACATATAGTTATTTGATTTGGGAGTCATCGACCTAAAAGTTACTATAGGGTCATTTAGAAAGCTTAATGGAGAGAAGTTCACACGTAAAATGTGAGAAAAGAAAAAAAATCTATATAAAAGAAAAAGAAAAAAATTATTACATGCCTTGATTAAATGCCAAGTATTTTGGGAGAATTGGACTTTTAACAATGAGTTATTATCCTAATTAAATTTTGAAGGTTGAGAAAATAAAAAATAAAGAGAATCCTCGTTTGTTGACATACTGAACTACAGTTATTAAAATCTAATCAAATTAGAAAGAGTGAATTTTAAATATTATATAAAAATTCAACTTTAGATCACATCTTGATAAAAGAGCGAAAAGAATAAATTTGGGGTGGTGTGAGTTTTACGAGTGAACAAAGAATATATAACTAATGAGGATCATGAATTAAAGCACTTTACGAATTTATGTTTCTTTACATGAATTATCACACACAAACACATACACACATATGTCGATTTTGCATTGAACTAGTATAAATTAATTTTAGCAATGTGATGTTGTTGCAGTTTATAGTTTTGATACATAAATTTTAATCCTAAGACCAAATGCTTATCTAACCACTTTTTTATAAAAATAATAATAATAATAAATTTGTAAGTCAAAGTTTATTTTGTTTAAAGACAAACAATTGTTTAAGTTTGAGGATGTTTGATAAGTGTATAAAATACACTTATTAGAGTTGTTAAATGAGATTAATTTTAATAAATTTTGATAATTTATGATTTAATTAGATGTTAATTTTGTCTGTTAGGTAAAATTCAAGGTAAATTGGTAGAATTGGAATAAATGAATGGAAAAGAATGAAAATGAAAGAAATTCAAAGTTTGGGATCAAATTGCAAATATCCAATAATTGATTTGAACTACAAGAAGATAATTGAAGCTTTTAGGAGTCAATTGGATGTAATTTGAAGTCAAAGGAGTGAAATATTGCCACGGGTTATCACAAATCGATTTTCTGCCCAAAAAGTTATGCTTCTAATTTTTAACCTCATCTTGATCGTTAACAAGAGTTAGAATTGGAAAATTTCTATTTCTAGAAGAATTCAAGTCATTTGAGTGATATATTCAACGTACTTTGAATAACCTCAATTGAATATTAAAAGAAAAGTTATGATAAAAATACTGAAATCTACTCAGGGACAAACCAAGGTGAATCGGTGTGCGCATGGGCAATTTTCGCAGATAAATCAACAGTTTTCTTTTGCCATTCATATTCTTTTCAAACTCAAATTGGATACAATTTTGAACTATTTTCTGGCATTTATAAATACAAAACAAGGGCTACAGATGTGGAGAACCCCCTATTGCCTTTTCATATACAATAATATCATCAAATTCGTCAATAACAAGAGGCCAATTCATTACTTTTGGGAGAGAAGATCAAGCCCTAGTAAGGAACTAGAGCCAATTACATCAAGATTTTAAAGAATTCAACATTGGAATTGAAGATCAAGATTTCTTGTATTACTTTATGAATCGGGTGATATTTTTCATTATTCTTTTTGTAATTTATTTAAAAAAATGTTATGCTAGATCTCCTTTTTGTATTGGATGAAGATGAATCATATTGTTTTATTTATTTTAATTCAGAATTAGTAATTTAGTTTATTTTTTAAGGTTCTTGATTAATTTTGCATACCCATTGCAGTGTTTGTTTGATAAGTGCATTTTATACACTTATTTGGACTCAAAAATACAAATATTTAACAATTCTTTTGAACAATTATAGTCTAATTTATTGTATATTTCGTTTATTAAGTGAAACTTGATGAATGGTAGTTGAATTGAAAGAAAGAAGTGAAAATAGCAAAAAGGGCAAAATCTAAAATTTGAAGACTAAAGTGTAATTACTCAAAAGTTGTCTCAAACCTCTTGATGAAGTTTTGAGAATGCTAAGGGTTAATTGAATGCAATTAGAAGTCAAAAGAAGTGAAATATGGCCAAACTATTATCACAAATCAATTTTCAACTGCACAAGGATGTTCCAAATTTTTAGCCGGAGATTGAGACCCATATTTGGCCTAGTCAACGTTCAAATTGGAAAAGAGTTATTTTTGGTAAAATTGTATCCTTTTGAATTATCTTTACAACACAATTTGAATCATCTTAATCGAATATTGGGAGAGAAAGTTATGATTAAAATACTAAAGGTGGTGCAGTGCTAAAAATTTTCCCGAGAAGCTATCTTTGCAGCACGTGTCGCCATCTAGGCACCGCCTGGGTGTATTTAGGCACTTTTGGCCTATTTTGAAGCCCATAAAAATCCTACATTCGTCACAAATGTGGGTAAGAGTATAAATACAAGTTTTTGACACTTTTGAGAGGATTTCACACATTGAGAGATAGAGAACACAAGTAGAGATTGAAGAATGCAAGTCAAGAGAGAAAAATATTAAGAAATTAAAGTTTTGAAGCATTGATTGGAAAAGGAAGAAGATCTTGGTGGTGCAAGAGTAATCTCTCTTTCTCCCTATGTATATACGAAATCCGATGATGTATTAAATAACAAACTCTTGTTTTTCCTCTTTCATTATGAGTAACTAAATTTCTTATTGGTGTAATCTACTTGTGATCATTTATTTCTTTTATTCAAGATTCTTACTCTTTTATCTTACATGTGTTGATTTTGCTATGAGTTTAATGCATTGAATTACTTGATCACTAATTTGATGATTTTGTGAAATTTATTTATTAATTTTTTTTATGGATGAAGATGTGAGTTTGATATTTAGGTCATATAGTAGTTAGTAAATTAGTATAATGTGTAGAAATACTTATATTAATTATTGCGATCATATATGAATTCTTAGAACTAATATTTCATTTAACTAAGTTTGATTCGCATAGATATATAGAATTGAATTAATTAAACAAGCTCAATGAGAAGTCAAGAGGGGTAAATTGAATACAATAGAAGAATTCAATCGAACACTACATTAGTTTATGAATCTTGAATTAAAATCTAAAGTTTATCAATAGATGAAATTGTTTTGCCTTAATATCCATTCTATATTTAAATTCTACCCAATCTTTGTGTACATCTGCTAATTTTAAGTACTTAGATAAAAAATTACAACAAATCGCAATTTTCTCTGTTTCATCAAATAGGAGTTAAAAATATTATATTAAATATTAATTTATAGCCCTCGTGGGAACGATAATCCGAGCTCAAAGGTTGTACACTTGCTATAGAAAAAATTAATTGCTTGTTGTAATATTGGAAGACTTACAATAAGTTTATAGCGTGACAAAATTAATATAAGTGCTATAGATTTTAGGAATAACATTTATTACAAGTGCGATTATATAGATAATTTGAAATCTAATGTGTTCTAATCATTTGAATTTGGGCTAGGAATAGACTCTGGTCATGTTTAGAATATAGTTAATTTATCTTTAAAAAGAAAAGTTAAACACACTAGCTTTATCAAGGATGCATGAATATGACTAAATTACATAATTGAGAATTGAAATGGATAGCAATAGACGGATTCGAATTGCAATGCAGTCATTCATAAATTGATAAGAACCACAATTTTATAGCTTTTTTTATTTATTAGTTTAGCATAAATCAAACCAAATTCTCTTTTGTGTTACATATTTTAAATTTCATACATAACTAGTAAATTTGAATTTAAGATTGCATGAATATGATGAAGAGTGTTAGGTTTTGAGTTGGCAATTTTGTGAACAAAAGGATCAAATTGTAATTGTTCAAAAATTAAGGGTCAATTTGTCTATATTTCAAAGTCGGGGACTATGTTGCAATTTCGTAAAAGTATGTTTAATGTTTGAGTTTGGGAAAAGGAAAGAAATGTCGTCGAAGTTTCGTTAGCTGCTCGCCAAGAGATTGCTCAAGTGTAAAAAACAAAGAGGATATCGCTAGCCTATCACCCCTGCCTTGCTCGAGTGAAACAGCGTCGCTCGCTTTTTACTGGTATTTCGCTCGAGCGACAATGTTATATGGAGAAACCTTATTTTGTGATTTTCGATATCTTGACCCGGCAGATGTTGAGTAGCCTAAAAGGTTCATCGACCCTAAGTTTCCTCATTATGTCTATAAACTGAATAAAGCCTTGCATGGTCTGAAACAAGCTCCTAGAACTTGGTATGATAGACTCACTGCATACCTTGTTGATCGTGGATTTTCAAGAGGTGGTGCAGACGGAAACTTTATTCTTAGGCGTATTGAAGAAACCATAACTATAGCACAAATTTATGTCAATGACATCATTTTTTGGCTCTCCCATTGATTCTGTTGTTCATGAATTTGCTGAATACATGAAACAAGAATTTGAAATGAACATGGTTGGAGAGTTGAGCTACTTCCTTGGTCTTCAAGTGAAGCAAACAGACGATGGGCTGTTCATTTCTCAATCAAAGTATGCAAAAGTCCTTGTCAAGAGGTTTGGGCTAGATAGTAAAAAAGCACACAAGGATACCCAAGAGTACGAGCGTTAAGTTGATTTTCGAGATTTTGACCCGGTCCACACTAGCCAAAACATGTCCTATATATTCTATTGTGCCGTATTCCTTCATTTTTAGAGGATTGAACTAGGAGATTGCATTGTACACTTTGCTGCATTCATTGAATCCCACAATCTTGTTGTTGCACTCTCTAAAAAAAATAAATAAATAAAAATAAAAGTAAAATAAAAAAATCTGCATCCATCAAACACCAAACCCTATCATTCTAGAGCATCTGTCGAGATTTGAAAATTAAAGAAGGAGATCGAAGTTCTAATCGCTAGAGAACGGAGAGTTCTCGAGAATTCACAGGAGATAGACGAAATCAAGACCTGAGAGTTGGTTCAGGAGCACGCATTCCAGGAGGGTTTTGGAGAATTACAGTTAGGAGGTCAGAAAAACTAGTGTTGATTGAGTTTAGCGGACTATAAGATTTATAGTTGATTCATACAAGCTTGGGCCCGGAGTTTTTAATCCCATAAGGGGTTTTCTCCGTCATCAAATTGTTGTGTTCTTTAATTTTCTGCAATTTACTATTTTACGGTAGTTTAACATAGGGTAGTAATGCATGTGAATTAATATGAACAAAATTAATAACTGTGACTTGTTGTAATTATTAATTGATTGGTTAAAATTCATATAAACACCTATTCACCCTCCTATAAGTGTTATTTAGGTGAAACTATGTCATTTCAAAGAGGATGGGATGACCGTACTTGGAAGCCAACTCAAAAGCCAATATTTCAAAAAGGAAAAGTAGATAGAGAATCATATTTTAGCAAGCAAAGTCAAGACTCAAACAGCAACTGAACAACAAAATTAAAGTTGAGAGAATATCAATGAACAGAAAAAATGATTATTATTATTTTTTTTCAACTGTCCTCATTACGATTCTAATGTATAGATTTCTCATGTTAATGCGAGTAAAGAAAGTTATTCGTTTCCACTAGCGCAATGTTAATGTACCATTGAGAAATGGTTTCGGGACGATCCCAGCATCTGCTATTCTTAGGGAATAAGTGTTAGAGAATTAAAAACCATAGCAACATATTAAACGGAGAGCAATCAATTTTCAGTAAAAAAAAATAAAGACACAAGATTTATAAAAGTTCATATCTCAATGACAGCTTACACCCTCTTTTGCTGCTACGGTTGTTGATTATGATGAAATCGGTTTACAAGAAAAAATCGTACAAGAGAAAAGTACGCAACATAATATTAAACTGACTTGCATTCGAAGGAACAATTATAGATTTAGCTCCGACACAATCTAACAATGAGCACATTGAATCACTTTACTTGGAGACTGATATACCAAACCGTTACAAAGTTAACGTTTCTTCTTCGGAAACTTTAGAAAGCATCTTGAAAACTAAAAAATAAAGCGTCCTATCTTTTAATTGAAATTCCAAAACTCCACTGACACTATTTAAACCTAGTTTTATCAATTATTTGTGAAGAATTATAATTTTCTATTAAATTTTCATTGAAGAGAATTAAGCTGCAGAATCAATCATTAATTGAAGAACAATGATTTATTTCAAACTTTTATAAAGAGCATACTGAAGTTAGTATTTCATATATTTTTGAAACTTGTATATTTCTTTTTATTTTGTTTCCATAAATTTGAAATAATGGGTTGTAAAAATTAAAACGTATGTTTGCATAGTAATAAAGAGGATATATATGTTGTGATGGTAAAAGTTCTATGGACATCTTGTCGTGAATTCTTGCCGAAACATTGAAATCTCACTTGTCAGTTTCCAACATTTACATATTTTGTCATTTTAACATAATTTTTTTGATGTTAATCTTCTCATGCGATATACAATAACTAATGGTGTACACACAACATGGTCCATAACTAATATTGCCAGCCTGACTAACCTAAAATTTCAAACCTAATTTATTTTTTCATTTTCAATTTCAAATTTTGAAAGAAAAATGCTGTCCTTTTGCCACACAAATTGTGAAAATTTGGTTAAATGTACGAAGAAAGAAGCGCAAAATGTACGAGGAAGACGACTCTGCATCCCATGACAATATTTCCATTAATTCTACAAATTTTCAAAACCCTTTTTTAACTATGATGGAACTATCTATTCTCAAAATTTAAAAAAAAAAAAAAAATTGCTGAAGAGGAAATTTGAGAGATAGCTACTCAAATTTTATGTGGCTGGGGAATAGAATAGATTTCTACTGTGCAAAGGTATACTAAAAGGCATATAAAAGATGTAGCAAGTAAGCAACCTAAAAAAATTGGATTCACTAATATATAGTTTTCTGAAAAAAAGTGAATTCTTTTTAATAAAAACAAATTTATCGACCCGAGTTCAAATATATTGACTATAAGACTTAATATTTTGTTTTTGTATTAGAAAACCTAACAACGAAGTTCGAAGCGAATATAGACTAAACATGGCCTACTAGGGACGAAAATTTTGTTTGCATCACTTTTTAATAAATGTAGCGCATTTGGACGAACATAATGATGTAAAAGTTTTAGGTACTTAGACCTTAAATGTATTTACAATACGAGTTAGCTTATTGTTGTATTCGAAAATGATATAATTATGGAAAATTATCAAAAATATGAAAACACTTAGAGAACAATTATAATAAGATATCAAATGCTTTAATATTTTCACACAGCTTTTTTGCAATTTTTATTATTCTCCTTAACTCAAAATGTCTGC
The DNA here is from genome assembly GCF_002742605.1 of Olea europaea var. sylvestris. Taxonomy (NCBI): domain Eukaryota; kingdom Viridiplantae; phylum Streptophyta; class Magnoliopsida; order Lamiales; family Oleaceae; genus Olea; species Olea europaea. The sequence continues at coordinate 19,855,749 of NC_036251.1, forward strand.
ATTCGCCACTGATTCGACACATCAAGCAATCATGGGTCCAGCCCTCGATTTTGTTCGTGCATTATGTCGAGTGTCATGTCAGTATTTCATCTCCCTTTTCCATTTCTATGCAAGTTGATCTTATATTTTCATTTTGAATTGTCTCTATTAAGATTCTGATGACATGTTTCGCATGTTAAAAATAGTGAAATAGCATCCGCAAATGTCTTCTGCGATTGTTCTAGAGGAGAGCAGCATTTGTAGCCGCAATATGCACATAGAATTACATTCATTATTATATAAGAAAAAAATTATTAACGTCCATCTTTTTAAATATGTCAATTCATCACATTTTATTCTTTATTCAATGGGCAGAATGAAGGCTGCATTTTGGAGTCGACTACAGTTTATAACTGACCTGAATGTGGCTAAAATCCCTTGCGTTTATTCTGTATCTGCTTTTCCCTATTTTGCTTTAGTTGTAACAGAGGAACTTGTGTGAAGCTGAAGAGATTGTAAAGTGATAACTTGAATATTAGCCCAAAAATGGTGCACTTTACTCTTCAGTGACCCCTCGTAGAGGCAATACCAACCTTGACTGAAGAACTTTTATTACTGAATCTGATACTTTTCTTACAGTTTCCTTCTATTTTTATTTTTTTCGTGTGGGTGAATTTCAAGTTTGTAAGACTATATAAATACAAGAGTATGCATCAAAGATTTTGTCATTGTATCCGAAAAACATATCTTTGCGTACTGCAATGGCACAACCTCGTCCAGCATGGGCTCGTTTCCGTTTTATGGCTCAACCTACCCCAGTTGCACAGCCAGCTCCTCCTACTACTCCTGCACCACCTCCAGTCCAACCCCTGCAGCCACGGGCACCATTTGGTCAGCCTGCAAGGCCACCAGTAGCGCCGTCTCAGGTAAGTCAGCCTCGGGAGCCTACTCCTCCGCCTCCGCGTTCACCTTCACCACCTCCACAGCCTCAGGAGCCTACTCCTCCGCCTCCCCGTTCACCTGCACCACCTCGATCACCACCTCCTGCTGCTGCACCACCTGCACCGGCTAGATCTCCACCGAGGTCACCTGTTGCACCACCTGTTCCAATTGCACAGCCAGCTCCTCCTCCTGCACGACCTCCAATCCAACCCCCGCAGCCACGGCCACCATTTCGTCCACTGGCGAGGACACCAGCAGTGCCGCCTCTGGAGCCTACTCCTCGACCCCCGCCCGCTGCAACTTCGCCACCGAGGTCCGCTGTTGCACCACCAGTTCCTGCGCCTTCAACCCCAAGAAGGTCTCCAATTTCAGCACCCCCAACTGCAGCCCCTTCACCAAAGCATTTGGCTTCATCGCCAGCTCGGGACCCCACTACTGCTGCTGCATCAAAATCTCCTGTCCCAAAAGAACCAGTGACAACCACAAATCTTCGCGTTCCATCTTCTCCAATTCGCAAATCTCCTCAAAGAGAAAGACAAGCTTCATCCTCTTCAATGTCAGCTTCTCCAGTGCCAAAACCAGTTTCAACTGCAGGCCTTGAATCATCTCCTAAAACTGTCAAACCATTGGAAAAAACTCCGGTCCACTCCCCTAAACCGAAGCCAGAAACTCCTCCACCATCTCCATTCATACTACCTCCCTCTCAAATTAAGTCAGACAGCGAGCATGAATCAAGGATACTTACTAAAGTCCACCAAAAGGACGTGCTAATGCATGAAACCATCGAAAAATTACCAAAGCTAATGCCAACAAGTTTACATTGCAGTAGCATTGCTTCCAACGGAAAGCAAGAGTTACCAAAAGAAAAAGTTCCAAACAAGAAAAATTCTGATTCTGAAAAGTTGGGTATGAGTTTTATAACACTTGCAGGTGAAAACAAAGGAGCTGTAATGGAATTAAATCCTTCCCGCAATAAAAAGCATGCTACCAATCCTCAGAGCCTTCAGAAGAATGGAAATTATGCTAAACTTCAGAGCGAAGGCGAAAAATCGGGCAGTGATGAAGAAGGAAGATCAAACAAGGAGAAAAATAAGAATGCAATAGTAATGCAATCACCACCAATGACTGCATATGTGAACAGCAACGTTCAGGGAGTAAACAATTCCATTTTCTTCAATGGTTCTTCCACTCATCAAAATCCAGGAGTTCATCTCTCTATCAATCGAAAGGCAGAAGGAAGCCATGGAATTCACCTGAAGGATCACCATGCATAATGCATCATAAATTTAAAGAAAAATAAAAATAAAACTCAAGAAATGGATGGCTTCCCTTCCGTACTTTAGAGGTTATCAGCTTTTCGTGCTTCATTCTGAAATGTGTCATGAAATAAAACTTGGTTATCGATTTGAGTCATTTAAAATGTTACTGAAATTAAAGGGCATGTACTCCTATTCCCCAACTTTTAATTCAGTTCTATTCTAGTGTTTCCTTCAGGATAAACGAAAGATATGCTTAATTTGTGATTTAATAAATTTTCCATTTACTGAGCAGTAGCTAGAACAAGTCCATTAGCTGTGTATTGATTAAAAAATACTTCCATGTTTTTTTGGGGGGTAACCTGCAATCTGTTGATTGATATCAGCAATTACAAATTCCTTAATAAATCTTGGAGACATTTTCAGTACACAACTCTTGGTGTGTACGTAGGTTCATTTATCATATGGATTATGGAAAATGTGAATTAAATTAGGAAGAGAATAATCTCCTGTTAATAAAAATAAGTTCCCATCCTATTTGGAAGGTTCACAATTTTGGTATGTTATCCATTGAGGAATAGATACCTGATTTGAAAGATTAAGGCCCTGTTTGATCCACATTCTATCAAAAAAATACATTTTTAAACAACGATTTGATATCATTTCAACTATACAATCTTCAATAAAATAATATTACATGCAAATTCAAAATTTTTTCTTATTTTTTAATCACACATTTCTCATCAATACACTATTCAAAAATACATTCTTATGAAAATAATGTGACTCAAACAAAGGCTAAGTAAATAAAGAAGATTCTTCATAATTTAATAAACTATACGCATACTTTCATTTAAAATAAAAATTATACCTCTTTTGTTTGCTTTGTGGATTAGGTGTTGAAGATGGTGTGAGTTTTGATTTGTATTCCACCAAAATTTTTGAGCGTTGAGTTAGCTTTCTATCTCATATAGTTGAGTATATATCATGTGACATGTTGCCTTCTGCAAAAAAATTTGTATGGTAGAGATAATGTCTCTTTCCATGCTCAAGTTATAGCCTATTATTCCATTAAATTTATAGTCAGCTTCTGCAGCCCACTATCCATAAAATCCTTCTTCACATGATACTCTACCATGCAAATTCAATAAGCCACAATCTTTTGATTGAAAATCTATGCCAAGCAATAGGGCATCATGTAATCCCTTCATGTTTCCAGAAAATTGAAGCAGTTCAAAACCGGAGTGACTTTTATAGCCTAAAGTATTTGAAAATTGACAACATTACACACCTATATTTTCTAGTAATGTTTAGAATTTCAACGACTATCTTGTATATAATTTACTACGCGGGTAGTAATGTTTATTACATTATTGTCCATGGCTAAACTATTTTGCAATTACTATTGCAGTGGTCCATGTGTCAACTGTAATAACAAGAAAGTCGAAATTCCACAATCCACAGATGTTAGATTCTTGTAGTGTTAATAAACAATTACTTAAACGATGGTGTAAGAATGTATGTTTATGTCTTATTGCTTATGATAAGAAAATTTAACTTTTAATTTAACATTTCATAAATGCAAGAATTCAAAAATAATATATATATATATATATATATATATCTTTTCAATTTTGTTTTTAGTAATTAATTTGATGCTTGACAAATGCTACAATAATGTTGAACCCTATTTTTAAAGTTTTGATGTTTAATTTCATATTTTGACATTAAAGCATGTGTTTGATTTCAAATGAATATTATGTACTTAGTGCTTTTCAATTAATTTACTACTAATTCAATTGTCATGTTACTCCTATTGAGATTAGAGTGAAGGAATAAGAATTTGAAAACAAATCATTATAGAGTTCGATAGGCGAGAAATACACTACTACGCTTTGCATGATCCTTTATGATGTTCTTGTAACACAACTAATGTATGATCATGAACTGCTCTATAAGCTGACTTATTTGGACATTTGATACTATCGAAGTACCATAATACACTATAAGAATATAGGCATACACGTTGATGATCAAGTACAATATTCTTCAGTTTGAAAATGAGAAGAATTTGTTTTTTACCTTGGCAAAAGTTGGTTTTAGAATATGTTTAAGTTGTGTTCACTGACAAATATACCAAAGTATTATGGCACTGACGGATAAGTTTTAATTATTTGATGAGGTCTGAAGCTCTGCATTGCATCCTTTATTGTTTGAATTTCTTGTTTGATTTTGATGGCTATCTTCAACCAAATGGAAGATATCGTTTATGACATGCGATATGACTTATGTAATACTAAAGCATTTTAAGCCCTTGTTTGAGCTCCACTATAATTAAATTTTTGGAAAAAATGTATTTTGTAATATTGATTTTTTAAAGAACGTGGGGTTTACAAAGAAAGAAAAGTTTTGAATTTACGTGTAATATTATTTTATTGGAGAATGTGTGGTTGAAAAGAAAAGAGTAAAAAATGAATTTTAGAATTTATAGAGCTCAAATAGGGGCTAATAGAGTAATAAAAATGTTATAAGTAAAAATTATACCTTTTGGTCGTTTGCTTTGTGAATTAGGTGTTGAAGATGGTGTTTGATTATTGAGTTAATTTTCTACCTCGGACTGTTGGTATCAACATCTGATAAGTTGCCTCTTGCTTAAAAAGTTGTACGGTAAAGATAATGTCTCTTTCGATGCTCAATTTACAGCTTGTGATTCCTTAAAATGTATAGACGGCTTCTGTAGCCAACCATCCATAAAATCCATCTTCACGTGGTACTCTACTGTGCAAATTTGATAATCCAAGATCTTTTGAATGAAAATCTATGTCAAAGCAACAGAGCATCATATATTCCTTTCATGTATCTATAAAATTGAAGAAGTCCAAAATTGGAGAAATTTTTATCGTCATAAAGTAGTTGAAAATCGATAACATTACACCCCTGTATTTTAGTTTATTAACATCTCTAGGAACTTGTTCTCTTATTTTACATCTAAAATCACTCCAGTGTATGTTGTATAATTATACATCCAATAGGCATTCTAGTACCTTCAACATCTGTCTTTGGTTGCTAGATATATATATATTTTTTTTTTTTAACAAGGTGTCCAATTCTTGACTAATCCTTGGGTCTGTGATCCGGCCCCTCTTCACACAGTCCGATTAATCGTAGGATGTGCCTCCGACTGGCCAGGGTCCGAGCGCTCCCCACCTGATCTGACAAAGTGCCAAGCAAGCCAATCCAAGTTGCACCTTGCCTTCCAAGAATAATCCTTGCCTTCCAAGTTCCCACTTGCCTTCCAAGAATAAATCCTTGCCTTCCAAATGTTCCCTTGCCTTCCAAGAATAAATCCTTGCCTTCCAAGAGCCCCATGTTTCGATGACTCCAATTTTACTTACTTTTGAAATCGAAGTTTGTTCGAACTGTGGAGAAAGTATTATTACATCATCTATAGTTTTAAAGCCAAAATTAGAATTCAACGGCTCGAGAAAAAGAAATTTTAGATGCTAGTAGACATTTGATGTTTTCACTGAAGACCTCGAAAGTTAGTGTTGAACCAATGCTTATGTATACTTTTTTCAAAAGAGTGGTTATATTGACAACACAATTATTATTTATTACACAACATTTTAATTACAGTTAAACTCCTCAACCTCTGCACGTTGTAGCAATTATTTTCTTAAATTTTTCAATCGAATTTTTATTTTCAACATTTTATTAATTAGCATGATCCATCTTTGATGATGATTTATATCAAAATATTTTATTTTCATGATTTGAAATGAGGGAAAAATATTTTTTGCACCTTTTAATTATTTATTTTTAAAAATATGACGGAAAAATGAGTTATACTACACTATTTCAACGAAATTTTCGACATAAAACTGTTATCAAAATCAAAATGCGTTAACTAATGGAAAGTTTGAGAATAAGAATGACGTGAAAATTCGTTAGGGACATAAGTATTATAATAATCAAAGATTAAGAACTTTAAGTGCAATTAAAATGTAGTGCCAGAAATAAAAATTGTGCTGACAATATAATTAGCATTTTCAAAATGATAAACTACACGAATTTACGGATACAGATGTAGACATTGAAAGTACTACAGCTGAAGCATTTATAGCATTCACCAATTAAATGATGTGCCATATTATCGATACTTAATACAAGTTAAGCACCAGTATTTAAAAGACATATATATATATCCTTTACCTGAATAATTAAGATGCAATTGTTAGTTAGTTAGGGGCAGAGCCCAATGGAGTCTAGTACAGGCCTTTGGGCCCAGTCCAATTCATTCACTTCTTTCCTGTTGGTGGAAATTACGCGCTTACATACAATTTAATAAAATTTCATATTTTACTATGTAATTTTTTTTTTTTCCAAAATTACTTTAGAAGTGTAGTAAAAAAGAAAAGGGGAATATCACTTAACTCATTCATGATAATCAATTATGGGCTGATTTTACTCCACCAAATACATCCTTTACTACAATTAAATCATATTCAACTAACTGTGTTATTTCACGATCTGATTTACGACAAAAAATCAACAGCATATAATTTTGAATTTGGGTAACACAATGAATATCCAAAGTTAGAATATGGAAAGATTTAGGTCCTAATTAATTTTTAAATTATAAATACACAGTCGAACAGAGGACCCTAAGAAAATTCAATTACAATTTTAATATCAGAAACATATATGCCATCGTATATTTCATTCAAATCAATATGAACTGAGAATACTACATATGAATTGTGAAACCATACTTCATATGACAAATTGGAGTTGGAGAATCTAAAAGTCGAATCGAATTATATATACTTAAATCACATAATAATTCCAGCAACATTTCCTTGTAATATGGAAGATATCAATTAGGGAATATACGTTTATGCAACAATGTTTATTTTCTTTATGGATTGATATTGGATAAGAAAGAAACCAGATTTTGACCCTGGTTTGGGTACCTTTTGTCCATTATGAATTATGAATTTTGTATTGATTTTTTGGAGTAATTATGTTAGGATGATTTGAAAAAAGGTCAGTTCACCATTGTTTGAAATCTAAATTTGGTATGCAGTATTTCTTAAATTATTTACCAATCCTAATAGTGTTTTTTTGGATTATAAACGTAATATAATATTATCTGAATTTTTGTTTCGTAATGATGCAAATATGAAATTTTCCCTTCTTTTTAATCTTTTGTTTTTGAGTTTTGGTCTTTTCAAATTATTCAATTCAAGAGAAAATTTTGAAACCCAAGATGAAAATTATAACACCTAGTCCAATTCCCCAAAATTCAAATCCTAACTTTCATTTCTCTCACTCACGGCTCTCACAATTAGACTCCAAGCAAGAAGGTAAACTTGAAACATCCAATTTACGCCAACCGCCGTCGTGTTCAATTTTATCTACTCCCTTTACTTCAACATCTCCGTCACTGTTGCAGCAAAGAGTAAGTAATTTACATTTTTGCCTTCATTTTACTACTAGTTGTGCACTACTAAAAAACAGAGTTTCAGGCACGAATTTTTCGGTCCTAAAGCCTCAATATCCATTGCTAATAATCTTCACCAACGGAATATTTGTAACCACAAATTCATTGGTAATTTGAGGATCGCTGATAGTTACTAACAGATCATGCCGTAGGTAAAGAGTAAACATTTTACCAATGAATTTTTCGTTGGTAAAGTGTGAATCTTTTACCAACGAAATTTCCGTTGGTAAAAGTCTTAACTAATACCAACCGACTTTCCGTTGGTAAATGTCTATCATTACGATTGGTAAAAATCAATGTTGTAAATAACCGTATGGTAATAAATTTATTTATTTATTTATTATTATTTTTATTTAATAATTTCAATAATTTTTTATTTTTAGCCAACTAATTGAAAGGCCAAAATATTGTTTAATTCCTTATTGGACCACAAAATTATAGAGGGCAATTACAAAGATATTGTTGTAAATTTTCGATGTGGGATAAGTGAATTATTTTTACCAACGGATAATCCATTTCTCATTACCAACAGAATATCCGTTGCTAAAAAATCAAAATGTTAAACAGTTATATTAGGCATGGAATATCCGTTGGTAAGAGATATCATTTTTACTAATGGATAATCTGTTTCTAATTACCAACGGAATATCTGTAGGTAAAAGATCAAAATGTTAAACGATTATATTAGACACGGAATATCCGTTGGTAAAGAGATATCATCTTTAGCAACGAAAAATCTATTGCTGATCATTGTAGCTAAAACTGAATTACTTTTACCAACGGATATAATCCGTTGGTAATATTCGGTACATCACCTACGGAAGATCCGTTGGAGGAAAATTTAAATGTTAAATGATTACATTAGACACAGAATATCGGTTGGTAAAGAGATCTTTACCAACGAAAAATTCGTTGCTAATTATCGTAGCTAAAAGTGAATTACTTTTACCAATGGATAATCCGTTTCTAATCACCAACGAATTGCATCCGTTGGTAATTTTTCGTAGCTGAAAAGTTGTTTTTTAGTAGTGGTGTGTCAATTTTATATATCATTCTTTTGGGCACTAGAGGAATTTTGGTTACTGATTTTTGTTTTCAGCTCTATTTCTATCATTATGAAAAACTGAATGTGGTTTCTTGGCCTAACTAATTATTGTGAAAAAGCTGAATGAAAATAAAAACAGCTGTACTTTTGTCATACTGTGGACTTCTGTGAAAATTATGTGAAATAATGTAATGGAAAAATTCATATACTAGGTATTAAGTAATGCACGAGTTCAATTACCCGAGATTAAGTTTAAAATTTCAAAAGTCAAGTATTATTTCAATATTTTAATTTTAAATAATAATATTATTAAATTAAATTAATCTACCCACCCCACCAAACCCCCGTCCCCACCATACCCGTTCATTGCCATTCTCTCGTATAGTCGTCGGCATCTACCCGTCATCGGCATCTACCTGTCAACATCCACCCTTGCAGTTATTAGTATCCAAATAACTTCATCAAAGGAAAGATAGAGTTTAAAGAGATAGCCAACAACTTCTTTAGCGTCGAACTAATTGTCACTCAGTGTCGACTAAGTGTTGCGGCCTCAGATAGCATAGATACAGGGAGAAATATAGTAGCCGTTGGAGAACATTGACAGAGCATTGTCGACGACTGAGCAATGTTAGTGTAATTAAATCTAGTTTCTAAAATTAGAAATTGAAAAATGGCCTCTAGTGCAATTTATAGGGTACTCATGGGAGCAAATAACTTTAACTCTCGCCGTCAAAATCTGGTTAATTGAATTTGTGACAAATTCGGAGAACTGATGTTGGAGATATCAATGGCATGTGAGCAGATCTCTTAAATTTGTGATCTGTGACATATGTACTTTGACATATGACCTGTGACCTTATAGACATTAATGTATGACTAATTTTAATTGATATGTGGCTTGCTCATTGTGAATTATGGATATTGATCTGTGACCCACGCAAACTGACTATTGATTTATGACATGTACAATATGACCTGTGACCTGTGGAGTGTGACTTGTGATACAAACATGATCTGTGACTACTTCAGTTTGATCCATGATTTGGGAATATTTCTATGTGACTAATGGACAATAACTAATGAACTGACACATGTGATCTGCAACCTATCACCACTATCAGCAACACCATTAACACAGCATTTGACATAAAATCTATGAACATGTGACTACCACCAGAAAATCTCCCCAAACCACCTCAAAAATACCAAAAAAGGCTTGATAAACCACCACAAAACCACCTAAAGAACCATAAAATTGTCGCAAAACCACAACAAAATTACCAAAAATCCCCCATACAAGCTGCCGCAAACCACCACACAATTGCTGTAGCTACGATTTGAGCCCTAGTTGAAAAATTGGGAGAGTTGGATCTTAGAAAATGATTTTTGCATCCAGAGAGAGTAGAGGAAAAATGATAGAAAAATGGAGCGTAGAGCAAAACTGGTATAGAGAGAAAGTAGAGAGATATATTAATAGAGAAAAGGGGGAGAGAGATTAAGTTAGAGAGCGAGAGACGAAATTGTGATTAAATCTAGCTATGGGTGGGTGAGAGGGTAGTGTGTAATTTAATTTTATAACATATTATTATTATTATTATTATTATTATTATTATTATTATTATTATTATTATTATTATTATTATTATTCTCATCACCTGATTTTTGAATAAACAAACCTTCAATCTATTTTCTGAATTGTAATCTTTAAAAACTATGCCTATGTAATTTCCACATTATGTAATGTGGCCTTCTTAAAAATATGTAGACTTGAAGTTTGGCGCATCTGTTTTGTTGAGACATAATAATTGGAACCAATCTACTAGTTTGAAGCAGCATTAGCCTTTTGTCAAAACCAATATTCTACTAGTTTATTAAAACCAAGTATTTGCGTCCATATGCATTATCTTTAAAGTTAAGGACACTAATACTCTACTAGTATATTGAAACCACTCTTAATACCGGTAATGCTTTAATCTAGATATCAAATGAAGAGATTCTTTCAAAGAAAATCAATTATAGAAATTATGTCATTTTTAGTGTTGTCTTAGCATTATTTTATATTTTTACCTTCATTAAATGCATGAATGAAATCTCAAAGTCTGGCCTTGATCAAATTTTGCTTGCATTGGACAATATTTTTGGTTCAGTCCCTGTAGTTAGTGTTATCTCAAATTTTAACATCTTATTAATTTTTTTGGGCATTAACTTATTTAAAATGTTCTTGAAAAATTGTGAAAAGTCATGAAAAATTTGTAGTATTGTGATCAAACATTAAAGTAAATATAGAATTTATGTTCTTTTAAATTATATAAAATGTTTAAACATATTTGATAATGAGATTTTATCTGTTAATTATTTGTAAAATGTTGTTCTATGCTGGTGATCTCTATTTATCTTAATCAATAATAAGTTTTGTAACTTTCTGCAAAGTTTTATGAAAAAAGATTATTAAAATACATAGACAAAATATACTTATAATATTCAAAATGACTTTTATAAAATATGCTTGTCAAAAATGAAACTTCTATACATTGTACAAATCGGTTGAGAGTGTTGTGTTTTGTTTAATAGATGAAATTTTATTTTATTATACGAAAGGGAAGAAATTTAATGTACATATAGAATGAAAACAATAAAACCAATTATTGAGCTACCAAGAATTAGGTTTAGTAATGAAACAAATTAAGTTATATATTACTAGAAATCTACACCAAAAGGAAACAAGTACACACACACACATGTGTGTGTATAACATTCCTCTCAAACTCATGATACTACAGTAAGAAGCAGCGAGTGCTTATCAAGTAAGAAATGAAAATGATAAACTGGATGAGACTTTTTAAAGAAATCAGCAAGCTGCAATGATGAAGAACAAAAGGTAAGCAAATAATATCAATCTGCAAATGATAGTGAAACAAACGACAATCAATCTTAATATGCTTTGTGCGCTCATGGAACACAAAATTTGTGAGAAATATGAATAGCACTTTGATTATCACAATATGTAGGAGATGTAGAGGATTAATGAATACCCATGTCTGTAAGTAACAAATGTAACCATACTATCTCAATGGTGGTGGATGCCATAACTCAGTACTCTATCTCAATAGAGGAATGAGAAATAACAGTCTATTTTTTACTCTTTCAAGAGATAAGGGAGTCACCTAAAACTATACAAAAGTCAGTAGTGAACTTGTGATCAGTAGGATTACTGGCCCAATCAGCACCATAGTAGGTATGGAGTACTAAAGAGGAGGTCAATGAAAACAATACTCTAAAAGCAAGTACTACAAGAATGGCACAAAATACAAACAACAACTGCCCAATGAACTATAATAGGAGTTGACACAAACTATCTAACAATGTGAACAATATAAACAATATCGGGATGTGTGATAGTGAGATAAACCATACATCTAACAATGGTATGTGCAATGTATGATCAGTCAAGGGTATATCGTCAGATAGTGAATAATGAACATTGGACTCAAGAGGAGTATCAACAGTTTTAGTATCAATAAGAAAAGCATGTTCAATAACATCCATGGTATACTTAAACTGAGAGAGAAAATAACCTCTAGGACAAGAAGCAACTTCAATCCCCAAAAAATAGGATAATGCACCAAAGTCCATCATTTTAACATGACAAGCCAATTCTTATTTTAAATTAGTAATCCCATCAATATCATCACCAGTAATAATCATATCGTTAACATAGAGTAAAAGTAGAATGCGACTAGCTGAAACGCATCTAAAAAATATTGCAGAATCATGATGACTGAACGTAAAACCAAGAGAGGTAACAATAGTGGGAAATTTCTCAAACCAGGCATGAGGTGCTTGTTTGAGATCATAAAGTGCATTCTTGAGCTTGTAAACATATTTAGGAGCGTGAAGAAGACTAGTAAGTAGAACCATATAAACCTCTTGAAGATGTCATTCAAAAAAGCATTTTTGACATTCAATTGAGAAAGACTCCATTGACGGAGATACAACTGCAATAAGTATATGAACAGTGATCATAATAAGAGTAAAAGTCTACTCATAATTCAAACTATACTACTATTAGCAAATAATCTAGCCTTGTGATGCTCAACTGAACTAACTGATTTGATTTTAATCTTTATAAACCCAATGAGAACCAATAGCATGTTTACTTTAAGGTAATCCAACCAACTCCTAAGTGTTTGTCTTATGTAGAGCAGAAAATTCATCGGCTAAAGCTTGTTACCAAAGAAAATTCAAAATAGTTTTTTTTATAGGAAGAGGGTTTAGATAACTTGTGAATGGAGGTTAGAAAACAACAAAAGGACTTAGAATAACAAGAATAAGCAAAATAAGACAACTAAGTGGACTTACGAACACGTCCAGGATACCAGGAGGAGAGAGAGTATGAATTGGATCAATGATCTCAAGTCGTGCTTGGAAGGCTATAGAAAGGGGGATATCATGAGCCAGCGTATGCATACCTTTACTGCATGGAAAATCAACAGCACATGGTGTATGGAAAGGTGGTCTATCAATATCAGTAGAGAATAGGTCAATACGAATAAGGTCAATTTTAATTACGTCATGAGTATTATCAGAAATAGAAAAGAATGGGACGTGTTTAAGAAATACGACATCAATAGTAACATATAATTTTTTATTAATGAGAACAAAATAACAATAATCCTTTTGATCTTGCCCATTAGTTATGAGAATACATGTAGTAGAGCAAGATATCAACTCACTACATTCTACTTAAGGATGAAGAACAAAACAAATAAAATCAAAGACTCTCAATGAGAAGTAATCAAAAGGATTACCAAACAATGTCTAAAAGGATGATAAGCCTGAAGTATGGAAAAATAGAATGTTATTAGTCAAAGAACAACAATGAGAACTATTTCTTCCCGTAGTTCATTAGGAACTTTGGCAGACAAGAGAAGAGAACAAACAATTTTTACAATGTGCCTATGATTTTGTTCCGCAACACTATTTTATTGTAAGGTGTAAGTACACGAGGTATGATGAATTGTTCCATTAAGAGCTAGCAATTTAGAAAAATCAGCAGAAGAATATTCTATACTCAATTCATATCTAAAGCACTTAACTATGATAGGATGTTAAGTTTTAATAAATGCTCTAAAAAGATAAATAAAAAGAAAGTCAGAACATCATTTCAAAAGATAAACCCAAATTAATGACTATAATCATCAATAAAAGACACATAATATCTAGACCCTCCTTTTGTAACAATAGGAGGAGGTTCCTACGCATTAGAATGAATAAGATCAAATGGTGCAACAGAATGACAAATATTTCGAGAAAAAGGAAAAGCAAAAAAATTTAGCTAATTTGCAACAAATACAATCGAAAATATCATGAGTTCGCAAATCTTCCAATTGACCCCTTAGAAACTAAAAATTTCAAATGACTTGTGGAAATATATCTAAGGTGAGAATGCTCCAAATAAGAACTAGAAGAAGTGGAATTCAAAGAGAAAGATAACAAGGTTGACAAGAGGCTGCAACATGTGATGATCTCAGATTTTCTAGAATATAACTCTCGTTGTCTAATGTCTATCCCAACTAGTTTATGAGATCTAGGATCCTGCACATGACAAGCAATAGAAAGAACTAAACTAAGTATCCAGAATCCCACAACTGGCTAATACAAATAAGATTCAAAGTAAGACCTGAAACACAATAAACGTCTGAAAGCTAAGTTATGCATGTTGACAAAACCAACACCTGCTAAAGGTAATGGTGTGCCATTTGCAACCATAACAGACATAGACGAGTTAGAAGAGTTCAAGTCATTAAAGAATTTTGAATTAGATAACATGTGGTTTGAAAAACCCGAGTCAAAGATCCATGAGGAAGAAATAGTTAAGAGACTTTAAGATGACAAAACTATATGAGGAGAGGCTGACATAGCACATGGCTGTGTGGCTAAGATCTTCTAAAACTACTTTGCTATATTAGTTATCATGGGACTGGACAAAGGTAATACTCCAAGTATAGACGAGTCACCAGGTGGTATGATGGCAGCTATGTTAGCATTGGGATGATAGGATCGCTGCTGTGCCTGTAGCTGCTGCTTCTTCAATAGCTTAGGATATGGAGACTTCCAAGGTCTATTTTATTTACAAAAGTTACACTCATCATCAGCAACTTACATATAACCTTTGTCTAATTCTATGTGGATGGTCAAGAGGATACAGACAACACTGAAGTAATAGATGAAGGAAGAGATACTTTTTCTACAAGAGATTTCAAACGTGTTTCCTNACTCATTCTTCTATTGTAAAGCTCGTATATCAATCTCCAACTGATACCACTTGGCAAATTTAAACCTAATGTATAGCTTCTGGAGGTGATCCCAAACTTCCTTTGATCTTTCAAACTTCACTAGCTGTGTATCAATGGATTGCTCAACAGAGTTATGAATCTAAGTAAAAAATTTAGCCTTGTTTGATAACAAATTATATAACTATGTCATATAATTCTTAGTAGCGTTCTTAGGTTTTACAATAGTGCAACTAACATAGCCCACAATCTTTTTCCCTTCAAAAAATTTCTCATCACGGTACTCCAATATGAGTCATTTTTACCATTTAATTTGACACTAGTAGATTGAAGTGAGTCATTCGTTTCAATTGTCTTAATGAAATCAACAAAATAAGCTACTACCAATCAAAAGAAATCACCAAATTCTGAGAAAAATAATGATAACCAACTCACCACCACGAACTACCATCAGAATATATTGCATAGTACACGTATAACCAAAGTAATATTACCAAAAGATTAGAAACTCACCAAGGAACAAACTATCTCCAAAAACATGTCAAGCACTCTCACGTGCAGCCACAATCTCCGCCAACTCCATTTACGCTCTGCCTAAATAACACGGGTGGTAGTACACGCACCGGTCAAGAATTGTTGTCTCATCTCAGGAACCTAAATATGGTCTCCAATCTTCAAACGAAAGTCGGGTTTGAGAGATATTGTGTTTTTTTCAGTGGTTGATCAACACAATGTTAGGGTTTTTTGTTATATATATATATATAATATTGTTTGGTCAACAATGGCACGAGTCAATGCACGTCAGATCGAGCAAGTAAAAAGTATACTTGCTTCATATAAAATTGAGATATATAGCAACATATTTGGAAATTTAATTCCCAAAATGATCGAAAAGAAATTAAACAAGCATAAGGAAAATATTTACTTGTACAAAAAATATTCATTTGTTTTCTTTTGGATTACGAAATGGCATGTGTATTTTCTTCTGATTTACAACTTGATCTTTGCCTTCAATAACAAGCTCAATTGAACTTAGAACATTAAGTAAACGAAAAATACATTATTATAACAATAACCAATTACAAAAATCATCCTTGTAGTCATAAAATCCCTCAACTAAATTTTTAGACAATCCTCGTTTCTTTTTCAATTTGAAGACTCCAAATAGCAATTTGCATTGGAACAAGATAATTACGTTTAAATATAGAAATCTTTTTTGTGTAACAAACTATATAGAATCTTTGAGCAGAAATATATAGGTAATAATTTAACAAATAAATCTTACTAAAACTAAAGAAAATGGGTGTATAACCTTTATATCATTTGCAACATGCTGCAGCGAATGAATTGAAGACTATTTTTTTCTACTCCTATCTCTTGCAAATTTTGCTATTTCTTGTAATGAATTTGGATCTGTTGACATCAAATTTCTAAGACTTCTGATCTCTTGTTGCTACAAGCGGGGAACTTATAAAAGAACATAACATTCATGTAGTTGTTCTTCGAGTGCATTTGTTGTATCATAGTCTACTTATGTTGCTAACTGCCCATGTATTTACTTTCACGGTTAGGCACATCGAGATATTGGTCCCAAACCAGTCATATAACCCAGTTTAAACAAAAACATTTACAAGAATGAAATTGCGAAAATAAAAAATAACAAGAACTCACGGATTTTTCATCACTAAAGGCCTAGATGTTCGGCCAATAGACCTAATCACCACGTTTTGCATCTACATGTAGATTTTGCTCTAGATCCACTACAATTAGCTGATAATATTTACAAATTCTTCAAGCTTTTCTCTCTCCTCAAAACAGTAACTTTCTCTCAATCTCACACATAATACACTAAGTACAACACTGAATGATCCACTAAAGATTACAACAATTGAACCCAAAAACACAAAGAGTACATGAAATGACAAAGAGCATAAAACTTTGATACATATCGAAAAATCATAGATCAGTGGCTGGGAGATGGCCAAGTGTATGGTCATATCACAATTCCAACAAAATGAAGACGCATGATTCATGAAACACATTTTACCAAGTAATTAGGCACAACCCGAAACTAGTTAATCAACACTCCAAGTCCACATGCCATGTAAATAGTGAGGCTACCTAAATAAATAACAATCTCTATCTTGTTGAACTATTATTGGCATTAACTAGTATATTTAGACATCAACTTGTTTCATTTGCTCTTATTTACCTGTAAAAAGAAAATAAACAAAGTTTGTAAACATTTTTAAAAAATACGGTTTAATATTCTAAATTCACATCCTTTCAAGTGATATTTTGAATCTTCAAGCAGTTTTTGAATTTATTTAAAGACAGTTGCTTGGTTCCAAGATTAGATAGATTGAACTTATTAGGAATTTTTACTAAACTAATTAGACTTTTCTCAAATTGTTTCTCAACAAGTGAAAATTTCATATCAACGTGCTTTGTTCTATCATGATATAGAGGATTTTTAATTAGGTGAATGGCACTCTAATTATCAACATAAATGCTAACCATTTCATTTTACAATCTCCTAAACCAAAGACTTTCTTTAACAGCATCACAGGTAGACATCTATTCTGCCTTTATAGAAGATAAGGCTACAAGTTTTTTCAATTGAGATTTCTAACTAACACATCCATCACACAAAGTAAAAATATAGGATGAAATGAATCTTCTTTTATCTAAATCTCCAGCAAAATTAGAACTAGCACAGCTTTTAAGAATTACACCTTCATTGCACTTTTTAAATTTTAAGCCTAAGTTAGATAAACCTTTCAAATATCTTAACATCCATTTAATGGTTAACCATTTTGTTATTCGATTTTCAACAAGTGGTATCAGAGCTTTGGTTTGATTTGTTCAAGCTTTTTTTTTTTTTTTTATTGCAACCATGAAGTATGACATTCCGCTTTTGGATTACAGCACTAGATTTTTGTTGTGGCAGGTGAAGATGCAAACAGTACTCACTCAAATGGATTTAGATGATTTGTCGTTGGGATTTTACAATATGCCCACAACTTAAACACCAGAGGAGAAACAATAGAAAGATCGGAAGACACTTTCATAGATTCATCTTCATTTTCAAATAATATTTTGGGAGACATTTTGAAGGAGAAAATGGCAACTGTATTGTGGTTGAAGCAATTGTACATGATTAATTGCCCGATAAGCAAATTGCACCTGAAGTGGAGGTTGTATTTTCATCACATGACAAAAGGCAGATTGTTAAGAGATCACTTAGTCGTGTTTAAAGAAATCTTCACTTATTTAGAGACTTTAGAACTACGACGATGAAGATTTGGCCTTAATTCTTTTCGTGTACATCGTTTAAAGACATGATATATATTCATCATACTCTCACCATTGAAGATGCATATGATAATTTATTTTCAAAGGAGAAGATGAAGCATCTAGTTCAATCCGTGGCTAGAGATGGAGAGTGACTTATTGTTCATGATGGTCATGGTAGGTTAATTTCAGTAATCAAGTTTGGCTTTATAGCAAAAAGGAATAGCACATAAAGGGAGATTGCAATAAGTTTCAGAATAATGATAAGTTGGCTACAAATCAGAAGGGAAGTCAATCAGATGCTTCAGGCAAAGCCAATGTTGTTGAGGACTATTTGAGTAATCGGATCTTTTGGCTATTTCTAACATCGACTCTAATCCCGAAGAGGTTTGCATTCTGGATTCATCTTGTACTTTTCATATGAGTCCTAATTGAAATTTGTTTACAATATATAAAATAGTTTTGAAAGGTTTCATGGTTATGGAAAATAATGCACCTTGTCAAGTACTTGATATTGGTAAAGTCAGACTTAAGCTGTTAGATGGGACATTCAGAACACTTGATCCCGTTCAAAATGTTTCAAATTCGAAGAAAAATCTCATCTTGTTAGTTATTTTTTATTCAGAAGGGTACGAGTTTACTAGTGGAGGTGGAGCTCTAAAGGTTTCAAAGGTGTCTAGGTTATATTGGAAGGGTGAAAAATGTTCCAGTTATGTAGTAGTGTTGATTTTGATTTATGGCTTGTTTTGGATTTGTTTGGTAAATTTTAAATCATTTATGACTTTTTGGGAACCCAAGGCAATTCTATGGAACAGTGTTTGGATTTATTTGACATAGTATTATGGAAAAGATAGAGATTTTATAGTTTATTGGAGAAGTTAGTTTGGTCTTTTCGGTTCATTCTTTGTAGACAAGTTTTTCCTCCAAGTGGAGAAATTTTGAAATTTCGTTCATTGTAGTGAAATTTGTGTTAAGGTAGAGATTGTTGGGTTTGTGATCCAAATTCGTCTAGGGTTCACGTGGTTTGGTGTATTGGGCTTTGAATACATCTAAATAAGGTCTAAGGAGAAAAAGGGATTGACGAGCTAGTTTACCGCTAGCTGGACACTTAAGTGATGGGATGGAGTTTTCAGTAGAGACTTGTCGCCCGCCTGACGCTCGAGTGTTGCGTAGTTTGGGATTTTTCCTTGTTTATTTATTCATTGCTTTTTTTACGTAATTTGCGTCTTTAGTCTATTATTAGGGCTTGACGTTTACTACTATAAATAGTAGACTCTTCTTTACAAGTTAATTCTTTACTGAAAATTATAATTGTGTAGAAACATAATATTGTCGTAATTTCTTTCTCCATTATAGTTGAATAAAATCTCTAATTTTTCTGTTAAATTAAAATTTTGTTTCTTGTGTTATTGTTCTTGCGATCAATACTTCATACTATATCGTATAACTTTGTTCTTTGGTTCCCAACAAGAATTGAAAAGGAAAAGATCAAATTAGTTGGAACTTATCTAGAGTTTGATTTTTACAAGTTAGAAGTTAATGATGGTGGTGTTTTAATAATAGTTATGAATCTTTTGATAGAAATTAATTTTTATAATGGGAACTGCAAAGTGTCTTCCCTTTTTCATTGAAAACCGTTTTGGAATCACCAAATTGATATTTGGGAGGAGACCAAATCTAATTAAGATAGTATGGCAGTTGTGTGTATATTCAATTTTATGTTACTTGAGTGACTAATTGACAGAACAATTGTTCTTACTTTTTTTTTTTTAATTAATGCTATTTACCACTGCTTGTGTTATAATACAAGTCTATGTGACACTAAGTATTATTAAATGAAGAATGATGCGATTCATAGTTTATTTTTTTTAAAAAACGTAATGTTAAACTAAATGAATTTTAATTGAACATATCATATAATGTCACATTAATGGATGCTCTAGCACCACTTGTGCTAGATTGCATTATTATTATTATCATTTATTTTTTTATTTTTTAATCTTCTTTAAAACTTTCTACTCCCATAAAGATATGCTTGTTTCTTTTTTAACATAGATTTAGAAAATTATTTAATATAGTAGAAAAAATAAATATTCTACCATTTGTCTAAATATACCCCTACATTAATGCAACCAACTTTCAAGGTAATTAAATTCTGCAATGCAATGTTCAAGGTAATTTAAATATTCTTGGTGCTAATAATTTTTTAATGCAATAATCAAGGTAATTAATGTTACAAAGCCATCTAAATTATTCTAAACTGAAAGCAGTAAAACTGTCAAAACTGCCAACCATAAGAAATTCAAAATTTTTAATTAATTATAGTAATGAAATTGTCAATCTTGAAACAAGAAAAAATTCAAATTTTTAGCAATAACATTAGGCCCTATTTGATATGGTACATTTTCCACATTTTGGAAGTGTTTGATAGCAAAACTTTTCTAGACAACTTCTTTTCCTCCCACCCCCCTCACGTGATGAATTTTCCTTGAATTGGTGCCAGTTTTCCACTTTTTTTCGCAATTGGAACAAATTTTATTCACAATTGTAACAAATTTTTTTTCCTTTCATTGACCATTTTCATGAAAAATAAAGCCAAACAAACACCAAAAGATCCAAAATTTTAATAATTTTTAAGTGAAAAATTATATCAATTAAACATATTTAATTGACAAATCCTAGTAAAATAATTTCTAGGCAATTAAATTTTCTGGAATTCATTTTCTTTCCACTGAAATTCCATTATTGCAATCAAATGGATCATAATGAAATTGCCAAACCTGGCAATAATAAAAAAATTCAAATTTTTATCAAAAACAATTTTTTTTTTTTTTATAAAAGTGAAGAAAAGAAAAGAGGACAGAGAGATGTCAATAGACTTGTCTATGTCTTATTAAGAGCCAAAACGCTGTATTTATAGGGCAGAATCAGGGATACAACAGTAATAATTTCTAGAGTTGCAAGGGTATAATTGTCATTCAGCTCTAAATCGTAATAAACTTACGTTTTACAACACTCCCCCTTGAATAACACATTATAAAATATTTGTCTTGTTAAAATCTTGTTTAATAAAAATTCAATGGAAAAAAAATCAAACGAAGGAAAAAGAGTATAGTTATTTTGGAGTACTAAAAATAAATGCTGTCTCATTAAAATCTTGCTAGAAAAATCCAATCGGTCAAAACCTAAGTGAAGAAAAAAGAGTACAGCTACTCCCCCTGATGTTGATCACTGAAGATGTTTGAGTCGACGCATTCCAATATCATAAAATAATTTCTCGAATATAGATGTTGGCAGTGTTTTTATGAATAAATCAACCACATTACCATTTGAGAAAATTTGTTGGATATCAATGTCACTATTCTTCTGGAGCTCATGTGTATGATAGGATTTTGGAAAAATATGCTTCGTCCTGTCACCTTTGATATAGTCTCTTTTGAGTTGTGCAATACAAGCTACATTGTTTCCATACAAAATTTTTAGCTAACCTTTGTTGGAGTTAACCCGCATAACGCTTGGATATGATGGGTCATGTCCTCAACCATACACATTATTTGCTTGCTTTATGGATTGCAATAATTTCATAATGATTTTAGGATGTTGCTGTCAATGATTCATTCACGGATCTCCATGATATAACTGTTCCTCAACGTGTAAACACATATTCTGTTTGTGATTTAACTTTATGTGAGTTAGAGAGATAATATGGATCAGTATATTCCACTAAAGCGGATCCTAACTTTTGAGAATAAAATAATCCAAATCAATAGTACCTTTTAGTTAATGAAAAATATGTTTAACACCATTCCAATATTTTTGAGTTGGTGTAGAGCTTTATCTTGCAAAGAAACTTACAGAAAAAATTATTTAGTGCAATTTACAAGATAAATTAATGCTCCAATTACACTAAGGTAGAGTACTTCTGACCAAGAACATTTTCTTCATCTTCAAGTGGATGAAATTGATCATTTTTCACATCGAATGATCAAACAACTATGGTGATACAAGTGGATGTGCATTATCCATATAAAAATGTTTTATTATTTTTATTTTTATTTTTTATTTTTGGTATACATAGATTGATAAACAAATGATCGTTCTGGGAAATGTTCAATTTGCAACCCAAGATAAAATTTTTCCCAAATCTTTCATCTAAAATTCATTTTTCAAATAACCAGTAGCTTTGTTGAGCTCTTCAAGAGTTTCAATTAAATTCAAAACATTAACCATAATTGCAAATCCAATGTTTGTTTTCTTTATGAAAACATATAGGCAAACATGATCATTTTCATAGCACTCATTCAACAAATATTTGCTAAGGCAAATATACCACATGCGTCCAGATTGTTTTAATCAATATAATAATCTAAGAACATGGTTCTCGAGCATGTATCATTTGAGTTATGTTTCAAGCGTATAAATCTTTCAAAGATAACATTAATAATCATGTCAGATCAATTGGCTATCACGTATTTTAAATTTTATGTATCATCAAGATAACATGATATAGACTCGTGATTTCATCCATGATGATCTTTGCAAAATTCACTATGCTGAGTCGTGCATTACACAGTACGACTTCATTTTTTTCATTTCCTTTTCGTATAAGTATGTACTTTTAGATTTTCGGACTACAGGTCCTAAAATTTCGTTTTTATCTACTAAATTCATTTTGAGATTGCGTCCCCTTTTATTTGGCCAAACATTATTTTGATCGATATATTTTGATTCCTCGCGATTCACATATGATACTGTATATCATGTACAAAATTGTTGTCGACAACTTTTTTTCTCGTTCGATTCTATTTCTTTTCCCATAGTGACATAACTTATTTAGATATCTCAATTTTCAATATATCAGGTACCTAAACCTCTTCTGGGGTTTTATAATTTGTTATATCTAAATACTCATTAAGAGTATATCCTTAATGAAACCGTCTTTGTTAATTGCTCCATTTTTATTTGAAGATTTTTGTATTAGAATCGAACATCATCACGCTTCAGGTGTGCTATCTATATATCAAATATAATACTAAACAATTGTCCCCTAAAACTAGGGATGGCTTGGCTCGGCTCTTTAACCCACGAGTTCAGCTTGACTCGCTCACGAGCAACGAGCTCATGAGCCACAAGCTCATGGGCCGAGCAGCTTGCGAGCTCGTGGTTTTTTTTTAACTTTTTTTTTTTGCTAAATTTTCACATTTTTGTTGTAAATTTACATATTTTTTGACGAAAAATGACTCGTGGGCTCGATGAGCTGAGCAGGCTTTGCTCGTGGGATTGAGCTCCGAGTTTTAGCGAGCCTATGAGCAACTCGACCCATTTGACATACCTACCCTAGACATCAATTCATATTGGAGCATTGAAACTTGGTGCGTGAGATATTGTTGATCTCTTTGATCAATAAATGCATCTAAATAAATTATCTTTCGAACTTCTGGTTCGAATGATATTTAGCGAGGATTTAGATGATGATGCATTTATATATTATTTTCAACTTCTTAATTCCTTCCCTAATACTGAGAGAATTGACAATCATTTTTTCAGTGTTATAAAATATCACTCATTTGAAGTAATAGTTCAAACTACTCACTTATTCTCAGCATTCTTTATTTCTCATCTCAGTGTATTGTGGTGTTTAATTTTTACTTATACTACACCATAAAAAATAATTAGATGAAAAAATTTAGGATCTGACCATAAACTGATTATAATAGGGAAAACTATAATTTTGACATGATGCTTAATAGAATTTTCTAAATAAAAATGAAAAATACGTTTTTTTCTCAATTAAATTAATTAGAGGCATTTAACAAACAATAGTGTTAAACAATTTATCGACATCTCAACTAACACTTATTAAAATGTTGAGATTTATGCCCACTAACATTAACAAGACATTGTCTTGATTATATAATCTAAAAATTATACTCATAACTTGAGTAATAATTTCGCAAAACTTCAGGTTGCGAATATCATGCAATCATCTAATATTTGTGTCAAATATATTAGATACAACTAATATTTAGATGGTTAACATGGTGGATGACAAGGCTCCATATATCATCCCCAATTAATTTTCAGAAATATAGGCCATTCAATCCCTATTTTAGTTAGCGATGTTTAATGATCAATTGTCGATAAAGAGAACAAATAATATATATGAATTCATTGGATTGAAAAATCTTCTGATTCTTCATTTAATATCCATTAAAAAATTTTAACTTCGCATCATTATTAATCTAGTGATGGTTCAACTGATCATGTCAAATAATAAAATCAAATTGAACTTTTGGTTCAATATAATATATAATTCAATTATTTAATCTTGTGATTAAATATTACATAATCATATATCATTCAAGTGATCAAACTAATCAATGTTCTAACGACATTAGTTATATGTTTTTCTTCAGGGATATATATATATATATTATTTCTCAATCAAAAACAATATGTCAATATTATTCTGGAATATTGAAAATTATAATTCAAGTTCTTCGTAAGCAATCAAATATTATTATAATAAACTATACTGTAATTTACTTTTCAAGTGTAAAATATAATTTACGTTAGATCATTTGTAATTATATTTTTCGAGAGCAAGTAAGATCTAACTAGAATATTAATAAAAATTATAATGTGCTATTTTGATATCACATTATATTTTACTATTACTTTTCAAGAACAATATATCAATATTTTTCTAAAATATGAAAAATTTTAATGTCATGCTCTTCAGGAGCAATAATATATTATTATTTACAGTAATAATTATGTAAATATTTACTCTCCAGGAGTAAAAACGTAATTTTATGTTAGATCTTATATCATTATGCTCTTTAAGGGCAATAAAATCTTACCAGAATATCAATATCTAATTACGTATGCAGAAAAATTGACACTTAAATAAATAGAGTAATTTAATTCATGATTTTACATATAATCGATCAATATTCTTCAGGAATATCAAAATTATAATATCATATTCTTTTGGAGTAATTAATATTCATTTTTAAAATATTAATAACATTGTGTTTCTTCAGGAACATCAACACAAATTTTTTTTAATAATATTTTTTATATATATAAAATGTGCTTTCTTTAGGAACACAACGATACATATAATCTTCAAGAGTATAAATACAATATACTTATGGAATATTGACATTAATGATTCATTCCACCTTTCGAGTTAAATAATAAAATTTATGCCCTACATGAGTAATAATGAAATATTCTTCTTGAATATTTATATAACGTGTGTTGCGTTTCTTCGAGAACCTCAACATTATATTCGTTTAAAATAACTATAATTTAAATTATGCTTCTTCAGGAGTATTGAGTCAATATTCTTTTGGAATATTGAACCTGTAACATCATACTCCTTATAAGCAGTAATATTCTTCTAAGATATTAATAATGTTATGTTATTTTAGGAGCAACAACGAAGTATTTATAATAGATAGATATACAATTATAATGTTGTGCTACTTTTGGAACAAGAAGATGATAAATTCTTAATTTGAAGTTCATAGAATAATATCTAGACATGATATGAATTTATATAGAAAAATTAATTACTAAACATGCATTAAGAAAAAGAATCTCCATACATAGAAGTTAACAAAATTGGCTAAATCATTTATTAGTTAAATCTTTTACCAACATGCAAAAGATACTAAACTTGCATATGAATTTCACATATATAGAAATTAAAGATAGAACTAATATGTAATAGATTCAAAAGATAGAATTAATACTGAATAATATGTGAAAAAATGATTGTGTATGAATAAAAAAATGTAAATTAATATGTGTTCAGATTACATATACAAACATGAATTAGAATTAATATGCATGTCGATGAAAAGTAGAGAAGAAGAAGCAACCTCGTTATGATGCATATGTATACTGAAATAGTTCACATGCTACCAAATTAATTTTGGTACACGTGATAAATATTCATGCCCATAAAAATTATTATCTTCACTAAACTTTGAAAAATTAAGTTATCGTGCTGATAACGTGTTATAAAAGTGAAGAAAAAAGAAGAGAACAGAAAGAAGTCAATAGACTTGTGTGTATTTTTATTAAGAACCAAAGTCCAATATTTATAGGGCAGAATCATGGATACAATGGTAATTATTTCTAGGGTTGCAGGGATATAATTGTGATTCACTTCTAAACCCTAATAAATTTACCTTTTACAACAATGTCGATTAAATTAATAACAAAACTAACTTATTGTTTTCGTTAAGGATTCAGTGGTTATAGATCTTTCAAATAACTTAATAATTACCTGAAAAATAATTTACTTATATTTATTAAGAAAAATCTGAGCAATGTGTAATTAGTGTATAAGAGGATTTGAGGAAATACCACAAAACTTGAGACAAAAGAGAAGAAATGTCAGAATTTATCTTACAAGACATTTTTATCAGTTAAATTACACAATCTCAGTTTTGTGTCTAATTTCAATCACCCCCAGACCGCATAACAAGGTTTTTAATGACCCACTTTTTTGAATTTCCAAAACAATCTTGTCTTCACCCTTACAAGAAATTACAAAATTATATATGTTAGTGATGATACGTATAGTTGAAGAATAAGGTCAAAATAAACAAACATTATTTGCATGAAACAGCCAAAATTAGGGTGCCCAACACCCACCTTCCACCCCTAATTTACTTGGCCAAAATTTGCTCATTTTCATAATTTCCATCTCCTTTTGCAGCTGATCAGCAAACTCAAACAGATTATTATTATTATTATTTTGAATGGAGCAAGTTGGTTATTGGACGTGGGCTGAGGCTGAGTCGAAGCGAAAATATGAGTTGAGTTCTCATCATGTTCTTGCACCGGCTGCCACTGCGACTTCACACGGCGATTCATGGGAAGAACAAGCTTTTGCAGAAGATGCGTCTGGACTTCTTGGAGGGTGTATATGGCCTCCCAGATCTTATAATTGCAGTTTTTGTAGAAGAGAATTCAGGTCCGCTCAAGCCCTAGGCGGCCACATGAATGTCCACAGAAGAGATAGAGCAAGATTAAGGCAGTCCCCAGTTCCACAAACTTATGAACTAGTTCTAATTCCTTGCCAATCTTTTGAATTTCATGAATATCCATCTCGATCTGATCAAATTTATACTTTCTTTTACCACTCAGCCAATTCTGATTCTGATCCTGATCCTGTTAGGGTTTCAGACCAAAACCAGAAAGTGAGTTCCCAAAAAAGGGTTTCTTCCCATGGTTCAATTTCGCCAATAATTCCAGAACACCACCACAAGAACATGGTGTCACTATCCATTCCTTTATATATATATATATATATATATCTATGTTAAGCACCGGTAATATAACATATTATCTAATTGGTGAATAAGTTAATGGTAGTTCCTACGTATTTAATGAATCACCAATTAAATGGTGTGCATATCACTGGTGCTTATATATATATATATCTTAAACTCACTATGTACAAACTTATAATTCCACTATTAGCAAACACTCTTTAAAATAAAATCATAAGATCGTGTGCAAACTCAGACCATTGTCAGTGAGCATTTATAATAAAAGGTTTATGTTCAATCCAGAACATAAACAACAAGTGCACGCGACATGTGAATGTAAAATTACTAAACAAAAAAAAATTTAAAAATTATTTATTTTTAATAGTTCTATTCCACAACAGGAAAAACTTGTTATTGAAGTACACATGATTAAGAATGACAAACCTGTTAAATAGGACTTTACTATTAATGAGTGAAGGACCTATGGCATCATGAATAAAATATGAAAATGTTATAGATTCAGTTAAAGCTCACTGATCAACAACTACTATGTGTCATTGAAGGAAAAGATTCAATTACCCATATGGCATCATCAGAAATCTAAATTTAAACATAGTTTAGGGAGAGAAAATGTTAATTAGGCGAGAGGAACTGTTTTAAATTTTGAGGTCAACAAATAGGTATCATCTGTGAAATATCTAAAATAAAGAAAAATACAATCTCAACCATTCTTAAATAAACAAGCCATGTTAAAAAATGAGTCAATCAAAGATAAATTTTTTATAATTGTGCCCAAATATTTCTTCTTTTTGTATAGTCTTATATTTAGTCAAGATATTATCCTTTGAAGATCAATTACATATTCTAATGTTCTCTTGCCTCAGCTACAGATCAAAACACATAAAAAATCTAAAGATTAAACACTAGAAAATCCTAACTTCACTTGTAAGCCTCTAGAGTTCTGAAATTTGGAAAAGAGATGTTTAGAGTTTCGACACTTTGGAACGAGTTCGTTCTTAATGATCCAACGGAGAGAAAAATAGTTCAGTATTATGGGACGTATGGGTTGTACAATTGAAAAGATTTTTCGATGATTTACAAGTTGGACATTTAGAGTCAGCTAGGGTTTAGTGATGTCTGGACTAATTGTAAGTTAACTTTTATAGTGTTTTGACAACATTTGTCCGATGGTTTTTGATTCATGTGAAGATTTTTTCAAATGATTTTCATCTACCATCAATTTCAAGTGTTATTTACTTTTTATTGCTTTTTTAAACTGATTTTAAACTTAATAATCTAGAAACAATAATTAAGTGATGTGTTATTTGTTATTGATTAATTTTGCATATTTGGGTCAAAATATTTTTTTCTACACACAACATTAACATTCATACTTTAAAACTCTATTTCATTTTAAAGGTGTAGCTTTTGATAAATTTAGTATAATTAAATAATTAATTAAAAACTATTCTTTATTTTTTGTCCATTAAGAGTTAGAACTAACCAATTAGAAATTAAATAATAGCATTTTTGGGAACGATCATTCGAACTCATAGGTACACTATATTACTTGTTACATTATCGTACACCTACAATAGAAAACATGTCAAATTTTATTCCGATATTCAAGCCACTAATGCAAATGCACAAGTGAGGTTTTTACAGCAACTGTGGGGCTCATTTTCATAACAAAGTACACAATGGAATTAGATATAAATTGAGGCACAATTACAACATCAAATAGTGAAAATAATATTTTTTATAATAAATAACTAAGGAAACTTTTTTTGAGTTAAATGTTTCAATGGACACTAACTTTACTTCATGTCATTACTTACTCATTGAACTTCCAAAATCATCCCATTAGCCACTGAACTTTATTCCATTAGCGTCCATTACTCATCGGAT
The DNA here is from genome assembly GCF_002742605.1 of Olea europaea var. sylvestris. Lineage (NCBI taxonomy): Eukaryota > Viridiplantae > Streptophyta > Magnoliopsida > Lamiales > Oleaceae > Olea > Olea europaea. Next base: position 19,885,262 of record NC_036251.1, read on the forward strand.
GGATGGAGTTTCAAAACATGCTGCATGGAGGACGAAAATTTGAGGTGGCCAATTATATCCTTCCAAGTGGGAAGTAGAGTGTCAAATTAGTTCCACATCATTGCCAAACAAGCACTTAATGTATATGAGGAAATGAAATGTGTCTTTCCCAATTAAAATCCAAAACCCTATATGTGAAACCCAGAACTCACAAATAAATTATCGAAGTTCCACCCCCCAAATCTATTGTAATCACTCCAAGAAGGACTTAAGGAACCCCAAATCAACTGTAATATGTTGTTTGTTGGAACTGGCGACGTGCAGTAAATATAAATTTTCATCCGTTTTAGTAACCAATTTGAGGATAGAACTTTCTTCTTCAAATGTTCAAAATTTGGTATCTTTGTAAATTATCAACTCTTTCGTCAAAATCACCCTCCCTTCCCTTGTATTTTCGATGTTTTGGTAATAGGCGCATATACATTTCTTCATATTTGATTAGAAAGATATATAATTTTCTAATTTATAGGGATTGGTCAGGCTTACTGCATCAGATGGTTTGTCTTTGCATTTTGTGAATTTACTCTGCCTTGAGAATGATGGATCAACTTTTGATGAGAATCATGGAGGAAAAGTTAACAATGATCCATTACATGTTTCGGATTGAAATGGATCAATTAGAAGAGAAGATCCTAAACCAATTAGAAAATGGAAAGAATATGAAGTATGTGCAAAAACATACAAGATGTTAAAAAATGTGTATAACTTTATGCTCGGTTGTCGAATTTTCGTTCATGAGTACAATCCAAAAACGTCTTTCAATTTTAAACAAGTTTTCTTATGACTTTATAAACTTTGAGGGACAAAATTGGTTGTCTAGGGGTCTATTTTTGCGTATCTATGTTTTTAATTAATTTAAGGATATTTTCGTTATTTGTAATATTTTAGTTTTATTAGATTCGTTTTGTAGTAGTCTAGTTTATTTGGATTTGTCTTCAAAATTAAAGTTTTGTTTTGATTAGGTGTTTATTTTATGCTTATAATAGGCTCATTTATTTTAGCTTTTCTTGGGTTGTGATTCAATCTTTTATGGGTTTCGAAACTTCAACTTTTGTGGGTTTCGAAACTATAATTGTTACGTGGGTTCACATCAATTTCAAAATATCAAGTCATCCACGGTTTTGTTGGAGTTTACTGGTTGGAACATGATGTTCAGCCAACTGACTATAAATAGTTGCTGCTAGTCTACTTTGCATGCATCCTAATCGCGATTCAAGCTCCAGCATTGGGATTCCAACTGCAAGTATGCTTCGAAATTCGTAATTACAGTGTTTGTTAAATTGGTCTCGACCAATTGCAACCTCTCGAATGCGTCCACTTTAGAAGACCAAATTCTCCATTTACATCCCGGTCTGCAAACTCCCTGACCTCAGATGAAGAAAATTTTGGAAATTTACAGACCATTACAACTCATTATAGCTGTATTGAACGCATGATTTAATCCAACTCTTACTGTATATACATCTATTACAAATAACCAATGTTTTGAAAGTCAGTCCAGGCATCAACCCGAAAATGATTAAGTCAAGGATCAAAAGGTTCAACTTTGGTCGAATCGGATACCGAAATTAAATTAATAAATACACACAAACTATAAAATGTATATTTTTTAATTTTAGTGTTACTAGTTTAAAGGAAATATAAATATATGTTTGTACGTTAGATTTATTATTCTATATTTAATTTTAAAATCTCAAAAACTAATAATTTGACCTAATAATTTGCTTTGAAATTGTTTTTGTGAAGGCCATTTAAACTTTGTAAGTAATTCCAATTGCTTGTTTGGCATTTGGGTATAAACATCTGACCAAAAGTTAAACTTTGTAACCCACATCGGTTGCCAAATAAACAGAGGGAGGTCTGCCTTTAAAAGACGGCACTTTGAAAATTGGAAAATCTAGTTGCAACATATTGGATGGTAAATTCCAGGAAATTGAATTGTCTAAAAATTATTTTACTGGGATCAATTGATAGTGTTTGATTGGTATAATTTTTTAGGTGGAAAATGTTGAAATAAAAGTGTTTTTTGGTGTTCGTTTGACTTTGTTTTTCATGAAAATTGTCAATTTAAAGAATATCTACTTTTACCATTGTTCCTATAATTTGTTTCCATTGCCAACAAAAAAAAAAAAGATCCAAAAATCATTTATATTTTGATGTTCGTTTAACTTTGTTTTATATGAAAATTGTCAATTTAAGAGCTATCATCTTTTACAATTATTCCTAAAATTTGTTCACATTGCCTGTTATTAAAAAAGAAAAAGGGTGGAATTCCAAAAACCACCTACCCCATGGAAAAATAAAAGATGAGATTTCATGCTTTACCGATTTGTACCTAGAAAATAATGGAAAATCAATTCCCTGAAAAATTTTGTTAATCAAACAGGCCAAAAGTGAAAGTTGATTGTAAAGATGAAATTTGGGTGGAAATAAAATGAATTTCAGGGAATTGAATTGCCTATAAATTGTTTTACTGTGAATTGTCAATTGATAGTGTTTGATTGGTATAATTTTCTAGGTGGAAAATATTGAAATAAAAGTGTCTTTTGGTATTCGTTTGACTTTGTTTTTTTATGAAAATTGTCAATTTAAGGAATATCCACTTCTACCATTGTTCCTATAATTTGTTTCCATTGTCAAAAAAAAAAAAATCCAAAAATATTTATATTTTGATGTTCGTTTGGCTTTCTTTTAATGAAAATTGTCAATTTAAGAAATATCCGCTTCTACTATTGTTCTTATAATTTGTTTCTATTGCCAAAAAAAAAAAAAGGTGAAATTCCAAAAACTACCTACCCCATGGGAAAATAAAAGATGGGATTTTATGCTTTACCGACTTGTACCTAGAAAATTATGGAAAATCAATTCCCTAAAAAATTTTGTTAATAAAACAGACCAAAAATGTAAGTTGGAATTCGAATTCCAAGTTTCATGTAAAATATAGTGTAATCAAACAGGCATAAGTGTCTTTAAAAGGACAATGACAAAACGGTAAACGAAAAACAGTTGAGAAGTTTGCAAAAAGAAAAACTTCAAACGGCCTGATTTTACCGGTTCACTATTGAACAGGTCAATTTTACATTTTTACTGATATTTTACCAATTTTTCTTTTTCAGGTTGATATCGCATGACCAGGCTGAATTTGAGACCGGTTGTCAATTTTGCCGGTTGAACCGGCCGGTCTGATCTGGTTTTTATAAAATTGCAAATAACCAAAGTTCTCAGAATTTGAAAAAAATTATTTTCATTCCCTAAATATTTAAAACACTTCAACAATCTAAGGTGCTTGAATTTCGGCATCAGCACAATTAGACAAGAAATCACGAATAACGTCGGGCCTGGGCTACATTTTCAGGGAAAAAAATTTATATACAACAAGCCAATATAGATTCTGGGCCTACAACCTAACAAGAACTGATAAGTTATAATACTCATTTACTCGACTAAAATTGTGGACAGACTAGTTAATCAGGTGATTTGTTTCGGAATTACCTTCAGCTGGTTTGGCCATCTGCACACCTTCAAGAATCGTCAACAATGGCAGAGAGCAATGCGGTTAACTGATGATCGATTTTGGATATTAGAATTCAGACACGTTTAGCGTGAGAGACGAATTGATTTGGGAGGAGTTCATGAAATTGGTAAAGTTTTGTTTGGTAGGGTGCGTTTTGATTTTGCTGATGTGGAGCCGATTTGGCAATCCATTTCCCACTTGGAATGAGTTAATTGGCCACCTCATTTTTCCGTTTGCCATGGCAACATGTTTTGAAATGTCATTCATTTGGTGAGTAATGGACACTAAAGAAGTAAAGTTTAGTGGTTAATGTGACGATTTTGAAAGTTTGATTAGTAGATCGTGACATGTTGCAAAGTTCGGTGGCTATTAATACATTTAACTCTAAATTGTAGGTAAATGCATCCAGGGAACAAGAAGTACTCCAATTGGTCCTCTCTCTGTCCTCGGCAAGTGGTGAGTTTCCTTTGGAGTGAGAGGGCATTATCCCTTTATAGGACTACAGATGGTCCTCACTTGTCGAGAGTGAAATCAATCAAGAAGTCAGAAAGAATCTCATTTTTCTTCTTGAATTATAAGAGCATATTCAAGTCCGGGCCTTCTTCGCTCCCCTTTTAACAAAGCCATCGACATTCTTTCTTGAATAATTGTTACATAAGCAAAAATAACTGATAATTGAACTTTTTTTCCCACTCAAATGCAAGTTGACTCTGATTTTGTCAAGATGACATAGCATAAAATGTAGACAATGATCTTCGTCTAGATTCTAAATCACTGTTAGATTAGAATCACTTGGCAAAATTAAATTTTATTTCCAATTTAATATTTACTATCTAATAATAAAATTGTGCTACTTAATAGTAATCCAAAGAATCCGTCCAGCTGAGGGACTAATTGTAGTCATTTTATCAATCTTGTACGCAAATCCAAATAGAAAAATATTATTTATCTTCATTATAGATGATTACGGCTCTATTTGACGTGTGATGCGCTACGAAATGATAAAACCAATTAGAGTATGAATTTAAGATCCACTATGGATTTTATCATTTAATGCTATATAATATGGCGATAATCTTCTATGGAAATAAAAAGCATTAATCACGTTTTGTTGTTGCCACTCTGTTGGTCTCAAATGCACATAAAATCGAGTGGTTGAGCCGTTTCATCAAAATGATTATCGCCACACCCAACAAAACTGCAACAGTATAGCTGAATGCTAAATTAGAAACTCGATGCAGTATCGTCCTGTTATATTACTGGGCGTAATTGGAAATGGACCCATAGATATATCAGTTTGGTGAATTTCGATTCCATCAGTTTAGTTTCGTATAGTCATGTCATTCATGCTCAAGTCCAAGATGTAGGACAACCTATGAAATAAGAATGCATTCCAGCTAGTCTAGTGAGAATCCCAAGGACTGTAAGTAAAGCTCGAGCAAGTGAAAAATACAATCCAGAAAATAACCATTTTCAGACAATATAAGCTAAAGATTAAGCAATAGTACCACTCTGATACCACTTGTTAGAAAATAATAAAGAAATGAGAATAATATGACAATATGAAAATCAAACAAGAACACAAAATTTACGTGGTAAAAATATATATCACGGGTAGAAGAGGAGAATTTATTAATATCAATAATGAAGGATTACAAATTATTGGGTTAAATTTAAGGATTGATTTTTTTACACTTCATATATATAGTGTAAAGAAAGTCTAAGATATGATGGAATTCAACTATAACAAGTTATATATACAATAATGGATTGTTTGGGATAAAATAGTATTAAAAAATCTACAAAAATCATGATCCGACCAAAAATCGAATAAGACTACCACTCAAGCGGCGGTGTTGCGGACATCGAGCGGTGGCTGGCCACTCAAGCAGCCGTCTTACGGAAAGCAAGTGCCAATACACCTATTCTGGACGTTTGAGCTAGAGCTGAGCGAATAGTGAGCATCTGTTCATTGTTTCCTTTTTCTTGTAGATTTCTTCCTCCCTTATTGTAACTTGGACTCCTTCATGTTTTACTCAAGCCCAAAACAAATTCCAAACACCCAATAGAATTCCCAAATTAAATTCCAACTAGGATTTTCAAATAGATTTCAACTAGAATCCCCCAAGTCGACTTCAAAAAGAATTCCCAAATAGCCTTTCAAATAGAAATCAAGTCACACTCAAATTGTAACAAGTAAAAATAAGTCTATCTTTCGTACCTTCTTCACTGTTTCATGTCACTATCCACCTTGTTAAAAAATATTAAGTGAATTAATTCTATTTTCTAGAGGGCCACGTGAAAATTATTTGAAGTATTGCAATAATTCAATTATTGTGGACACAAGTACGTGGAAATGAAACAGATAATAATTATCTGTAAAATCAGATCTTGAGTTAAAAGTTTTAGCAATTTTATAGTTTTATTTGTCGTCCTCTTCAAGGTAAAAATAGTCTAAAATGTCACAACCCATGTCAACATCTCTTTAAACCAGAAAAATGCAAATTATACACATCGAAGTTCTATACAATTGGAATAAATTTCGTTACACTTGTCACAAGTGCAAAGTGTTGGCGTGAGCTGTATATTGGAAAGATTGTAGGAGTAAATAGTGATTATCTTAGAAGGTCAATGATCAGTTTAGGCTTAATTTACGTGTAGTCCCAATATACTCTCAATTTCTAGGCTATATATAGCCTTCCATCTTTGTACACAAGATATTGAACAATGAAAAATAATTGAAATTTCCTACAATCTGTCATGGTATCAGAGTGTCGATCCCCTGCTCGTTGATATCTGTAGACTCCTAATTGAAATCTCTTCACCCTACCACTATCCTGGCCGATGCTGATTCCAATTCAGGTGGACCTCCAATTGCTACCCTGCAATTGAATTACAGTTGCAGTATATAGATATAAATTCTCTTTTGAATTGGTGGCTTTCTAGTTTATTGGCTCAACCCGAAGATGGTATATGTATGAATCAATTGCTTGAAATTGATCTGAATTTTGGTTGTCGATGACACTCGGCCTCATCTGCTGGATCGTGGGAATAATAAGCAGATTGCGGCATATTCTTTTGGTGGCACAATTGCCGTTTGGGTCGACTAGTCTCTCGAAGATTTCGAATTCCTTTTTCCAGTTAGTCGATTGTGTTGCTGTGGCAGTTTCTGGTTACGGGTGGACATTAGTTTCTTCCTGTGGTAAGAAATCACCATTCACGCACAATGAGTTCTTCCTTAGAAGAAGGCTGTTCACTCTTCTGTGTTCTTATTTGGGCCTTTCACAAAGGAGGTAACTTTGATTGGTTTGGGCCTGTTATTTTAAGCCACATTTGTGTTTTGGGCAAATTAATTTGTTTCCTCCTTTCTTGTTGGGCTAAGATCTTTGGTACTTTTTGGTTTGTTAATTGAATTATTATTGGGCTTAAAGTATTCATTTGGGCTGGGTGTACTTAGGTAGGCACCTCTAATTCAGGTATAGCTCTACTCGGGTGTCATAGCAGTAATGATTGCAACACATGGATTCTTGATTCCGGTGCAACTGACCATATGACATTTGATAAACGAGATTTTTGTCAACAAACTCCTCCTCGGCGGACTAGTATTGCCAATGCTAACGGGGTTATCTCTTTGGTAAAAGGGGCTGGCATTGTAATGTTATCACCAGCTTTATCATTATCTAATATCTTACTTGTGCCTTCCCTTTCTCACAAGCTAATATCTGTGAGCCAAATTACCAAAGAGCTCAACTGCACAGTACTTATTTATCCAGAATTTTGTCTTATTCAGGATATTCTCTCGAAGGAGATAATTGGACGTGGTACTAAGAGAGGGGGGCTCTACTATATGGATGACTTCAGCATGGGTCGAGTACATCATGTTGGTCAAACTAGTGGTACCAAGGCGGAACAAATTTGGTTATGGCACTGTCGGTTAGGTCATCCTTCGTTTGGTTATTTGCAGCATTTGTTTCCTACTTTATTTTCAGAACTGTGTGTTTCAGATTTTAAATGTGAGACTTGCATTTTAGCCAAGAGTCATCAAGTACCTTATCCATTACGTATGATTAAAAGTGAAGTTCCATTTGCTTTAGTTTACTCTGATGTGTGGGGGCCTTTCCCGAAGGCTACTTTGTCTGGTTTCCGCTGGTTTGTGATTTTTGTTGATGACTGCACCCGAATGACTTGCCTATATTTATTGAAAAATAAGGATGAAGTCTTTACTGTGTTTCGATCTTTTCATGATATGATTTGAACTCAATTCTCAACTAAGCTTCAAATTCTTAGGTCCGATAATGGTGGTGAGTATGTAAATCAGCAGTTCCGTGAGTATTTTCATCATCACGGACTGATTCATGAAACATCGTGTCCTCAGACACCTCAGCAGAATGGTATTGCTGAGCGAAAGAATCGCCACATTCTTGAGACGACTCGAGCACTCCTACTTGGAGCGCGTGTTCCGAGCTCCTACTGGCCTGATGTCGTTGCTACTGCTGTGCACCTAATCAATCGGATGCCCTCAAAAGTACCCGAGTTTCAGACTCCGCTACAAGCTCTGTCAACCTATGTCACCTTATCCTCGGCATTGATGCTTCCACCTCGAGTCTTTGGGTGTGTTGCATTTGTTCACCTCCACAAAAACCAACGTACGAAGCTTGATCCCTGTACTCTACGATGTCTCTTCTTAGGATATGTTGTCCATCAGAAAGGTTATCGCTGTTATGATCCCACCACTCAACGCACCTATGTGACCATGGATGTCACTTTCCTCGAGACCGATACCTTTTTGTATCCTATATCCAATTCTTCTCTTCAAGGGGAGACACGAGAAGAGTAGCTAAATTGGCTGAGGTTTGACTTGTTTAGTAGCACCGAGAATACAGAAACAACGGCAACAACTAATGCTCAATCGATCGTTGAGGATACAGAAACAGAGGCACCAACTACTAAGTCGACTGTTGAGGAACTTATTACAGAGCCGACTCTTGATATATCTCCTGAAACTGAGATAGTTCCCCCCCACTCCTCAGTACCTAACAACTCGTCTCCTGAGAATATCACCGAAATGAGTTCTCCTACCATACCTCTTATCTTACATAACGAGGTTAACTGTGGTTATGAGATACCTTTCAGGCATAATCGTGGCAAACCACCGAATAGATACTCACCTGAGATCGAGGCACGGAGATCAAATACCCTATTGCTAATTATGTCTCTACAGAGAGACTCTCCGAACCACTAAAGAACTTTATAAATGATCTATCTTCGCACCATATTCCAACAAGTGTTGACGAGGCATTGAAAGATTCGAGATGGGTTCAAGCAATGAAGGAAGAAATTAAGGCACTAATGAAGAACGAGACATAGATCTTTGTTCCTTTGCCTGAAGGACAAAGGACAGTAGGGTGCAAATGGGTATTCTCTATCAAGTACAAAGCTGATGGAGCAGTCGAGCGCTACAAAGCAAGACTAGTAGCAAAAGGCTACACGCAAACATATGGGGTAGATTATTAGGAGACGTTTTCGCCAGTGGCCAAGTTGAATACTATCAGAGTTCTATTATCTCTTGCCGTGAACTTAGACTGGCCATTACATCAATTTGACGTGAAGAATGCATTCCTCCATGGAGATCTTGAGGAGGAGATCTACATGGATGTTCCCTCAGGATATGTGGCAACCTTTGGTAAAGTTGTGTGTAAATTACAGTGAACGCTGTATGGCTTGAAACAATCTCCTCGAGCTTGGTTTGGGCGGCTTAGCCTGGCTATGAAGAAGTATGGTTTCCAACCGAGTAATTCAGATTATACTCTCTTCTTGAAACATCGAGGAAGTAAGATAATAGTCTTAATAGTGTACGTAGATGACATGATTATTACAGGAGATGATCAGGAAGAGATCTCGAGACTTCAAGAACAATTGGTAGCCGAGTTTGAAATGAAAAATTTGGGAGGACTCAAGTATTTTCTAGGGATTGAGGTTGCTAGATCCAAATAAGGTATATATTTTTTTCTCAGTGAAAATATATCCTAGATTTGTTATCATAAGTTGGATTATTGGAATGCAAACCTGCAGACATACCAATAATCCAGAATCACAAACTTGGTGAATATCCTAACCAAGTTCCAACAGATAAATGAAGGTACCAGAAACTGGTCGGGAAGCTCATTTATCTCTCACGTACACGACCTGATATTGCTTATGCCATAAGTGTGGTCAGTCAGTTCATACATCGCCCGAGTGAAGATCATATGAATGTGGTGATCCAAATCCTCAGATACTTAAAGTCCTCCCCTGGAAAAGGACTTATGCTATTAAAGAACAATCATCTAAGGATTGAGCGCTACACAGATGCTGATTGGGTAGGAAATATTTCTGATAGAAAGTCTACCTCGGGGCATTTTACATTTGTTGGAGGGAACTTAGTGACATGGAGAAATAAGAAATAGAAAGTGGTAGCATTATCAAGTGCCGAAGCAGAATTTTGTGGGATAGCCAAGGGTCTCTGCGAACTCCTCTAGTTGAAAAGACTGTTGACAGAAATTGGCTTCACTCCAAACAGTGAGATGGACCTCTTCTGTGACAACAAAGCTGCTATCAATATTTCTCATAATCCCATCCAACATGATCGAAACAAACATGTGGAGGTAGTCGACATTTTATCAAAGAGAACCTTGAAGCCAAGATAATCCGATTCCCATTTGTCAAATCTAAAGATCAGTTGGCAGATATTCTTACCAAAGCCGTGTGTAGCAAGAACTTCCACAACTCACTTGACAAGTTGGGCATTAGAGACCTATATGCACCAACTTGAGGGGAAATGTTGGCGTGAGCTGTATATTGGAAAGATTGTAGGAGTAAAAAGTGACTATGTTAGAGGGTCAATGATCAGTTTAGGCTTAATTTACGTGTAGTCCCAATATAGTCTCAATTTCTAGGCTATATATAGCCTTCCTCTTTGTACACAAGATATTGAACAATGAAAAATAATTGAAATTCCCTACAATCTGTCACAAAGGTCACCATGTCACAGGAATCGGAAGGCCAATCATGTTTACGATTCGCTCTACAATTGTCAAAACGTTAACATGTTCCTCGCATCTTATTGAATAGGATTTGTGATTAGAATACCAAGCACTACTTGGCTAGTTTCCAAGCTAATATAAACTAGACTAGTGACGCGATTTGTGGCATGAAGGCAAAGCTGGGCAAAGATTCATTGATCATTGAGGAAAGACCTATTACTAGGTTGCGAGCGAAGAGGATTAAAGAAGCAATGGGACAACTTGATCAAGCCAAGGTTGACGAAACATTGATCGTGGCAAACAAAGAAACAAGACTCGTGTTGGACTCGGAGAAGAAACACGATGGACCAACTTGATTCAAGCAATAAAGGAGAAGGTGAAATGGGGCCTATGCAACCGCATAGTGCAAGACTACATGCGGCCACATGTAACCAGGCAGAAAAATCTAGTTGAACAGTTGAAGAGTTCTATGTAACCGCATCCAATATAAATATGTGATTGCATAGTTCAAATTGTGCGCGAAATCTTCCAAAATTCGAGAAATCTCCTAATTCGGTTAAAATTCTATATTTTTTGTAATCTTTAGAATTTGATTTCGTTTTAACTAGGTTTAAAAAATCTCATAATTTAGTTAAAACTCTATATTTTTGGTAACTTTTGTAATTTTTAGAATTTGATTTCATTTTAATTAGGTTTACATGAGTTCCTTATACATATAAGTCATTATTTTTATAGTAGAACAATTTTTATACGTACATTTTAAGAGATTATTTTGTGATCATATTTTGTTTTCAATCTTTGTTCTTCGTTGAATTAGTTCTGAACTTATCAAAATTTATTTCTTGTGGCGTCCAAATAATTCGGGTGAAATTCTTAAGTTTTGTGATCACGAGTTAACATATTATCGACGATTGTATTGGTTCTTTAGTTCAATATTTTTGGATCAAACTTTAAACACTAATTCTTAACTTTCTTGGATTTGATTCAATCTTGTGTGGATTTCTTAACTACTATTGCCACGTGGGTCCACATCAGTTAATATCAACGCCTAGGCCCCAAAAATCAAGGTTATACCTTTGTCCTTTTTATTTGAATATTTTATTTTCTTATCTTTTCATTCTTCGCATTCTTTGTCTTTTAAGTCTTTAATACATAAAAATAACAAAAAAATTTCAAAAGTTGTTTGTGTACTAATTTAGCATCCAGATCAGTTTCAGTTTCTTTTGTTGGTATCAGAGTTGAATTTTTGAGCAAAAAATCCAAATTTAAAAAGGAAAAAATTCCAAAAATTGCCAGGAGCATACAATTTCATTTTTTTCAGTAAAAAACAAGAAACAAATAGTGTGTTCAATCAAAATTTTAGAACCACATTCTTGGATTAATGTTAGTTTCCATTGAAAGTGTTAAATTCCTTTGCTTCTTTTCTTTCCTATCTTGAGTCTTCTAAGTTACAATTCCTCACTCATATCCTAGTTTGAATTCTTTGAAAATAAAACTTGATTGAGCTCGAATTAGTTCTTTGAAGAACTTGGAGAAAGCATTGAGTGAAAAAAAAAAAAGAGAGAGAGGCAAGAGTGGTGAGACTAATAGAGGGGGAAAAAAACTAAATTTGAGGGATACACAATCGTATACATGTGAGGCAAATCATACTTTAGATTTAAGATGTCTGACAGAGACGATTCTACTTCAAGTGAGAATAATATCAAGTCAACATGTTGGATGAGGTGATACAATAGTTCGAGAAGTTGTTTGAAGATGTGAGAGACAGATTGGATAAGCAAGAGGTGTAGATGGAAACCCATTGCTTACTAATCTACGTAGGGAACAACCTATAGGAGTTTCCAATGCAAGGAGGCAAGGTAGGTGAAAACTTAGGATGGAGAGTTGTGTTAATTATAAAGCGGGTAGTGACATTGATGATGATGCAGTAGTGGATGCCAAGTTAGGAAGAATGAGAGATAGAGGAGTTGGACATGAAATGAGGGGTAGAGATCTTGTTGAAAATGAAATTGATAGAAGTATGGACAATATCAAGATGACAATTCCTACATTTAAATTAATGAGTAATCTAGAAGCATACTTGAAGTGGGAGAAGAATATAGAGTTGATTCTTGATTGCCACAACTACTCTACGGATAAGAAGGTAAAGATTACGGTAATTGAGTTTACGTATTATGCTATTACTTGGTGGGATCAACTATGTCATCAAAGAGGAGGAATTGTGAGAGGCCTATTATTACATGAGAAGAATTGAAGGTTATCATGAGGAAGATGTTCGTGTCTAATAATTACTATAGCAAGCTTCATAAAAAATTGCAAAGCCTCTATCAAGGTTTTAGAAGTGTAGAAGATTATTATAAGAAGATATAGATTGCTAAAATTAGAGCTAATATTGAGGAGGATAGGAAGGCAACCATGGCCCAGTTTTTAAATGGTCTGAATAGGGAAATAGCTAATGTAATAGAGAGACAATTGAAGAGGAAGGAGATAGTTAGATATCTTTGGGTTCTTCAAGTTCTAATCCTTCTTAAAAATCGAAATGGGATAACAAGGGAGATGGAGTTGTTTTGAGGAGCAAAACTGTACCATGAAGGGAAAAGAGGAAATTGGTAGCAAGGTTATATCCAAGGAAAAATCCTAACCATCTAGGAGTCGAGAAATCAAATATTTTAGATGTTTAGGATTGGGACACTTGCTTTTCATTATCCAAACAAAATAACAATGATTTTGTGAGACAATAGAGAAGTGATGAGTGATAGTGAGAATGACTACGATAACGCATCGAAATTGGAAGAAACTAGTGATGTTGAAAAGGTGGAGCATGCAGTGGGAGAGCTATTGGTTACGCTGCAAGCTCTTGGTACTCAAATTAAAATAGATGACTTGGAGCAACAAAGAGAGAACATATTCCATACGAGGTGCCATATCAAAAACAAGGTATGTAGCATGATTATTGATGGGGATAGGTGTACCAATGTGACTAGCACTACACTTGTTGAAAATTGGGGTTGATCATGTTAAAACATCCTAAGCATTACAAACTGCAACAGTTGAATGAATGTGGAGAGGTTAAGGTGAATAGGAGATTATTAGGAGATTCTCAATGGAGAGATATCATGATGAAGTGATGTGTGATGTAATTCCTAAACATGCTAGGCACATCTTGTTGAGGAGGCAATGACAATATGATAGGAATGTGATGCATGATGGGTACAAAAATAAGTACAGTTTTAGCAAAGATGGAAAATCTATTATTCTTTCATGAACCAGCACAAGTGTATGAAGATCAAATCGAATTGAAAAGTGAGGAAGAAAAAAGATTGAGAGAAATAGAGCAAGAGAAAGGATAGTGATGTGGCTAATAGTGAGAAAAAAAATAATAGAGCCACAAAAGAGGAGAAAAAAAATCTTTCGAGATGAGAGAATAGTCAATAGTGAATTTCTTTGCAAAAGAGAGTCAAAGAGGGCAATAGTTGAGAAGCAACATATAATCTTGTTAGTTTATAAAGAGTCACTCTTTAATCTTGTGGAATCTAACACCCCTTCCTAGTTTGGCTACTTCTTTGTTGCAGGAATTTGAAGACATTATTTAGGAGGACATGCCTAGTGGGTTACAACCCATTCGAGACATTGAATATCAAATTGATTTCATATTTGGAGTAGTAATTCCAAACAAGCTGGCTTACTAAAGTAATCATGAGGAGACAAAGAAACTTTAAAGGCCAGTGGAGGAATTGATGAGTAACGGATATGTGAGGGAAAGTATGAGTCTATGTGCTATTCTAGTGCTACTTGTGCTAAAGAAAGATGTAATCTAGAGAATGTATGTGGATTGATGGCCATCAATAATATAACGGTAAAGTATCATCATCCTATTTTAGGTTTCATGATTTGTTAAATGAACTACACAACTCATGCATATTTAGTAAAATTGATCTTAAAAGTGGTTATTACAAAATTAGAATGAGGGAATGGGATGAATAAAAAAACCGCTTTTAAAACTAAACATGGGTTGTATGAGTGGTTAATCATGCCATTTGAACTTACTAATTTACCTAGCACATTTATGCCATTAATGTATCATGTTTTGTATGCATTTACAGGTAAATTTCTAGTAGTTTACTTAGATGACATCTTGGTATATAGTAAGGACTTAAATGAGCATATAAGGCATTTAAAATGTGTGTTTGTGGTCTTAAGACAAGAACAACTTTACGCTAATGTTAAAAAATGTACATTTGCATGGAAAAGTTATTTTTCTTGGATATATTGTTAGTGTAAAGGAGATAGAAGTGGATGAGGAAAAACTCAAAATTATCAAGGAATGGCCAACACCTAAACGCATAGCTGAGGTAGACTTTATAACAATTGCCAAACCACTCACGAAAATTATCATAAAAGTGTAGAATTTCAATGGGACATTAAACAAGACATGCATTTTGTACTTTTAAAGATAGGTTGCATAGCACAAATTTTATCACCTCCTAACTTTGATAAAACTTTTGAGATTGAATGTCATGCCTTATGGATAGGTATTGAAGCTATTTTAATGTAGGATAGAAGGCCAATAGCTTATTTCAGTGAAAAACTGAATGGAGTAGCTCTCAATTATCCTACATATGACTGAGTTATATACACTTGTTCGGGCATTATAAACATGGTAGCACTACCTATTGCCAAAGGAGTTCGTAATTCACACTGACCATGAGTCCTTAAAACATTTGATGGGTCAAAGCAAGTTAAACAAGAGGCATGCAAGGTAGATGAAATTCATCGAGACATTTTCATATTTCATTCGATAGAAACAGGTAAAGAAAATGTGATGGCGGATGCTTTATCGAGAAGGTATGTACTTCTATCTTCTTTAGGTGCTAAATTGTTAGGATTTGAATATGTTAAGAACATGTATGCTACTGACTCAGATCTTTCTAATATATACGAATCATGTAATAAAGGTGCACTAGATAGATTATTTAGGTATGATGGATATTTATTTTGGAAAAACAAGTTATGTGTTCCTAAAGTTCAATAAGAGAATTGCTAGTACGCGAAGCATATAGTGGAGTTTTAATGGATCATTTTGGGGTTAAGAAGACCTTAGAGATGCTAGGTGAACATTTTTATTTGCCTAATATGAAAATTGACGTTGATCCAGTTTATAGTAGATGCATCACTTGTAAAATGGTTATGTCTAAGGTTTTACCTCAAGGGTTTATATTCCCTTACCATTTCCTAGTGAACATTGGGTTGATTTGTGCATAGACTTTGTATTACATTTCCCTAGGATTTAAAAAGGAAGAGATTCCATACTTCTTGTGGTAGATAGATTTAATAAGACGACACACTTCATTTCATGTCATAAAACTAATGCCACCAATATTGCGAATCTATTCTTTAAAGAATTTGTGCACTTTTGTGGGATTCGTAGGAGCATTATATTGGATAGGGATGTTAAATTCCTTAGTCACTTTTAGAGGATTTTGTGATATAAGTTAGACACCAAGTTATTGATTTCTACTACTTGTCACCACAAACCGATGGACAAACTGAAGTTGTTAATAGGACCATAGCACTACAGTTAATGAGAATTTAAAGAGTTGGGAAGAGTGTTTACCATTCACTGAAAATGTATATAATAGGGTTACGCATTCCACTCGTTCACCCTTAGAATTGTATATGGTTTTAATCCACTGACAACTTTAGATTTAATTCATTTACCTATTGATAAAAGAGGTAGCTTAGAAGGAAAGAAGAATGGTTATTTGGTGAAATCATTCCATGAAAAGGTAAGATTGCAAATTGAGAAGAAGAAGAACAAGCACTATACTTCTCAAGTAAACAAAGGATGGAAGAATGTTACATTTGAACCTCGGGGATTAGGTTTGGGTATACCTAAGAAATGAGCATTTTCCAAAAGAAAGAAAATTGAAGTTGCATCAATGTGGAGATGGTCCATTTCAAGTTTTTGAAAGGATTAATACTAACGCCTAAAAAAGCTAGATCTTTCGAGGGAGTATAATGTTTCGACTACTTTTAATATCTCTTTCTCTATTTGATACGAGTACAGATTCGACGTCGAATCCTTTTGAAGAGTAAGGAGATAATGTGATCCATGACATGAAGGCAAGTTTGAGAAAAAATCCATTTATAGTTGAAAAAGGGCCTATGACTAAGTCGCAAGAAAAGAGGGTTAAAGAAGCGATGAGACTACTTTCTCAAGCCACAATACAGAAACATTGATCATGACATGCAAAGAAACAAGACTCGCATTTGATTCAGAAGAAGAAACACAATGGATTAGTTCAAGTAAGAGAAGGAGAAGTTGAAATGGGGCCTATGAGACCGTATAGTGCAAGACTACATACGGCCACATGTAACCACGCAGAAAAATCCAGCTGAAGAGTTTTATGTGACCGCATCCAATATAACTAAGGGATCGCATAGTTCAAATTGTGCACAAAATTTTTTAAAATTCACGAAATCTACTAATTCGGTTAAAACTTAATATTTTTGTGTCTTTTGTAATCTTTGGAATTTGATTTCGTTTTAGTTAGATTTACAAATTCTCCTAATTTAGTTAAAACTCTAAATGTTCTGTATCTTTTGTAATTTTTAAAATTTGATTTCGTTTTAATCAAGTTTACATGAATTCCTTATATACATAACTCATTATTTCATAGTAGAACAATTTTTTTTATACATATATATAAGAAAATATGTTGTGAACATATTTTGCTTTCGATCTTTGTTCTTCGTTGAATTAATTTAGAAGTTATAAAGATTTATTTTTTATGGCGTTCAAACAATGCTAGTGAGATTCTTGATTCTGGTGATCACGGAGTCAACTTATTGTCAACGATTGTGTCGGTTCTTTGATTCAATATTTTTAGATCAAACTCTAAACATTGATTTTCGGCTTTCTTGGTTTTGAATCAGTGTGGTTCGTAGCTACTATTATTATGTGAGTTCACATCAACTAGTAATCTCTTGTTATTTTTACCCTCCAAAGATGTAACTTACTAGACATGGAAAGCATGCCCAACTCCATTGAAAATTTCAATCGACAACTGATTTTAACATTGAAATTTAAGTTTATTTTCTCTCTCTTCCAGTTCCCCAAATTTTCGGAACTAGATTTATATAGTGGTGACATTATCCAATGTCTCAAACGGCTAGTCCTCATTAGTGTCCCCCTATTCCATGCCACAATGTCAATATTTATATTATTTGTCAACAAAATTTATTTGGCGCGAGTTTGAAGTAAAAAACTTAGAAGTAGATTCTCATTTTTCTTGTGGTGAGATTTAATAAATGAAAATAAAAGTAATGGGGCCAAAAGAACTTCTCATAATCCATATGCAATCTTTTTCTTCCAAAATATCTCTGTCATTATCTATTCTTGAAATTTTAGATAATGGATTCTCATGCACAGTTTATACTTTTTGCAGCATATTGACCCACTCAACATCATCATATGCATGCCTAAATTTCCTGCTTTAGAACAAGTTATTGTTTTCCAGCTCTTTGGTTAGGTTAGATGGCCATTATTCATTGTTCTTCACATAATTGCTTCAAAAGTTTTCTCAGTATTTTAATATTACTAATTTAGTGTTTGTTTGTGCCCTATTATTTGTGAATAATGTATTATGGAATAGTGATTGATGTTAAAATGTGTGGTTAAAAAAGACGAAATTTTTTTTTATTTAAGGGTAATATTATTTTAATGAAGAATCTGTAATTGAAAATGAGTACTGTTGAAAAAATAATATGGAAGGAAGTGAAAAAATGGTAGACAAACAAAGCCTTAGAGTCTGTTCAAATTCTAGTTTCATCTTTTTAATCCTCCGAAATCATTTTATGTGAAAGAGAGGGATAGACATGCAAGTGCTTTTAACATAATTTGCTATTTAAAAAAAAAAAAAAAAGTTCTTGTAATGGATTACAGCCAATTATTTATTAGAATTTTTAATCAAAATTTAATTATAGGAGAAGAGAGATGAAATTGTTACTTGCTCTAAATGATTAAAGAATTAAAATTCTATTTGATCTCAAGTTCTCAACTATTTTCACATTGTTTGACTGGCCCCATAAGCCATGTACACATTCTAAAATATATTTACAATCTCGTTTCTTGACTTAAGTTTTGAAGAACGTAAATTGAGGTGATACTGGTAAAAAATTATTTATTTGATCTTCTTCCCTAATTATACTTATCTTTTCTCTCTATGTTCATTTTTCAGCTCAGCCAGTCCTTTTAAATAGCTTTTGTGCCAATAAATTCAACTCTTCTCTTTCTCGAGACAACGACGACAAGTTGTTCGCACTTAAAGTCAACAGCAAAACTTAGAAATGTTTAGCTGTGAAGGAGGTCCGAATTGTGACCTACCAACTTATACGTACACGGTACATCATATTTGGACACGACAACTCATCTTTTTGCAAAGGATCCAAAGCAACCTACTCGTATTGGTTTCTACTTGATATTACTAGCTTTCGTATAACAATAAGACCCATCAAACCCATATTTCATCATATCTTGTTTGGTTTTAGCATTTTCTGCAACCAGACAGTTCACTAACTGTCAAACAAAAACTCCATTTTAGTCTTCCATGATCATATGTATATGTTCTTGCTATAAACAAATAATTATACTACAGTCAATTAGAACATTCCATTTGCTATTGTCTGTATTGTGTTAAAGACTAACAGCTATTCAGATATTTCAGTAAATTTCATTTGCTGTTACTACATTTCTAACGAAATTTGTGAAGTTCAATTTAACCCCTGTTTGATGGTCATTCTTTTGTAAAAATGATGTTTCGAATAGTGATTTAAGTGGGAAAAAATTTTAAATTTACGTGTAATACATCTTACTATGTGAATATACGGTTAAAAATGAGTAAGAGAAATAAAAAGAGAAATAAACTGTTTTATTTTAAAAGGTGTCAAACATGGACTTAGTTTCAAAATTTACCACTCTATCACACTGTGAATATCATTCTCCAAACTAACAAAAATTGCATCGACAATAGCCATACCATCTTCCACGTAACGTTAGTAGCCTGAAAACAAAATGTTAAAATGTGGGATGTAATAATATCTTTACATTTAAAGTTTAAAAGAATTTTTTATTTAAGATTTTATGATGTGCTGTAGTAGTTAATTAACATGTCACGCAACACTTACGTGGAATAATGTGGTATGGCTGCCAGATAAGAAACTTTAATCAATCTTCCAGACAACACATTATATAGTGGTGAGCTTTGAATTAAATTAAAGTTTAATGGTTTAATTGAGACAAACTAAAGTTTAATGACATAATTGAGTTTTTACTAAAATTTCAGTGACCAAGAATGACATTTACCCAGATATTACTATTGGAAATATAACTAGTTATAGTAACTTGCAGAACAGTAAAAATGTAGAAATAAAACTTACTGACTAATCGAGTCTCGTGACAGCAAGATGTCCTAAATTGAAATTGTCCGTCGATAAATGTTGGGACTTCCATGAAGAATCACTCACAGGATATAACGATCACAAATCACTTATACAACAATCACGAATGGTTTCTTAGAATTCTCAATTGTACTCCAAAAAATATGTAAAAATTCTAGTATAAAAATTTCATATTATAAAAAATTATAATTTCGTTTCTAATTATTTTGTTTTTGATATATCTTATGCCAAATGAGATGTGAGTTTATAAAGGCAGATTGGAAGTAACTGCCTCCACCATGGTCCAAAAAGATTTGCGATTATATTGGGATGTGGATAATAAGTTCTAGAAAGTGAGTTGTTAAAAACGGCCATATTGTACTGGCTAGTTTGACCCATTAAATAATTTCGAAAATGATTAAAATTTCACCTGATCAAAGACTTTATAATATTGCGTGGAATGTGACCCCATCCTCCGACGTTCCACACAAATTCCACACTTCCATCACTTAGACAATTCATCTAAATTAGTTATATGTTTCACATGTGATATTTATTGTATTAATATCTAACAATTACTCATCTATCAAACTTAAAAAAATAAGTAAGGAAGGAAAAGATCAAAATCAAAGTTTTTGAGGTTGTATATATATAAAAACTACTCACGTATCTAATTTTAATTTTGTATACAATTTGCATCCTATGTGATTATTACTCTTTCGTTACCTAGATTTAACCAAAAAGGGAAACAACTCTATCCCCCAAATTAAAGTGATGAAACATTTAAATGTGTGTTCTCTTTGTCGTTTTTAGGCCGTTTTCTATTTTCGATTTTTTGAAATGGTAAAAACGCGTTCTCTTTCTCGTTTTCGAAAACGAAAAAAAAAATCTGTGAAGAAAATACTTTTTGTCGTTTTGGGTGTTTTTAGTGAAAATTTGAAAAAATTTGAAAACACGAGAAATGGTTCCAAAATAGCAAAAATAACGCATTTTCAATAGTTTCAAAACAGGCACTCAAAATCCAAAATGAATTCAAAACTCAAAACTATAAAACTAAAACATGAAGAGAACATTTCCTAATTAGCAGAAAATTAGGATATGTCAGCATTGTTTTGAATCTTGATATGTAGGCTTAAAGTTTCTTTTGCAAATGTTTGCATTTGCTTCTTTATTATTATTTTTTTATTTTTTTATTTTTGTAAATTTCATAGTGTACTTTAAATTCCGCGTACGCTATCATTTTCACTGCGTTTTAATAAATTGATAGTTCGTGCAAAACCCCCTTTCTGGTTCCAAAGTACAATATAAGATTCTCTCTGCTTAAATACAATGCTAGGGGCCCATGCAAAACTAGATGACCTAAAACAGTTTTGGATAT
This sequence comes from Olea europaea var. sylvestris, assembly GCF_002742605.1. NCBI lineage: Eukaryota > Viridiplantae > Streptophyta > Magnoliopsida > Lamiales > Oleaceae > Olea > Olea europaea. The sequence goes on from NC_036251.1 coordinate 19,906,653, forward strand.
TAGATTTCTACGATTCTTCCTTGTATTCCTCCTTCCATGTGTGATAATTTTAGATGAAAATGATAAATCAACCTTCACAATTTGTTGAAGGTCTTAATCAAATAAATAATTTCGTTAAACAACTTAAACTTAGTGCTAATTCACTTATTATTTGCATTGAGAGGAAGGGATTGAACAAGGATCATGTTATATCGACTTAATGAGTCTAACCAGGTAGTTATTTGCGCTAACACCACTTGTTAAAGAATAATGATGTATATGACAAAATATGAAGTAGCAATCATATAACAAGATGAACATAAGAAATTTGTCAGAGGAATAGAAAGTTATTATAAAGGAGAATTAATTACGAAGTGTTTATCACAATTCTAATGAAGCCTAGTTTTAACTATGAAGAAGAGTCAACTATATGTAGGTGTAAATGTCAAATCATAATAAGAGTCTTACAGATAGAAATTAGAGATGGTAACGAGAGGGGTATTGGACGTGTTCGGCCATTCCCACCCCCATCCCATCAGGTATTTTTGTCATCTTACCCCGTCCACACCCTGTTAAATCAGGATGGGGTGAGATCGAGGTGGGGCAAGGCATTTATCACCCATTTATTTTTTATTTATTTTACTTTTACTTTTAATTTTTTAACGTCTTTGGCGTCTTTGGTTAGTAAATGTTATTACTTTTTATTTTTATTTTTTTCCAATTTGTTAAGAACTATTTTTTATTTCTTTAAAATTATGGTAAATCTTTTATTTTTATTTGATAAAAAACTTAAAATTGAAGTTAATTTTAAAAATGGCAAGTAACAGAGCAGGGACTATGTTTTTTGTACCCGCCCCATACCCAATTCGAGGCAATGACCTCTGCACCATCTTCGCCTTGTTTACCCAGTTAGACAAGTAATTCCCACACCATTTGGGTAGGGCTCGTGGGTATCTAGTTGAATGAATTTTTTTTGTCATCCCTAATGGAAATAAATGAAAAATCGAATGGAATAAAGAAAACAATATTTGGCCAGACAAGCGCGACGCTCAAGCACCAAGCTCATGGTAAGCGAGTGACAGGTGCACCGTTCGAACGTTAGGCAGGCGACAGCTCTCTGCTGAAAAATTCTTCCCGTTGCTTGACCGATAATGATGTGATCCAGGAGCCGCAAGCATCAAGATCAAGTCCAACGTTAAGGCCGAAGAAAGATCCATTGATAGTCGAGGGCGGTCCGATGACTCGAGCAAGGACGAAGCGACTAAAAGAGGCAATGAGATTGCTCGTTCAAGAAATCATTGATGGAACAATGTTCGGGACTCAAAATGAGACAAGTTTCATGTTGGGGATGAAAGCCGAAGAAGCTTGTATCAATGTGTTTAAGGTGGACGAAACAGGGTTCAAGGAGTAAAGCCATGCGACCACATAGCTTTGCAAGGCTTGCGGTCGTACAGCCACAGGCAAGGATTTTCAGGGGCGAATTTAGCATAACCATGCAGCCGCAAGAAAATGTACCATGTGACCGCATAGTACAAAAGTGGGACGCGGTTTTTTTTTCGCGAGAATTTCCCTATTTTATTATAATTCCAAATTTAATAGGACTCTTACCATATTTGGAAGATTATGGATGATTTTACCTAGTTTTTAGGGCTATTATAAATATTTTTCTCATTCCATTGTTTTAGGGACTTTTGAAATATTGATTAATTGAAAGACTTAATTGCTTTCTCTTTGTTCTTTCAATTGAACAACTTTCGAATTTATCAAGATCTAATTCTTGTGACGTTCAAATCAACCTGTTAGATTCCATAATTTTGCGTAATCAAGAGGTTCGCACATCGTCGGCGATTCAGATTGCTTGGTTCCAGATTTATTGAATTCGAATCCAAAACCTTACTTTGAGTTTCTTGGAAAGATTTTCATCTTGTTCGTGGGTTCCGTAGCGTTTGCCTACATGGGTTCACATCAGATAAGCTAATGGCAATGTAGCGTCTTTTCCTAATTGGTCTATATTTTGACCTATTTGAAGCCCAATTCAAGAAATCCACAAATACCCAATCAAATTTAGGTCAAATTTTAACAAGTCTCCACCTTGCACAAAATTCCATGCAATAAAATCACAAACTTCAAAAAAAAAAATCTCATCATGGAGATAGATTATACTGCAAGGCACCAAATTGAACTCTTTAACAAGAAAATCAACCAAATTTTCCAACGTACAAAATTATCCACCTTTTCCACAAAATCCAACTAAGGTAAATGAATCAAAACACTACTCAGCAGAATTGCCTCGATTTTCTAAGATTTGCTAAAATTATCAACCGAGCAATAAAATCACAAAATAAATCAACGATAACCAAATAGGTCGGAACCACAGCTTCAAACATAATCAACGCCACAAAATACTTCTATAGAAGGTTCTTTACTAGATTCAACACCTTTAACCGCACTTAAAGTATACACAACTAAATCAGCTTTCCATACCTATCTAGAGGCCTAATATTTCTTTTGGATTTGTCTCTAGCAATAAAATACGATGGAACCATTAGTAGTGGTGACAAAGCGACATTATTCATAATCTCTAAACTTGACTGAGATGTATTCTTCAACAGGGACCACAAACCAAACTCCGAAGGTACCGTAACAAATTGAATATCAGCCAATGTACTTAACATCTACTAATTGATCTTCAAAAGTTCTGTACAACCTTAGAAGACATAAAACTGGGACTTTCGCTACCCCTCCAACACAACATGGGAACCTTTACGAAATTTCAGGACTCCACCTTTAATACTGAACTTGTACCCTTTTGAATCAAGAGTAGTCAAGGAAATAAGATTTCTTTTCAAATCTAGAACGTGTCTCATTGTATCAAGTGTTGTGACCGTCCAGTCCAACATCTTAAGTCTGATGCTTCCAATACCAGCTACCTTACATGATGCATTTTGTACACGATGAATTATTACCCATTACAACAACACCCTTTGAAACCGTTTCATGTATTGTAAACAAATCTCGATTTGGACACATATGAAAAGTGCAAGTTGTATCAAGAGTCTAATCCTCGTTAGGTTTGGAATCTTCATCAGAAATAATCAAAAGTTCTTCCTCACTCAAACAGTTCTCTGCAACATTGGTTTCACCTAAAGTTTTTATTACCTTTCGTTCTAATTTGCAGCCAATTTTTCTTTATCTTGCAACTTATAGCTATCCTTTTTAATGTGCCACTTCTTCTTGCAATGTTAATAAATCTAATTATTGAAATTAGATTTCAATCTACCCCTCTCATAACCACCATAAACAACAAGGCTTCTCATTGACCCTCATATCCAAAAGGATTATTCATCTTCTCCTTTGGAAACAAAACATCATATACTTCTTCAATGGTGAAATTATTATGACTATATAATATTGTGTCTCTAAACAATATATATGACGTGGACAACGAACACAATAAAATCAAATCCAAATCCTCCTCATCATACTTAACCTCTAAGGCTTAGAAATCAGCGACAATTTCATTAAAGACAGTGAGGTGATTTTGTAAGGATGTACCTTCCATCATATGATAAGAATGCAAACGTTGCTTCGGGTGTAATTTGGTAGTTAAACTCTTAGTCATGCATAATTTGCTCCAACTTTAACCATAACACTACAGTTTTCTTCTTCAAAAAGTCTTGAAGATTATGATTCAAAAGATAAAGACGAATCTGGGACAGAATTTTTAAACCCTTACGTTGTTTTTCCTCCATCAAACAATTTGAGGGCATCTTTTCAAAT
>NC_036251.1:19910428-19912314 GCF_002742605.1 Olea europaea var. sylvestris
TAATAAGAGCCTTAAAGATGAAAATAACATAAAAAATCACATGGAATAAAAAAACAATCTTGGGCCGGACAAGGGCAATGGTCGAGCGCCATGTTCGTAGTAAGCAAGCAATAGGTGCGTCACTTGTGTGCTAAGCAGGAGGTAGGTGGGCAACAGCTCTCTGCTGACAAATTCCTCCTGCCGTTTGAACAATAAGCTAGCAGCCAGCTACGATAATGCGGTGTTTTTCTTCCCTAGTCCATACTTTGACCTCTTCAAAGATCCATTCAACAAATCCACAAATATCCAATCGAATATGGATCAACTTTAGCGTCAACTTTTGGCTCAAGCCTTTACTAGTAAGAGCCAGAAATTAATAGTAAGGTGGGCCAGCACAGTGATCACAGGATGAGTTGAGATAAGATGTCTCCTTATATGAAAAGGCATCGCTAGTCGAGCATATGAATAACCTTTGGTGAGGACACCAGTCGAATAAAGGTAAAATCTTTGAAGCAATGACTTAGTAATTAAAAGTGCACTAACACAGCTAAAACCGATCACAATATTTGCAAGTCCAATGACTCTCTCCACAAAAGCTTTAACTTTATCCCGATAGCAGTGAATTTGTTGTTCTTCAAAAATATTTTATTACACATACGCCGAAGGGACTTCCACATCTTAAAACTCTGGTCCCCCAGAACTAGTCCTGATCTTCTCAAATCTGAGCTCGGAATCATGGAAGGTTGGAAAGATGTACCGAACTAAGGTGGTTGGTTAATTAAGGCCATAATGCAACTATTAGGCAAAATCAACATTTTCATCATGGATAATGCTATCTAGTACTAATGGTGCTAAGACACCAGTTTAAGTGACGTTAAGTGATAGGCTCAACAAAAAGTAAAATTACATTATTCACTTAATTATATATCTCATATAATTCTACATTAATGCCACCTAAATCAATGATTTCACACAAGAGTTAAATAGTATTATTCTTTCATTATTGGCAAGAAAGAAAGATTTGTCTCCTCGTGATCGCCTTGCTATAAATGTCCTCCAAAAGAAGGATTGACAATACAGCCTAGGCTAGGAGCATAGGTCCTAGGACATCATGACTCCACCATTGTCGCCCTCAACAACCAATGACAACCGCCACAAGTAGCAGCTACACACTCCAAAGACGTAAAACTGTAGCTTGACCGGATCAGGGATGTTCATCTCCACTCCATGCCTATATAAAGGGATATTTTCTTCAATTTTTGGTCTGTAAAGCTTGTCCATTTAACCCATAATTAGCTCATACAAAAATTTCACTCCTATCTCCCTAATCTTCACACTAGAAATTCTCCGATCGTTACACTTCAAATTATATGGTAGCTGGAATAAGTTGATGGTGTTTTCCCCTTGATTTTTGAGGTCGGAACTCGTCCAATCATCAAAATGTTGATCGAAATTGTCACAGCATTTTTTTGACGTCAACAAAATGCAATATACAAGTTAGTTCAGATACAGTAATGAGTAATTCAAGGACATGTCACATGTAATAAGGTGCCAAATATAATACATCGACTGCTTTTGTACCCCCTACATGCTTAGGTTAAGCATACGTGAAAGTAACATTTGTAAGCCCTCCGTAAACAATACTAAGGCATGTTTGCACGGTATAATCAACATGCCTCCACTCCTACATAAGCGAGCCAAAATTATATCTTCGTTTTGTTATAACATTATGAAACCCTGTATCGATAAAACCTTCACCAACTATTGCAATTGAGTGTGATTGACCTATCATTCCCCATTATGGGCAGAACACTAACATATTTCTTGTACTGCATAGTCAATAGGATGGTCATTCTTCCGCTTGACATGAAATCTTCTTCAATATTCAACATCAAATTTACATGTGC
>NC_036251.1:19912414-19913741 GCF_002742605.1 Olea europaea var. sylvestris
TTAATTTTAATTTTTTTCCCGGTTCTTAAAATAGCTAATTTCAACTGTCTTTGTGGTTATTGAAAATTGAAACAATATACAAAATATTAGCAGGAACAAATAATATTGGCTATTAAAAGATTAATGTTCACCGACGAAAGATTGGTTGCAAATTAGTGTTAATTAACCAATTTTAAATTATTATCAACTGCAAAATTGGTTTCCTTTACCGACCACAGTTTGGTCGCTAGTTGCATTACATTACCTTGAACCTTTTACCGACCACGGATTGGTCGCTGTGCAATATATATAGCGACCACAGTTACCTGGTCGCTGGAGGTCTTGTATTAGCGACCAACACTTTTCACCTTGACCAGCCACCACGATTGAATCTTTTAGCGACCAAACCAGTGGTTGCTATAAGGTATATATGCGGCGACCACACTTTATTGGTTGCTGAAGAGCTTCATCGATGGTCTATTATCGACTAGTCAACGACCACAAATATTTGGTCGCTAAAAGACCTTCAGGGGCCAACGTTTTTCATCGCTGGACCCAATTATTTTTTGTAGTGCTAGATGCCTTTTAATAATTTTGAAAGTTGAGGGCTAAAGTGAAATAATTAAATTTAATGTTATTTTGGCCAATAATTAGATTCTAATAGATGGAAAATACATGTATCGATATTGGACTCTTTTTGTAACTCGTAATTAATTAGAAGTCTTTGATCGAGAAAAAGCTAATTCGAATAATTTAAATCTAAAATATTGATGTTTAAGGAAATTTTCATTTATTAGTATGTCATTTAAATTGGATTTTGAATGAGAGTCAGCCACGTGCTTTCTTTAATAGGCCCCCGTTTGGTACCCATTTTTTTCAAAATGTATTTTTCTCTCTCTTCTTTTCAACCACACATTCTTTATTAAAATAATATTACACATAAATAAATAAAAATTTCTTATTTTTCAACCACACACTTCCAATCAAGTTACTATTCTAAAATGCATTTTTATATAAAAATGGCTATCAAACACCCCTCGAATACAATCAATCCTTTCTTTTTTATTTAATTGGTAAATTGATAAAGTTCCAACATTTTCAAGTACTATGGAATTAATTATTATTGGAGTAGGATTGATATGTGCAGGCATTCTAATCCCTAGTTACACATGATGGCCTTACAAGTTGACCAGAAAATCCTTTATTTATTACAAGGCAAATTCTATTTTTCCCAAAAATAATCATATTAATTGTGTCAAAGCCATCAAATTGAATTTCAGAAACATATTGTGTAGAGTGTCCGGTGCATGTGCGGACACTCCGCACCAATTTGGGAGCGGACTTGGGA
>NC_036251.1:19917005-19917877 GCF_002742605.1 Olea europaea var. sylvestris
GTGTCCTCAACTAACCCTTCTTAAAATCCTTTTTCACGTGATACTTCACCATGACAATTCGATAACTCGTGATCTTTTGATTGAAAATCTATGTCAAGGAGTAGAGCATCATATATTCTCTCACATTCTTAGAAAATTGTAGTACAAAATTAGAGTGATTTTGATATTCATACAATGGTTGAAAACTAGAAATATTAGACCTTTATCTTATGTTGTAATGTTTAAAGTTCGTCACATGACTAGCAAAGTACCCTACATATGTGGCGTGACAAGATTGCAAACTGTTGATTATATGGCTTATATTATCGAAAAGTGTGTTGATGGTGTTATCATATCGATGATCTTTTATGCGAGGGTTATTTATATTGAGGAAAATGTAGGGAAATCTGAAAACTTAATGAACTCCAAGGCACGAAAAAAGTTATCTTTTAAGAGATATTTCTCCCCTATCCAACGAAGTCACAACTGGGGTGTGATAGAAAATCTCTCTCAGGATACAATGGAGGCGTTTATTCAAATTGTGACTATTTGATCAAACCAAGAAGACACTCGAAAAAAGGACTGATGATGCCAAAAGAAAGAGAGAAGAATAATTTTTTTTATTGTGTTTTGCAAACGAAAATTCGCCCAAAATTTATAGAAATTGAGGCAACTGTTTGAATAGGTGTGTCCCTTGAAATGAAGAACACATCTGTTGGAAGTAATTGTCAAAAACGAATAGATGCACCTATTCAAAGACTTTTGAAAATAAAATTCTCTTTTGGGGGCGTTGCCCCCGAGCCCCAACGGGGGGCGCTGCCCCTGCGACCTGACTGGGCAGGTCGATCCCCATTGTGCAACGGCAAACACTAGTCCGGGCAGCAAATCATTCG
>NC_036251.1:19920588-19973780 GCF_002742605.1 Olea europaea var. sylvestris
AGTTCTTTTATTTCTTTACTTTAATCTTGTTCATGATTTTTCGTGATCTTGTTAATTACTTCAATTACAAAAAGTTGTATTCAGTAGATCTCAATTCCTGCATTATTGGTCAATCGGTCCCAACATTCATGTGAGTGTTTCTCTCCCAGAATACGACGAAAAATTAGTAAATGGCAAACTGAATTTGCATTTGAACACGACCACTACAACTTAGATAAAACTTTCGTATATTTGGAATGAAGGAAAATCAAGCTTTATTATAATCTAATCCCCATGAATGAGTGACATGAATGGTCCCAAGGAAACAATTTTTGCTCCGTTCGATTTAACATTTGTGTATATAGGTTGCGCTCGCACATAAGTTCAATGCTCAATATACAATTCGATACTTGATTTGCACCACGCGTGCATAGGTGAAGAGAGTCTCTGTACCATATATGATTGCACCCATTCAAAGTATAATCATAATGGCTTTAACTTCTTCCAATTCATCACTGTGAGATTTAATTTCTCATTCACTCAAAAATCATTTTTAGCAAGTAAATATATAATTTCGATATTATCACGAAGGAAAACATAAATTAACTTTGACCTTCCAAAAAAAGAAAAAGAGCGAATCCCATTCAAAATTATGCCATTCATAGAATTTTGGTGATTGTGGTGTTAATAATTAATAAGTAATTACTTAAACAAGCATGTAAGAATATATGTTTTTCACAAAAAAATTAGAAAATCCCTAATAAATTTGAATATCCCCCAATTTTTTATAAAATGGATCGAAATAGTTGAAAATGACAGTCGTCAAAAAAAAAATTATTATGAGTTCATTATACGATGAGAGGATATATGTTGAAAATTTTCAAGATCCGAGACAAACTTTAGAAGTTGAACTCCCAAATTATAGTATGCATTCAAAATTTTCTCATTCATAAAAGTTTTAGTTAACTGAATCTATAAACTTATAACTCAACGATAAAACTATTGACAAAATAAAATATTTAAAATATTTTTATTATAATTAAACAATAAGGTAAAAAATGCTTCAAATGATTACTTAAATAACCATGCTAAAGTGATCGAAAATGATTGACATGCAACCTGATCGAACACTCACATTAGGGGTTGGGTCCACTTTTTTTTTGCATTTTTTATTCACAAGGGTCCCGAATATGTGAGAAACGGTCATCCATTCTGTCATCCATTTTCGTTCACTTTAGCATAATTTTTACTTAAATACTACTAGCTTTTACCGTTTATGTTATAATCAAATAGTAAGTATTTATCATTTAGATAATATTTTGATGATTCTCACAATTTACGTTTAGGGATTTAATAGATCTCATCGTTATAAGCGAAGTTGGGAGTTTTAACTTGTACCTTGCAAATAGTATCTTCAATCCGTGAAGAGAGCCACGTTAAAAAACAATAAATTTATTTATTTTACTCAAAATATTTGTTAACGGAAAATATAAAAATAATTAATTTTGAATTAATAGTTAGTAAAATAGAAAAAAATTAAATGAAATTAATAAAGTGGGTAAAAAAAAAGTCGATTGAAGATCCCAAATGAGTTGACCCACGATCCGGCTCATGAAAAAAGGAGAACTTGGTCCAATTCATAGTTCATCTCAAAATGTATCGGAACTGTACATGGACTGAGTCAACCCCTATTTGCAGTTTCAACACATTTGAGTTAAGTAAAAAATAAAAAATAAAAAAAATTCATCATCCTTGAAACATTTTATACAGTTTTGTGCAAAAAGGGATTGAATAATTATTCTTTTAGATTTTGAAATTGAAATGAAGGAAATTTTTAGGTCTAAAAAGATTTAAGTAGGTTCTTGTTTGAACTTTATATTTTTCAAAATTTATTTTTAACCACAAATTCTCTCATCAAATAATATTATTCGTAAATTCAAAATTTTTCCTATTTTTTACTATATATTCTTCAAAAATACTATTCTAAAATACATTTCCCCTAAAAAAATGAGACTCAAGACGAATATAGTGTTTTACCAACTTTACCTTGTTGAAACAGATGAAATACTCAAATGAGCAAATTTACTAGAGATAGTAGAAGTTGAGGTTTGAATGCACAAGTTTCATAGGGGGGGAGCAAAAGGACAAGAGAGTAGTTGAGATTCTGTAATGCTACTTGGACAAGGTTAGTATACAGGGAAGATGACAGGTGTTGTGGCCCCCCAGGGCACATCCGAGTTGGTGGAACAATCACTTCGTTGGGACGCTGGAAGCAAGGGTGGAGAGTTCGATTCCTGGAGTTAACACTGGGTGCTAAAATGGAGGGGAAGCCATTTGGTTGAACAAACGCCCAGCGAGGAGAGCTCTCTTTGCGGAAGGAGTCCAAATGAGTTGTGGGAACCTGGGAGCCAACAAGGGCACATCCTGCGATTTACCTCCCTGAGCTGCTGAGGGGCCGGAGGTTCAGGGACAAGGATCTAGTCGGACGCAAGCCCGGACACCTTGTAAAAAAGTAGTTGAGATTCTGTAATGCTACTTGGACAAGGTTAGTATACAAGGAAGATGACAGGTGTTGTGTTGTCAGTACTTATCCAATCAAAATTTGACATTGTTCCTTGGAAATAAGATCTATCAATGACCCTATTTCATGCAGCATTACTCGTTCAAATTTGAATGTGCTTCCATAAAGGAAATAAGAAAAATACAATTTCAGGTATTTGAAAGATCATACAATTTCAAAAACCGATCCTAATTATTAATTAAATATATTAAAGTCACAATATTGCATGTTCCATGGGTACAATTGCGTACTAGTCACAATTACTGAACATCATACTAACAAATCACTAATTTTATAAGTCACAACTTCTTTATCAATCACAAATTATCAAATTAATTGATCAAGTATAATTTCTCAATCACAGACCACAAATTTTATAAGTCACAACTTATTTGTCGTTCATAAATAACAAATTTCATATGTTATAACTTATTTATTGATAACTAATTATTTATCGGTCACAAATCATAAATTTTTTTATATCACAACTTATTTCATAATCACAAATTATCAAATTAATTGATCATAAGTTGTTATAAATTATCAAATAATCACAATTTAACAAATTGTGAATCATGATCATAAATTTAGTCACAATCTCACATTTTTATGTTGCATATAACATGTTAATTGGTCACACGCTATCCATTCATCAATCACATATTACGTATTTTAACAAATTAACCAATTTATTGATTGCAATAATCCAAATAATTGATCATAAACATTCTTCATCCCATTTACCCCACCCTCCCATTCCATCTTCACCACCCTTTACCTTTGGCACCACAACCGCACCACCAATTTCAAAACCATATCCACCCACACCCAACAAATTAAAAACTTGCCCTTGCTCACCCAAATCTCGTCAAGCCACCAACTCATACCTTTAACACAAATAGCCATCATCTCTCATTCCACCAGTGGTATTCTTAACCTCGTCAACAACCACTACTTTACGGATTAGTCATGCCACCTTCGTCCTCATCAACAATCTCATAGCCCGAACTACTTAGCATCGTTCGGTAAATAGTGCTCGCATGTAGCTGCACTTCGTAGTGGTGATAGTGCTGACGCACAACAACGCCGCATGGTGGTATTGGCAGTTGAAGAGAGAAGGGAGAAACGATAAGATAGAGAGAGAAGAAAGATGAAAATAATTTAGGGTTTGGAGTAGAATTGACTAGACTAGAGTGGGGTAGGTATGTAAATTAATTTAATTTTAATTAATATTAAAATGTAGAATTATAACAAGATTTTTGAACAAAAAGCTTTTAAACATAATTTTTTTTTAAATGGAAAGTTAAAAATCATGTGTAGGTGTAATTTCCACAAGAAGAAACTTTACTACTACGTTGTAAAAGCTTTTGGGCCCGCTGTAGTTCCAGACGGGCTCATCTTGGTCCCCTAGTCCAAATTAATATTTCACAAATATTAGTAATTGGGTCAAAAAGGAACTTAGAGGTAGACAAAAGTTACCAAAATCATTGGAACGATCAAGAATCGGATTGAGACGGATTGGTTTAGTTCGGTTCTTATCGAATCTGCATATTAAAATCAAGAATCGATCTATTCGTGATTCTAATACAACAACCAAAAAAAATCCTATTTAATTCGGATTTTTTGCTTTTTATTTTTAATGATGGCTAGTACAATATATCAATCATTGCCCTTTTTCTAATGAATTTCACAATATTACATCAAATATGTATTCGATTTAATATATAGTATTACTTACAAACTCAGACAAAAAAATCAATTAAATTTCATAGATGTAGTGCTTGTTTATTACGGATTAAAAGTCAATTAAAATCAATTTTTTGACTGTTATTTTATCATTTCAGTCGTCATTTTTTAATTTTTCTCTCACAGGTAGGACCAACTTTATTTCTAACGATCAAAAAATCAATTATCAAAATCTCTACCAAACAAGCTCATAATTTTAGATTAATAACAGGTTTGTGTAACGCCCCAAAATCTTTTTCAACTTCATTGTTTTATTCTTTTATAAAAATAGGCTCAAGGTATTACCAAAATATCTAATTTAAGCAAAAATACCACTTTTTATTAAGTGTTGAAAATTGTAAATGTGATTGATAATTCGATAACGATAAATAATAACTTAACTAAAATTTTCATATTAAATATAATTCTAGAAATACTCCATTCCAAATTACTATTTCACATAAAATACCGAATTTTGGATCTCTAAAAATATTAAATAACATGCATTATTATAAAGATATTATTCAAATAAAAGTTGACAAATACATTTTCTGAAAACTTTACTTGGCGATCCCATAAACATCACTCGGTCAATTTTCTACGCTTCCACACGACCTGTTCTCATCTAAAAAGTTATTGTAAGAGTGAGTATTTTAAAAAACACTCGGTAAGAATACTTGCACATTCTTATCTACATGATATAAATATAAAATTGACATAACATATTGACATTTCTTATACTTGGAGCTCGAGAAATTTCTTAAGAATTCCCATATTCCGTAGGATTTAACATAACTGACTCAAAGGTCCATCCAATAAGATTTACCATACTTGACCTAACGGTCTATTCTGAAATATTTAACATAGAATTTGACCCGAAGGCCTTATAATATTTCATGTCAAACTTTATATAAAGATCAATAAATAAGAATTTACTACTTTGTACGATGTATTCTTATCTTGAATGACATGAAAAATTCTGAAATATGAGTTGAGATTGATAGACAAAATGAACTGTGTATAAGTAAGAAAATGGAAAAATGACATGAACACAATTTACTTATATAAAATTCTCACAGTAACCTAATCAAATATTTCATATTAAATTCTTGGAATCAAACGCCTTTCACATTAAAAGTAAGAATTATAATGTTAATTAATTTAGTTATTGTTAAAATTAATGGAATAATTATGTTTTATTAATTATAATATATTACACCTTTTCAATTTCCCAAAATCCAACGTATCTGCCATTTCTTTTATTTCGTTATTTTATTATTATTTACTTTTTTTCATTAATAAAATATAAAATCTAGAATACTTTTTTTTTTATCAACATAACTCGGGTATAACTAGTCTAAAAATATTTATCACTGAGTCCAATAATACTATTTAACACGAGCAACAAAATGAGTATAATATCCATATATTTTTATCAACTTTTAAAATATTTAATTATTTGATCCAAATAATTTACAATAAAATTCTAAAAATACACATAAACAAAATAAATCATTTATGCAAATGAGTAGGCCGTGTGTATCACTTTAGCTTTTAGTCTTTAGTGTGACAACAAAGCTTGACATGAACTATTTTATTTGCTAAATTACCAACCCTCAATTTTGCCCAATATGAAATTAAGATTTAAAATTCGGGGTGCTACAATTTGTTTTCCTTTCATCCTTTTCAAGCTAACGTTTTCAGCCCTTCGATATGGAACACGTTTCTGAAAAACTCGTTCAAGCCAATAGTTAAGTATATACATTATTTTAATGAATAGATTAGGGGGAATTTAAATATTAAATAGTTATGACTTAAGAACTTGTATAATTTGACACTTCATACATGTTTCAATTCATTTGAGAACTTAACCAAGGAACAAAATTGGATCGGAGCCTAACGTTTTTGTTCCATACTTGGAGATGGAACCAATGATACTCTGTTCGATTCTTTTTATAACCAAATCGCAACTATTCCTAGCTTCGAGTTCAGCCCCTCTCCCTGTAGCCTCTTCACACGTGTGCCCATAATTGGTCAGGTCCTAGCTCCTTATCTAAATCATTGTAGTTTTCTATTTTTGTTATTGATAAAACTCCACCCCAATTGGTTTCCTCAAGGGGAAAAAATATAGATCTAGTAATTCTCCCACCATTTGCAGGTCCAAGTATTTGATAATTTGGCTCACGTACCGATGCAATGATCACTCCATAGTTGTTACTTGATACTAATTAAGGTTAAGGTCTTCGACTGAAAAGGGTATTAAAAAAAAATGGAAAGATGAAATAGATAAGCAGGATGGAGACTATATATATCCAAGAATCTCAATGTATGAACAAAGGATTCAAAACTCTCAAACTTTCGGAAGTTCATTATTACGGATTGTTCCTACAAATGATTGGAATAATGTCATACACAATACTTGAATTCTTGATATAGATTTACACATATAGAGATAGGAACATCCATCGATGAAAGAATCACCCTAAGATGATTATTTCATGACCATTAAGAATGATTTAAATCGAACGGATTTTTATTTATTTTTATTTTTATAATCGGTTCATTTGTGGGAATCCGTAGTTAATCACATGTTCCAATTGTCTATGATCCAAACTAAATTTTGAAATACTCTCCAAATGTCAGTTTTACTCTTCAGATTAGCTCCAAGGCTATAAATATCGACCATTGCCTAATATGAATATCTAAAATTAAGAAACATATAGGACTAAAATTTCCACATAGACATGTCATTTTGCCGACTATTTCTATGGACAAGATTTTAACCTTTTCTTTTGGTATATTCCACCAAGTAGCTAACAAAAATATATTTCCATACTTTCTGGAAAAAAAAAAAAAAGAAAAAAGAAAAAAGAAAATTCCTTATGTACAATCTCACTCTGTATGTAGAAAAGTAAAGGAGAACGGGGCTCCCAGGCATGGACGTCTAGCTGAATGCTTGGCCTCTTGCTCGAACCTGAAGCGAATAGGAGTCAGCGGGGGCTTGCTTTGATAATATTTCCCTTTTTACTTGGAAAAGATGATGAAAAAGAAGCCTTTGGAGATTTCTTTGATATAATGGGCTTAGGAAGCGTATAAGGTTTAAAGCTATTCAAGCCAGCTGCATAGCTTTTCGAAGCCTTCATTTTCCTTTTATAAGGCGCTCCTTTCTTCACCAAGTCCTCTAGGCTTGTCACCATTGATAATGATGTAAAAGACTCTGATTTCCCTTCATAAAACTTGGACAGCCCTCTCCTGCAGAAGATCAAGTTTCACAAGGTAAGAATCATGCTCGAGTTAGGTAGCTAAGACATGATTTGCGTAGATCTAAACGAACCCTCTTTCATAAAAGAGGTAAGACCTCAACATGACAGTATTCAATAGATCTGGCACGAATCTCTACCATTGTTAGCCGAGTTCAGTATAACAAACATGTTATTAGGGTTCCATACGAAATGAAATATGTTCAATGTTCATACTATGATGACAGTATGAGGGAGGTTGGGCAAGTTGGCCACCATCGTTTTAAGTGGTACTTTCAAATTCAGAGAAACCCCAGAATTAAAAAAAATAAATTGGGCAATCAACTTACTTGATGGGCAATTCTTCCATTAGATCTGTTAAATCATATGAACCTCCACTTGAATCTGCGGAAAGAGAAGAAGATGCTGATGAAGTTACATCATCTGCTGTTTCGAGCGAAGAAGAAGATGATGACTCGTTCGAAAATGCTGAATCTTCAACAACAGAAGATTCAGAAGATGATATGCAGTTTTCATTCTGATCATGAATTTTCGTGGTATTCCCATATTGAAACCATAATTCTTCTAACACTTGTGAATTCCCTTCTGCCATTGCCCAAATGAAAGATCAAGAACATAAAAGGGAGCAGAAGATGAGAAATTCTATAACTTTTTCTGTCTGAAATAATACATAATACACGAACTTCGGTACTAATATATGGAAACATATATATACAGATATACATGTGTGGACGAGGATTGTTTCCTTCTGGAACAATGCATTCTAGAATTCAAGATAAGGAGCATCGTTTTCCATGCTATCAAGAGCAGATAATGACACGTGTAGAGGCATAAAAGTTTGACCTAGAATACAATTTTTTTTTTATTGTACGATTAATTGGGATTATGGGTTTTTTAATGATTAAAATTGATTAAGATTAACAGGTGTCAAAAGATGATTATGGGTTCAAGAAAGTTTGGTGGGGTAGATTGTGAGATTAGGGTTTCCCCTCAATTTGATAAATTCAACATTACATATTTGCTTGGATTTGCCTTATCTTTAGATTCGACATTATCTCCTTTTGTTTTTTAAAATGAATTCTTGACTTTAGAATTGTACTAATTGGAACAAGATAAGCTCTCTAGATTGGTACCATCCAAATCCTAGTCACCCCACATCCCACTACACAATTATTATATACATACATCTCTCACTATTGAAAAATTAAAGTTGAGATCCTATTTTTTCAATTCATGTAGTTTTCGATCCTCGTCATTCAAAAGTAGAGTTCTGAGTCACCAACATATTTGAATTTGTGAATCTCAGCCGTCAAGAAATGAACATCATAAATGTTGAAGTTAAAATCGCAAGCAAATTTCACATGATTTAAGATTGAGGGAAAATTTGTCAAATACTTAGCTCCCTGTTTGATTCCATTTCTTAAAATTTACTTTTCGTCAAGTTTATTTTAAACCCAAATTTAATGGGATTCACAACTTTTTAATCATATATTTCATTAATTTTTTTATCAAGATTCACTAAAAATATGATTTTTATTCAAACCAAAGAGGAATTTAATGCCAACTTTGAGTCATTCTTGAAAAGTATGTCATATAGAGATCCAAATTTACATACTTAAATAGATTCGGAACTCAAAACTTTATTTTTAAAGGTTTAAAATTCAAAACAACATTATTTGACAGGGAAATGTGAAATTTATTGAAAGTGAGTTATGGATAAGTGGCACTTGGATAAAGTAAGGATGGCATTGACCAAGTTGTCTCACCGAACCTACCTTAGCCAGAGTGATATGAAACATTTCTAATGCTCGTTCCAACAACAGCATGACAGGAAATGGAAACACATATATGATACATATTAACAGTATATTAGCAGCAGAGTTAATTTCGAAATAGTACTTGTGGTTTGTATAGTCAGTGACTTTCGGTCCCTCGACTTGGGATGAAAGAAGTGATACAAATTCAAAGCACATCGCAGTGTGACGTGAAATATTACCTTGAGAATTTTCCAAATAATCACTTTATCTAAATGCTTAAATTGTTAAAAAAATCTTCACCACATTAATCACGTGTAAGCATAATATCAATACAATTTCATTAAACATGTAGTAGCAACGCTTGAATAAGACTTTTGGATGCTCGAATATCATGTTTAACTGCTTAATTAAGAGGTCTAACTTGTTAGAAAATGTCATGTCAATTTTAAATTTTAATGCACCCTAAAATTTAATTCTAATTCTATTTAGAATAATAATAAAACTGTTACTCATGATTAACAAATAAGGTGTCATGTCATCGTGCAAGTTCACAAAGACTACTTTGTTTATACACTTCGTTCCCATGCTCATGTAATGCGTATTTGGGTATGCGAACCTTACGTTAATTTGGCACGATAAAAATTTTAGGACCAATGAAAATTAGGTCAAATTTGACACAATTAAAAATATAGACAGCTTAATGCAATAAAGGCAAGAAAGAGTTACTTCCACAAATTATCGATTGTGGTTGCGACTTATGAGACATTTGCTTTATTTAATTGTCGTTATGAGACACGCATTGGATATTGCCTACCAATTTCATACTTATCCTATACAATAATGTCATTGTTGAACATTTAGTTTAGACAAGATTATTATCCACTATTTATGATTTTCAGCATTATTAAAGTTCCCTTATCCGAAACACGTTGTCGTCCACATATTTAGACACGTAAGGTTCGTTTCTTTCAATAATTATTTAGAATCCAATGTTTTGAGAATCGATTTGGTACGATCAAATTTGGCAAAAAATTTAATAACCAATTTGGTTATACATACAAAAAATTTATAAAAAACGAAAATAATTTCTAAAGTGAGTAGCTATTTTCGTTCACCATTCTTATATATTTATTCTACTCTAAATCTAATAAAATATTAAAATTTTAAAAAAGTACTACTCTGATAGAAATTTTTAAAATGTGTGATTAAAAAATTATGGAACCCATTAAGGATGTAATTAATATTGATTATTTGACTTTGACTTATATTAAAATCGAATTTTAATTCATACCAAACAAACTCATAGTCTTTTTATTTTTCTTTTTTTTATTGAGAAAGTATTTATTTTGTTCATTTACTAATATCCCTTATTTAATTTGATAAGTTATAACTTTTAACCAATCCCTCCCATTTAATTTTGAAATTGTATAGATTTACTTTACCTTCTTGAAATTATCCAAATACATACGCACATATCTCATATCTTCTTGAAAACATGGGCAAAAACACATTATTTATTACTAATTATTGATAATTAAATAAGGGTAAACTAGAAAAATTCTTTGCAAAAATTGTTTTTCAGTCACATTAAATAATTTTTTTTAATTTGTATGAAAAACAAAATCAACATATATAAATTGGACGAAGAGAGTACTATGTTCATCCACTTTACATCTTAATGTTATTCTTATTACATTTGTTCATTTAAATTGTACATTCACACCACTTTTATATTATCTATCATACTTTAAATCCATCCCTATTATAATTTTAAAATTTTTTAAAAAAATTATCATATTGGTTACCATTACATTCCAACCTCACTCCAATTTCTCCATTTTTATCCCCCTAAAGTTCCAAAGTGACTGATAGCTTTGTCATTTGCAATGTTTACTTCATTTTGCTGTCAATTTGAGAATTTGATGCCTATATTCAACTATTAACCTTTTGAATTTATATATCTCCTCTTAACAAACAGCTTTGAAAAATCTCTTTACCAATCATAACTTGTTTAACAATGATTCTATATTTGCAAACAAGCCAGAACACGATACCTTATCTGCGACTGTGACAAAGACATTGATTTTTCTGAATATTTTGATGGACAGTTAGTAATTGGCATCATCATTTTTTCCGTTTCTTAACAATCCTCAATTTTCTAATTCTTCCCCTGTGCTTTTCCATATTCAAGTTGCTAGTGAAGAAAGGAAAAGTCAAAATCATAAAGGCATTTCTTTGATTGTCACTTGCAACATTTTGCTTATAGCTAGCCAAATCTGAAACTTGAAAGAAATTACGGAACTTAAAAAAGTATGAAATGTAAGTTTCAACAGCCAAATCAGGAACATCTTGCTTAATTATTGTAATTAATTGTTAATTTAACTTAAATGTTAATCCGTTTTACAGATGAAACAGACAAGGACTAACATTTTTGTTCTTAATCGAAACATTAGAATCAATCAGGATCTTCATCAAATGATTCAAACCGTGATGGAACGCAAGATCTGGATTAATAAATAAAAGATGATTCATAAAAAATTTTGTAAAAAAAAAATGAAGGATTAACAATTCGAATGTGGGGAAGATGATTGTTGAAGGATTCAATGGAAGAATTGAAACACAACTGCCCACCTTCCCCAATCAATATCAATATTGCAGAGAACTCTTTCGAACAAAGTGCATTGATTTCATATTGCACAACGTCGATACACACAATCTCCGCTTATCATTCGTCCATTTTTAACGCAAAACACAGATTAAAACTATAAAAAAACATAGACATAAAAACAAATACAAACCGAAACTCAGAGTGAAGCGTCTTCGATAATTTGGCGAGAGAGAACGGTGTGAGTGCGCGCTTTATAAGGGGGAAATAGTGAAAGATTAGGGTTTCGGTGGAACAGTTGTATTATTCATTACCCAAAACACCCCTGTAATATGTTTTTATTTTCCCTTTTGGACAATTCCAATTGAACGGGACGAGTGACAGGAGCTGAAAAAAGAGAATGGGCTGGCAGACTGTATTTGGCTATTTTTTATTTCTTTTTAAAATTTTCAAACTCACCAATAGTGTATTGACATCTATCCGACTTGTTTTTTAGTCTGATTTTGAAACTGTTCTTGTAGCATTACTTTTTCCTTTTAGAGTTATGTTATATTTACATTATAATGTCTATAAGCGTGTTCATAATGTACAACTGGCATAATATTATTGAAGGGTTGAAAAATCGTTTTTTCAACCCTTCAATCATGGAATTTCATGTGTACATTATGGATACCTTTATAGATACCATAATATACATGTAGAATTATCCTTCCTTGTAGCTACCTTAAGCCCAAATTTAAAATTTTTACAGTAAATTTCATCATCGTCATCACTGAACTTCAAGAAATATTTTAATTAGGTTATTAAATATTAATTAATCTCAACTGAGTGAGTTTTGATTTAGTTTCGAATTTTATCATTATGTTACATTTCATCACCTATTGACTACTAGACGACATAATTTATATTCAATATAATCACTACGTAACATCTTAATTCAGGAGAAGTCAGAAGAGAGGGTAGTAAAATTTGAAACTAATATTAAAATTCTAGAATTAATGATTTTGTAACTTAGGCGAGAGAAGACCTAAAGGCCCTGGTCGATGAGGTAATCTCCTATTTTCTCCACCACCATGTTACACTGGCCGAAGTCATTGGTTCCTCAGAGACCAAAAATGAGAGCTTATGCAGTTTTCTTTACTGTTATAACACCAGATTCTTGCAATAAAAGCAACATATTTAGTAAGAATGAAACACGATGTGCTATGACGTACATTTATAAATACGTCTCTCCCTAAGCATGGCATAACATCATATCAAGGTCCCATGTTCAATCTAGTGGCCATTCATTTCAAAAATTCTGAATGTGTCATTTATACGTCAGATGGTGTGCTAAGACTATGTTTAAATATATAAATGCTTTTTCCCTCTAACAACTTAAACTTTTAGATGAGATGGTTCAACAAATATAAAGAGAATGCTCTCAAATGCCTTGTAGTTTGCAATGAACATTATGTCAAGGCGAAGCAAGCAAACACGTCCCAAACTTCACCTGTTTTTGTTAGAATTCATGACTGTATCAACTCAAACTCTTATAGAATCAGCCAACAAAATTTTTTTTCATATTTACGAAGTGTTGAAATTCCCCAATCGTAATACTTAACACAATCGTCAAAAATACATGCAATCCAGACGAGATCAAATGCTTGGTCAAGAATCGATCACAAGATACTAAAATTATCTGCATAATGGACTGCTAAATTCTAACATTTTGCATATGAATCTCAAATTTTCGATACAGCTAGATAAAGCACCTTCTTTCCACGGATGACAGCTCCTTGAATCACCATGTAGGTGTAGCCCAGTAGGAGCCTGGCCCTTCGAAATCCTTTACTATATTAGCAATCTCCTCGAGTTATCTGTATATAGATAGGCATGTACTCTCATTAACAAAAGACCACAACAAAAAATGAATCCATAATTTCACGAGCGCACATCTTTATACACCTTGAATAATCATTCACAACATATAAAAGGAATAATGCTTTCATTCATCATCACCGACCCAAGTGATAGTGGATCCTTGATTCATTGTCCAATAGAGTTGTGATTCATTTTAATGGATGAGAGCCCAATGCACCATTTATCCATACTAGGGCGAGGATCTCGACCCAATTCCACACCACCACATCTTTGACAGGGATCTTACAACGCTCTTCAATGCTAAATTCATACCAAAATCAACTCTTGATAAAATGCCTTTGCAACAAAAACTCAAGCCCTATGTATGAATGTGATTCGATCAAATAACAAATAAAAATTACAATTTAGCAAACGAAAATTAGCGACCTGAGGGACGGCGGCACACTGGACCAAGATGCTGCTGTCGAGGCCGATGATGGTGGAAGCAGTGAGATGAACGCCATCCACATCGCACATCAAGTGATACGTTTGCGAGACATTTTCTTAAATTTTTATGTAATTTGCTTTCATTTCTCCAACGTTTGTTTTGATTTGTTTATTGTGTCCGAATAGAAATAAATATACGAAGATGAATAGTTGCCCGGAAAAATTTAGGCAAGTTTTACATGTTCAAGAAAAAATTTGAAGCTAAAATTTAATTTTAAATTTCTTTATCGTACTTAGATACACAAGTGAAACATTCTTATTCATCAAAATGTATTTAAATTTAAGTCGATTTAACGAGACAAGCAAGCATTTTGGATTAAATTTTTATATGCAAAAGAGGCTCGTATTGTTTATGGTTTTTATTGAGCCCAGATTTGGTCAGATTCTTTAAAATTCATGTTTTCTTAAATTTATTTTCAACCACCACCCTCACAATAAAATGATTTTGTACATTGAACACATAACTTATCCATACTTTTTAACTATACATCCTCCAAAAACATCATGTTTCACAAAATCTATTCTTCGAAAAACCACATCAAACTTACCCTGAGTTAATCGTCAAAGAAGAGATGTTATATAAATAAACATGTCAAGTGATCAACTATTTGGCTTCAGCGACCTTTTTCTTGTATGAGATGAACCATCAATCAACCATCGTAGTAACATACCGAGAAAAGAATGTAAGACTCAAAAAGTAGAAAATAATCATTTTGAATAAATTCCCATGTCCACGATGGAGCATGTGAACATATTTGATAAACAGAACCAAGCAATATTGAAATATTTTTCACCTTTCTTGATTAAATTTAACGTATACAAGGAAACTAGGCTGCTGACTATCAAAATATACAGGAAATATAATAAATTCAAGTAACATCGGTAAAATTTTAAAGTAGATGCTAACATCAAGTTCAATGATCCAGATAGATAGCCTACCAGCACTGGAACTGCTGTCCTGAAGAAAGTATAGGATTATGGGAGACTCTAAAACCATCTGATCTCAAGGTTCCACTTGACTGTGGCATAAATCAGGTCGAGCCTCTCCTTTGAAGCCATGTTGGTATCAATAGAATCTGCACCAGCAATTTCATAAGCAAATTTATACATCACCGCCAATGACCAAAAAAAAAAAAAAAAATTGAAAGAAAAAAAGAAAAATGCACCACGTAGGTCGACAACATTATGGACAAGCTGATTTCTCTACATCATTAATAACACGTACAACTTGAGCCTAGAACATGAAATTCATAGGTAATGCCCCCCAACAAACTAGCTATCAGATAAACTCAATGTAGAATTGGTAATTGCAGAATTAATCAACAGGCAGAATTTCATATATGTCACTCAAATTTACATAAAATCACAGATATATACTCTGATATAAACAATATAATTCACATTTGCAGCCCAAAGTCTGTGAGTTCTGTGAAAAATGATGATTTAATAGCCAAATTCGGTCATACGTACCAAAATTACTCTTCACATAACGGATGTCTGCAGCCTAAAGTCCTGTGTGCTGTGCAACATTCAGCAAAAGAGTTAAACTTGTGAAATGACAATTTTATGTAAATTACACTGAAAAAAATAATTTCCTTCACAAAAATTTAATATAATTATGAAGAAACCAATTTCTGAATAAGTCACAAAAACTTTAAGAAGACACAAGAGATGAATATAATTTCAATGAGCAATACAAATTCGCACTCCAATTTGGCGAACAGATACCAATCACTGAAAGCTAAAATTGACAATCTAAGCAGATGATCAAGAATCTTTAGCTATCATCATAGGAAGTAAACACAAGAGTCATCTAGATTTTTTTTTTTTTCCCACATCTACAACATAGATAACCTATGTTGTTGAAAGTTTTCATGATAGCTTACAACTGTCATTTAAAACTTGCAAAAGACTAACTTTCCTGACACATTTATAACCACTATAAAGCACAATAAATTTCCATGATGATCAAAATCCATTAATGAAGAGTAGCAATAAGAGTTAATAACAGTTGATAAACAAGGTACAATAATCAATACAACACGTGGTTATTAAAGATGGTTACTAACCGTCCAGGTATATATAACAAATGATGAATACAACTGGGGAAAAATCGAGTAAAAGAAGAAAAAAAATGCCAACTTGCTCTGATCTTTCAAATGGCTCTTCCGCCTTTATTTTGGTTCAGTATCGTCTCGTTTTCTATTTCCTAACCCGAGAGAAAAGTGCATGCTTTGGCCATTGATGATGAAGAAAATATATTTTCCTGCCGGCCTAAATAGTAAATAATGCATTCAAGTTGCACATCCTCTGCATTCATATTTGTATTCATATGCAAAGCAATACAATTGCAAATCTGACTATGCCACAGCCGTCAATAACTACTTGAATACTGTCACAAGTTAACACAAAACAATAAACCAGATATCAGAATCAAGGGTCAGTAAGTGTGCTGTGTGTCCCAGACACGAGGCACGATGGTTGAAATAGGGTCCAGCCGTAACATCACATGTCCATCATATGTGCCACTGAAACGACCATTCATTCTTCCTTATGGTTATGCCACAGATGATTATCTCTTTAGGGGCATAACTGGCAGCTACTTCTCATAAACATTGTGAGAGGGATTTGTCTTTGTCACCCTAATGGGCTGACAACCCAACCAGTTATTGGATGTTGCCTCCGAATTCGAACTTTCTGATGTGAACCGCTTTGTAACCGTTCAAGAATGGCATAGGTTATGGAATCTGGTGTCAAGCCTTGTTGTTTTAGTTTTGTATAAAGATCTACTGCTTCCGCAGTTCTCCCACTCATCTCAAGACAGTCTAGTAAGATATTATAGGTAACTATGTACGAAAGAAAATAATTATGTTTCAGCTTCATGGAAGGTTGTCCAATGATTTCGTCGTGTGCAGATTTACCCTTAACAATGTTGAAATTCATATACCCTTGGTATGCCTGGGGCTCCTCTCCTATTTTCACTAGTAGAGTGGTCTATTCATGAAGGACCAAGCCTCCTCTAGTAAGGCGTTGATGCTTTGAATTAGGGATCCAACGGTTATATTTTTGCATTCGATCAAAAGCATGATTGTATAGCATATTTTCTGCACTTTCACTGTCTAGGAGCATGTGGTAAAGACATTCTCCCACTATGATTGCCTGGATCACGATTATATCATCTTCGATTCACGTTTTACAATTTTTAGGCTCTATAGATTTGATTGAAAAGGTTAGGGACTGGGGATTACCAGTTTTCCCGTTTCCAGGCTTTGTATTTTTGAACAGGGAGCAACGTGTTCCGCCGTCCGTGCCTTGAGGTCTTGAACCACTTTTGAATGGCATCTGCTGCCAACTTCTTCTTTTGTAAGCAACAAAGCTGAGCGAGGGACTGATTTTCTCATAGTTTCCCTGTGATATCCTCTCACTGATGCTTAGAGTTTTCCTCTGGCTGTTCTAATCCACCAGTACTCCAACTACTTCCTGAATTTCCTTTGCATAACTCATTTTTGAAGACCTCGAGAAATCCTCCATTTTGATGGACTGATTCATGGTTTTCTTTGTTCATGTTTCTCACAGACGTTGTTGACAATAAAAATCAGATCAACAAATTCCTTTCACCTAGTCAGGATTTTCTACTTCTAAACACTTTGGTTTCGATGCTCAAATAGGAGCAAGAGGGAAAATGGCTATTCGGGTGGGAGATATTTGAATTTGCCTCCTTTCTTTCTCTTGGACGGTAAGCAATTCAGTTATTTAGGAAAAGGGCATATGGTAGCCTCTTAGTGGTTAACTTGTAACTGTCTCCACTATAGTATCTCGTTTTGTTCATTAGCTTGTGTGCCTTTCATTCATTGGCTTTAAAGTCACACTTTGAACACTTGCTCACGTGCACCATAATAACGATTTTTAGCCTGCCTAGATGGGGAATGGCTAGTCTATGCTTTGGTGCAAGCCTTTGGTGCTTTTGTCCCCCTCACGTCTCTTATGTCTCGCAAGTAGAGGGCGAAGTTCTTGGGGCATATTCCTTGGTTCAACAGGTGTCGGTTCCAACTAACCAAATTTATGGAATATGGATCCCACCTAGCTTCTTTATAGTGATGGGAAAAGAACCCGCCTTGAACGGTGAAGGAAAAAAAAGATAAAAGATAATTTTATTTCTAAACAATTCACTCGTTAAAAACCTAATTTGAATTTGTATTTTATTCACAAATAATAATATAACTTGGAACTTTGAAAATGTAAAAAAAATACAAAATAAAAAATAAAAATAAGGGAAATGCAACTTGTCCCAACTCGGGGATCGACCAAAATCCAGGGTGCTGAGGTGGCAACACCTCGGCCCTTGGATCTGAAAAAAAAATGAAGTTGAAATCGGGGGCTGAGGTGATGCCCTGTTTTTGGGTCGGTCCTCGAGTTGGGACCTATAGCATGTTTGTAAAAATAAACACAGCAAAAAGTTGCCCCTGCCCCGTCCCACCTGGCCTGTCTAAGGCGAGGAGGGTTTGGTCCGCCCTGAAGTAGTGATGGCTACGATGTGGGTTCGGGGCAGGGCACCCGCCCTGTTTCTCTCGCCCCATGCCCCGCCCCGCCTTCGATGGGACGGGGCAGTGGGCTTGCCCCGTTTAATTTTTTTTTTTTAATTCTGAATTCAATAAAATACAGATAACATTCAAGCTGACAAAGTTAATATTCAAAATAAACACTACAAATCTTAAATATGATAGTCACTATTGGTACACAACATTAATTCTTAGGGTGAACAAGATTTTTTGTGTTTTTTCCTTTGATATTGTCACAAAAGTTGTAACCCCACACACTTTAATTTATTACAATATATAGATTTTCAAATTTGTTCAGTTGAACATGTTATATCTTTTTATATTTATTTTTATCAATATAATATCAATTTGACAAAGTAGCATAATTGTATATATAAATTAGTCAAGTTTGATAAGATTTGTACAATTGAAGATACTAGAAAATATGTCACTTCCTTCTATTTGAAGCAAATTGAACCCTAACCTTTTATAAAAAAAATAATTAAAAAACCCCGCCCCGTTGTCATCCCTACTTCTTTAATTCTTGATTTACGAAATTCTGTTCAAAATGTATATTACTCTGCTGTTCTGTAGATTTAATTTGGATTGTAATATGTAATATCTGAATGTCATCAATGTGAAAATTAAATTTCAATCCTAATTAATGTCACTGCAATAATTGTTTTATACGTATAGATAAGGATGATAATTACATCATTATTTCGCTCATAATGTACATTAATTCTGTGTACAAATCGATAATCTACCTTTGTAGATACCACATAAATATAATGAAAGTGAGAGAGTAAATTCTATACAAGATTGCAAGGACCAAATTTCTTAAGATTGCAATCATGTTATTTTTTCCAGATCTAACATGTAAATTGTAATTGTTGACATCCAAATCTGTTAATGGTCATATTATATGAGAATCTTGAACTTTTGTATGAGCGGATACACATCTAAGGCAGCATCGGGTGTTGACCAGTGAAGGCCCTCGAACGCTCAAGTTAGCCAGAGATAAAGTGATTAATAATATCATTTAACTATGTGTGTATTATATAAAGAAAGTGATATATATTGTGTGGACTATTTCGCCCCATTGTCATACCTACGCTCATTTATATATTTGTAGGTCTTATTTCGAAAACAAAAATATGCATGGATTTAATAGACTCTTCAATGACTAGAGTGATTCAGCAACGAATTATGCTCATCAGTTAGTTTGACCAATCCTAATTATACCGAGCTGTGTGCACAGCATGGCACACAACTCGGTTCACAGCCCCCCACGTGGGGGGGGGGGCTGCCGATTGAAAAAATGGGCGTGTGTTGTACAAGTAGGTTAATTCATTTATTTATACCTTACCAGAGGCCCGCAATTACTGAGTTGCAAAGTAATTGGGTTTGAGCCTTGGACTAGAATTATTATATATGATTGGATAGATATATTTGTCTTCGAAGGATTTTCTATTTGAATATTCATAACGTAGACCAAGTTTCACTATTTTTGTTGTTTTAAGAACTCGCGAGTCTGAACTTTGCGATCAATGTAGTTAGAATGGCTTCTGGTTACCTTATCAGATTGTTGCACTCTTAAATGCTAGAGTTTTTGAGTTTTGTCAACATGGAGATTGTTCTTGAAGTAATTTAAATCATGCTAAGGACCTAATTAGCTTAAGCATTAATTTTTAGCCACTAGATCCTATGAGTTTGGGCTGCTTTCAAAGCTATATGAATCGACAGTAATGTTTTGGCAACGTACTGATCTCCTTATGAATTGTCATGGCATCATGACCGGGTAATTGCCGAGGTTGGCCTTGACAAATTTTTTGTGATCATGGTCACCAAACTGTGCAATGTTGACCTAGGCAAATCTTTAGTGGCCATTTTGACTTGGTTAGTACAGTAGTTGCCTTCACAATTTTTGTTTTAGTATCTCAGCTGGCTCTGTAGTCTGCTTTTTTAGATTTCATTGGCCATAGCGATCCGGTTTCTACAGTGGTCGACCTTGGAGATTTCATTAGCCGTAATGACTAGTTTAGTATGGTCAACCTTGTAGATTTCATTCGCTATGGTGACTTATTTAATATCGTGGTCGACCGTGGAGAATCAGTGGATGTAGTGACTTGTCTTTATTCTTTTCAACAGTCAGAATAAGAGCGATTTCTGTGAGGACATTTCAAATTGTATAGAGTTCTATTTTTGCTTCTGTGGCTTGAGAATCTTAGTTTTGGTCCTTCTCTTGCTCTTGCAGTTCTGCAATTTGACCTCACCGTCCGTGGTGGATAGATAGGGATGGCAAAAAAAATCCATTAAACTCAATACTCGCGGGGCCCTGACTCGAACGGGGTGTGTAATACTCGCATAATTGGGTAACGGGGTGGGGACGTGTAACAAGGCACCCGCCCTGTATAACCTTTAAAAAGGTTAAGCTGCCAACTTCCAAGGCCAAACCCCAACGTGAATTATGACTTTCAAAGTGACCCACTTCCTATACTCTTCCCAACAAAGCAGTAACAATAAAGAACCACAGCCCACTTCCTACACTCTTTCCAGAAAGGCAGCAAATAAATAACCACATCCCACGTAACCACGTTACCCATCATTAAGATTTAGGATTTTAGAAGTTAAAATTAAGGGTGAGGGTGAAGGGTTGCTGTGTTACCGTCTCTTCCTCACATCGTCGAGTTCTTGACTTCTTGTTCACACTCACAATCTCAATCTCTCTCGCCATCTCTTAAATCTTAAGCCTAAAGACCAAGGTAATTTGACAATCTCTCAAACCCTTCATCTTCTCCAATCTCCATGCTATCTTCGATATGTTTTGCTACAGTAAATTTTATGCATGGAATTTTATGGCATTTTATTTTGTCTTATACAATTTTATATTTTGATTAATTTCTATTTTAAACCATTTGAGTATGGATGGATCCAGGATTGAATTCAAGACCGGGCGAAAAAATTTCAAACCGGGCTAATACGTGAAAAAAAAAATTTACACATTAAAAATCTGATTTTACCAAAAAAGAGTAGTGCTCGATTACTTTACCCCAAGGACTTATGAATTTTGGGGAGAGAAATGGAGTCATCGAGAAAAAATCCCAAAGACCATAAAACCTCGAGGACTAGACCTTCAGCATAGAATCATAAGATTATGTAACGTCCTCGAGGTACAATAGTCCTTGAGATGTACCAGTCCTCGAGTGTTTATCTTGGCAATATCACTGGCCTCACGCACTCCTTTGCAGAGCTCATGCTCAATGGAGGGGTGCGCAGGATCTGATGACGTCATCTTCTCGATGTTATTACCGAACTATAGGATTGAGAATTTGGTTTCATGACCATTGCAAGGGGTGGCTTGGATGTGTACCACGTGTCACATCTTGAACAGCTCAATATGGCGATCTTTGGCCTTCCGTATTCCCTCCCTATAAATACTTTCATTTATCTCTCATTTTTTACTTTTATTCACTGTGAAAAACCATTTTGCAAGATCGTGCTCGAGGAAGGCATCATAATCTAGGCGTCGGCAATTCTCCAAATAAGGCTCGAGACTTAAGTTATTTTCCTAGTTCTATTTAAGCAATGTCTGGTAGTGAGGGTAGTGGTCGTTCTCATAGCTCGGGAAGTAATGAGGGCTTAGGAAGGGTTTTAATACCGTTAGCTATTCCCATCGACGCCAGACCTAGGACCCCGAGCAATGTTGTCTTGGAGTACCCTGATGAGGCTTGCACCTTAAAGGAGCACCTAGCAATAGCTGGGGCTAAGAAACATGGGCTAATGCCTAATTGTGACATTAGATGCCTAGACCCAGATGATAGGATGATAAGGGCTCGACAATGGGAATTCATCATTTTTAGGGAGACCCTTCAAGCTGGGTTTAGGTGGCCTTTACATCCTTTTTTCATTGCATTGTTGGTCGAGCACTCTATGTGCCCCGGGCAATTAGTGCCCAACACCTGAAAAATGGTCGTATACTTCTTCATTGTTTGTAGGTATTTAGGCATCGTCCCTTGTGTCGACCTTTGCAAGTTAGTCTTCGAGCTTAAGAAACACCCTAGGTATACCTGCTTTGGGTATCTCTCGGCCATAGGAGGGTTCAGGGTCCCGATGATGTCTAGTTCCTTGAAGGGATGGCGGATGGGTTGGTTCTATGTTATAGCTTGAGACCTTAACTTTCCTTTCTGGCCTGAGTAGGGATTCCCCGATGCCGAGAAGTTTTGAAAGGGCGAAGTGTATCCAGATGATTTGGAGCGAGATAGGAGGATGCTGGTGGAGTTGTACCCTCTGTTCTCGAACATAAAAGAGATCGGGGAAGAGGCGATAGATCTGGCAGACGTTAGAGGCGTCGAGGGTAGGGTTTACCTCTACTATTCATATTCTTTTGGAATAGCTCAATCTTGTGCTTGTTCTAATGTGTTGTTTTTTTCTTTCAGGAGTGTCTTTTGATCCTCGAGCATTGCGTAACTTTGTAAATTCCAAGGCTGGTGCCCAAGGCAGGAAGAGGCCTCGAGGCCTCCAATTTGAGCAGACGGCGAGGGGGCCTGGTGAAACATCACAACCTCAATTGGAACCACCGAGCCCGAGGTTCCAACAAAGCCAAAGGTCCCCAACTACTAGGATCACTCCTCGAGCCTCCTCTGAAGTTGTTGATCTCAAGGACGACACAGTTCCTATGGTGGCCTCAATTACCGAGGAGTTTGAGAGGTGCCACATGGTCCCGAGCCTTGTCACAAAATACAGAGAAGATGTTGAACTTGCTGAGGGCATCAAGGCCCTCAAGCTCCTTACCATGAAGGTTATCCTCGATACTTTTACTTTGAATTCTTTTGTTTGTTGTGCTGATCATGATGCTCGAGGTTTACTGCTTTCAGACTTTAAGTGTTGCTCGAGGACTCACCTAGAGAGGGCTTGGAGAGTCCAGGAGAATTGTTGAGATTATGGAGTCCACGAGCTTTAAAGACAAAAGGATTGCTGAGCTCGAGGTTGAGCACGAGGCTTGGCTGAAGGAGCGTGAGGATACTCGTAGGGACAACAAGAAATTGAGGGAAGAGGTTAGGGTTTCGAAGGATGAGGCCGAGTAAGTTAAACTCGAACTAATGTAAAAGACCAAAGAGTTCAAAGACAAGATCGTGGAGGCCAAGGAGCAAGCTTGGGAAGAATTCAAGACATCCAAGGACTACGATAGAATCAAAGGCGAGTATTCCTCGGGCGACTACCTTCATGCTTTTAAGGAGGCTCGAGCTTTCCTTAGCACAAGGTTGCCCGACGTTCGCCCTGAGGACCTGAAGATAGTGCCCTCCATCGCTGATACTCTCGAGCTGTCAGAGTCTGACGATGGAGGAGTGGATGAAGACGACGATGGCATAGAGGGGGAAGAGGTTGAGGATGCAGATGATGAGATAGATATTATGAACCTCGATCCCCTTTTGGGGCATATAGGCTAGGCATCTCCCATTCCGATCCTTTGTATCTTGATATTTTTGTTTTTACTTTTTGACAATGTAATAGAAGTATTTTTCTCGAGGATTGTGATGTTAGTAATGAACGAGCTTTTATCCTGTGTTAAATTTTTGCGGTAAATGATGTGCCCGATCTCGATCACTATTCTTGAGGACCAATATACCTCGATCACTTTGTTTCAAGAAATATGATGAATATGCATATGGAAGTCCTCGGGGGGTTTTACACCTCGAGGAGTGTCAAAGTTTAATTAGCCTCGAAAATGGTCTCGAGCATTATGTTGATTTAAAATCTGCTAAACCTCGAGGAGTATTATTATCGAGGAAAAATGTCTCGAGCACCAATGTTTTATGTACATTTTTTCAAAGGGAAGGCATGGGATAAGGACTTTATTGTGTGGACTGGAGCCAACAATAAACATGTCCCGAGGATTTTGGTCCCCAAGGACGTGATCCCCATTTCGAGTGCAGGTTGGGTTTTGAGGTGCCCAGTATATAGAGTGGTCGAGATTTTTACGTAGCATTATATTGATTTAAAAATGGCTTCAAGATGCATTCGCGGAGCAGGGCCTAAAGTGCTTGCGCGGAGCAAGGCTTTGTAGTGCTTGAGGAGTAGGGCTTTGTGGTACTTGCACTGAGCAAGGTTTTGTAGTGCCTGCGTGGAGCAGAACTTTGTATGCTTGCATGGAGCAAGGCTTTGTGGTGCCTACCTAGGGCAAGTCTTTGTAGTGCCTGCATAGAGTAGGGCTTTGTATGCTTGCACGGAGCAATGCTTAGTAACGCATGTGCGGGGCAAGTCTTTGTAGTGCCTGCGCAGAGCAGGACTTTGTATGCTTGCACGGAGCAAGTCTTTGTAGTGCCTGTGCGGGACAGGGCTTTGTAGTGCCTATGCGGAGCAGGACTTTTATGCTTGCACAGAGCAAGGCTTTGTATTGCTCGCGCAGAGCAAGGCTTTGTGGACTTCACATCTCAAAATATAACTTTTATTGCAATATACTAAAAAAGGGCTTGGCACATAGGCCGGACCACATAGAAAAACTTTTGGACTTCGCACGCAGGCAAAAAATAACTTTTGACTGACAACTGAAAATAAATCGACTGACAACTAAAAATAAATTGACTGACAACTAAAAATAAACTGACTTGGCACGTAGGCCTGATAGCATGATAAGGGAAGTTACTTGTAATATATTTTTCAAGTTTTCGACATTTCATCGTCTTGGCAGCGGTCTTCCTGACGTATCTCTTAGATTCTATGCCCCTCCACGAATCTGTCGTATGACTTCAAAAGGCCCCTCCCAGATGGGCCCGAGCTTTCCAGGTGCATGGCCAGCTGCTTTAGCCCTTCTTAACACAAGGTCTCCTGCTCTAAACTTTAGGGGTCTCACTCTTCTGTTAAAGTGCTTTGCTGTCTTATCTTGGTAAGAAGCTATGCTTAAGGAGGCATGTTCCCTCACTTCCTCAAAGTGCTTTGCTGTCTTATCTTGGTAAGAAGCTATGCTTAAGGAGGCATGTTCCCTCACTTCCTCAAGGAGGTTAAGATACTCTATTATGTGTTCGGAACCCTCAAGCTCAAGCCTCCTTAGGCTGGGTATACTGACTTCGACGGGGATCATGGCTTCGACGTCGAAGGCTAACATGAATGAAGTCTCACCGGTTGCGGTCTTGTGAGATGTTCTATAAGTCCAAAGTATTGAGGGTAGCTCATCTGACCATGTTCCTCTAGCATTACCAATCCTTGTGCGAAGGTCTTGTAATATAATCATATTTGTCACCTAAGCCAGACCATTGCTCTGTGGGTACGAAATCGACGTTAGTCGATGGTCAATCCCAAGGCTTGTACAAAAGTTCTTGAAGTAGGGATTGTCAAACTGCCTGCTATTATCCGTTATGAGGACTTTTGGGATCCCGAACCGACAAACAATAGATTTTCACACGAAGGTCCTCAACTTAGGCTTTGAAATGGTTACCAAGGGTTCAACCTTTGCCTACTTGGTAAAGTATTCCACTGCCACTGTTACAAACTTTAATTGTCCCCTTGTGACCAGAAAGGGATCGAGGAGTCAACATCCCATTGCTCAAACGGGGTCGGGATGCTGATGTTAGTGAGATCCTCAGCGGAGGAATGGAGGAGTTGCCAGAACTCTGACACTTGTCACATCTCTTAATATAGTCCAGGGTGTCTTTCCTCATGGTAGGCCAATAGTATCCATATTGCACAAGTTTGAAGGCAAGGGACTGAGCTCCTTATGGGTTTCTGCACACTCCTTCGTGGACTTCAGTTAGGGCACGAGACGTCTCTGATGGCTTGAGGCATTTGAGGTATGGGAGTGTGAAGCTTCTATGAAACAATACTCCCCTAATCATGTAGTACCTTGGTGCCCTGGATAAAATACTCCTAGCTATTCGTGGATCTTCCTAGAGGCTTCCGTTCGTTATGAAGTCTATTATTGGATCCATCCAAGATGGTTCGTGATCAATGTCCATGACGTCATTGGTCTGGCTAATATCGAGTTCTTTCAGAGTCTTGATGTGTACATTCCTATCCAATCCAACCACACCCATGAACACAAGCTTCGACAGTGTGTCGGCTTTGCAATTTTGTACTCTATCAACCTTTACAACTTCACAAGTCTTAAACCGCCTCTGAAGATCATGAACCTTTAGGCAATACAGGCTCATTTTTCATCTCTCCTTTCAAACGAACCTTCGATTTATCCAACCACGAGCTGGGAATCACTGAAGACTTTGATATGTTCGAGCTCAAGATTAAGACCCAATTCCAGAGCGATGATGACTGCCTCATATTCCGCTTCATTGTTAGTGGCTTCAAATTCAAATTTGAAGGCGCACTGAATCTCTGTGCACTTATCGGGGCTAATGATGATGACCCCGGTGCCCGATCCCGAGGAAAACTGGCTGCCTCGTCCACAAAAATTTTCCAGCAAGCCAGAGTGTCCCCTCTAGATCTGTCCTCTGGCACCCAGGGCCTTGGTGTGAATTTCGCAATGAAGTCTGCTAGAGCTTGAGCTTTTATTGAAGGACAAGGTTTAAACTCAGTATCAAATTCTCCCAGCTCAATAGCCCATTTCAATAACCTCCCGGAGACGTCGGGTTTCTGGAGTATATGCTTGAGAGGCTGATTGGTGAGTACAACAATGGGATGTGACTGAAAATACTGTCGAAGCTTGCGAGTTGTCATTACCAAGGCAAGGGTAAGTTGCTCGGCCAACATGTATGCGTCAAGTAATACTTTGCTCACATAATAAGTTGGCTGCTGGGCCTTGTTAATCTCTTTCACTAGCACACCATTGACTGCATTCTGAGAAACGGCTAAGTATGAAAACAAGGTATCGCCGGGCTCAGTTTTAGTTAGAATTGGCGAGGAAGCTAATGTTTGCTTGAGCTCTTGAAAGGATTTTTCACACTCGTCATTCCAATCGAAATTTCGGTTGTCCCTAAGGACCTTGAAGAAAGGAAAGCACCTGTTCGTTGCCCGAGACATGAACCTGTTCAAGGCGACTACTCGGCCTGTCAACTTCTAAACTTCTTTCCTATTCCTGGGCGATTCCATGGATGCCAAGGCCTATATCTTGTCTGGATTGTCCTCTATCCCCCTGTGAGTGATCATGTACCCCAAGAATTTTCCCGAAGCTACTCCGAATACACACTTTGCTGGGTTAAGTTCCATCCTATACTTTTGCAAGGTGCTGAAGACTTCCTCTAAATCGGATATATGCTGGCTTACCTGTTTACTTTTTACTACCATGTCATCGACATAGGCTTCAACATTCTTCCTGATTAGTTGGGTAAAGATCCTGTTGATGAGCCTTTGGTATGTTGCCCTGCATTCTTTAAACCAAATGGCATGACCTTGTAATAGTATATGGCTGAGTCTGTCATGAAAGACGTCTTCTCTTGATCTTCTTCAGCCATAAGAATCTGATGGTAACCTGAAAATTTATCTAAGAAGCTATACAATTTGTGTCCTGCTGTGCCATCCACAAGTCTGTCAATCCGAGGTAAAGGATAGCTGTCCTTCGGGCAAGCCTTGTTGAGGTTTGTAAAATTAATGCATACCCTCCATTTGTCATTCGCCTTTTTCACCAAGACTACATTGGCAAGCCATTCGGGATACTGGACCTCCCTGATGAAACCCGCGCTGACAAGCTTATCAATTTCTTCAAGAATGATCTCTCGTCTTTCTGGCGCAAACTGTCTCTTTCTTTGCTTCACAGGTTTGGCTCCTGGACTAATATTGAACCTATGGACTGTAACACTTGGATCTATGCTTGGCATGTCTTCTATTTCCATTGCAAAGACATCGATGTTCCGAGCCAAGCAGCCAATTAGTTCCACTGCAACACCTTCATCAAGGTCTCCACCAATACTCACCTTTTTCCCGACCTCTAGCTCGACCTCCATTAATTCTTTCACAAGGGAGAGCCTGTCCCTATGGTTTGGGTCGGGCTCGGCATCAAAAAGTTGCATGACATCATTGTCGACCCCCCGTAGGCTGGTAATATAGCATTGCCTGGCTACTTTCTGATTTCCATGTACCACTCAGATGCCATAACCTGTTGGAAACTTTATAACAAGGTGGAATGTGGATATGATAGCCCTGATCTTATTGAGCAATGGTCTACCCAGAATAGCGTTGTAAGCCATTGATGCATGGACCACCTGGAAAGGCGTGACTTCTGTCACTTACTTTGGATCTGTCCCTAAGGTAAGGGATAACTCGATAACACCTTCTAAGACGATAACACCCCCACCGAATCCCTGTAGAGGAGTTTTTACAGGCTTTAACTGTTGAGATGAAATTTCTATCTTACTGAAGGCTTCATGGATCAAGATGTTTGCTGTACTTCCATTGTCGATCAAGATCCTTTTTTACCTCGAAGTTGGCAATAATTGCCGAAATAACTAAGGCATCATCATGAGGAGGGGACATGCCATCCATGTCTTTAGTTCCAAATGTAATGTCCTCTAGACGATCCTCGATAACTCCAGATGCCAAGGATTGCTGTCTTGCATATTGCTTTCGCCCCTTGTTTGAATCTCCTCCCGATGCAATACCTCCGAAAATGATGTTAATAGTCTCGGTTGTTGGTTGGCGACTATCCCTGGTCTCCGGGGCTTTCTCCTTTTCATGGTCATTACTTGGGCGTTTGATACTGCAAACATATAAACCAAGAAGTCCCCTTCTCACAAGTGCCTCAATCTCCCGTTTCAAGGCTATACTGTTCTCCATGGTATGTCCATGATCCCTGTGAAAATCACAATATTTGTTCCGGTCCCTAGTCTCTAGAGGTGATTTTATTCTAGGCGGCGATTGGAACTCTTTCATATTCTTTATTTCCATCAGTATGTTGGCTCTTGAAGTATTCAACTTAGTGAATGATGATGGCAGGGTTTCTAGCCTCTGCTTGTTCCGAGGGGCCTCTTGTCGTTGACTTGAATCATGCTGTCTCTTGTGCTCGACCCTTTCATGGGTCGGGCTGACTCTCTTTGGATTCAACATCCCCTCCATATTAATGTACTTCTCTCCTTTGGTCAAGAGCTCAGTTACTGACTTCGAAGGTGTTTTTGACAAGGACATCTTGAATGCCTTGCACCTTATAGCATAAGTAAGACCTGAGACGACCGTGGCGATATGGAGATTGGGGATCTGCAGCCTTTCCTTATTGAACCTTGTCATGAAGCCACGGAGAGTCTTATTTTGTCCCTGGCGGAGTTTCATAAGGGAAGCCGCCGTCTTTCTGATGCGCTTGCTATTGGCAAAAAAGGCAGAGAACTTGTCGACCAGGTCTGTGAATGAGGATATGGAGTTAGGTTCCAAGGTCGAGAACCAATCCCTGGTAGCGTTGATCAGCGTTTGAGGGAAAGCCTTACACATCATCTGGTCTGGAACGACTTGTAGATTTATGACGTCAGTATAAATGTTAAGATGGTTTATCGGATCAGTAGTCCCATCATACTCCTTAATGCGGGGATAATTGAATCTATCCGGCACGAAAAATGACAATATCTCGAGAGTAAAAGGAGTCTTGGGGGTGAAGCCTGTTGTCCCCTTATCCTTTTATTTAGATCGGCGGTTATACCCTCCTAGATGATTCTGGCCAGTTCGCAAGAATCTATTGTTAGTGCTCTCGTGGCTGAGCCCATGTTGGGTACACCCCAGGATCTAGCTCCATCATAACCCGGAACTGGGTGTGGGGCTTGAGCCCAGCATCTGCCATAAAACTGCCTTCAGGAGTAGACGTATGTGTTGGGTATGAATTCTTCTGTCTTAACAACTGAGTGAGTGTAGCAACTTGATGACGAAGCTCCCTAAAAGCCCCGGTAGTAACAATAGCTTGCTAGGATGCTGGTAGTTCTAATGACTCTTCGTGAGGAGCAGGATGACCTTCTGGGGGTGGAGGAGGATTTGGGACGGAAGAACTTGCCGGAGGAAGACCCGATCATGTACTCACCATGGCATTTGGTAGCGTTTCCCACAGACGGTGCCAATGATGCTACCAAAAATCGTACCTTGTGGGTCCCGAGGATGACGACTGATAATGGACACGAACAAAGCCTTCCAAGTACCCGAAACAAAGGGAACGAGGTGTGTGCTCGTCGTCCCTCCGATGTTTAAGTCAGAAAAGGGATTCAAAGATAAATATATGTTGAAAGTTGTGTATGTAGAATGTACCTGAATAATGGACCTGGGTCCTGTATTTATAGCGGTAGGTAGTGTACTCCTAGAAGGATTAAATAAGTTAGACGTTCTTATCCATTAGAGTCCTGCTTGAGAGAAGTATATTATTTGTAATATAATTGCACGACCAATGATACTATTGTTGACATAGAGTTCTTGTGGATGTAGGAGTCCTGGGTTGAAGTGTTTGAATTATATTAGAGTGCTTAGAAGATGAGACTTCTTATGGGCTCAGATAAAGAGTTTGGTTGGAAAGGTAGTGCTTGATTACTTCACCCCGAGGACTTATGAATTTTGGGGAGAGAAATGGAGTCCTCGGGAAAAACATCTCGAAGACCATAAAACCCCGAGGACTAGACCTTCAGAATGGAATCATAAGATTATGTAACGTCCTCGAGGTACAATAGTCCTTTAGACGTACTGGTCCTCGAATGTTCATCTTGGCAATATTAGGTGGGATCTCGGAAGTGATTATTTATTTTATGTGAATCTTTGATTCTTTCCATGGTTAATAAGTTGTCACTAGAACAATGAAGGGTGACAGAAGACTCAATCATCTCTATTTTTTTAATATTTGTTTTAGTATTATGTAGCTCTCTCTTTTTCTTCCTTTCAATTTATTAAGAGAAAATACTAAAAAAAAATGTCGAATTCATAGAAAACAGAATAATTTCAAGCTATGAATCCTTAGGATTCTCTATCGGAACTGAGAAGATACTGAGAATGAAAAGTTTAAGAAAAAATAAAACCTTGCATGACGGGCAACATGGAAGGTTTCAATCTGAAACTTAGCAAAGCTAGTTAATTCCTTTAAAAAAGACTCTGGCCTTGTGCTTTTTTTGTTCTACAATGGATGCAGTGTTGTCTTCTAATAGATGAATACATAACCCATGATTGAAGAAGAATACTAATAAGAGACAAAGCTGAAGCAGTTACCATTTCTCAAAGCTTTTGTAACTAATCGTGTGAGGGATTTTTGTTTATTATTAGGAATTTTAGGCTCGCTAATGTAAGTGTTATGCCCTAGATTTATGGCAGATCTATTATTTATAGCAGATCTATTATTTAAATAATTAATATTCAATTGAATTAAATAATAGAGTTTGCAAATTCAAATCTTAGTAATTTATTAACCACAAGGAGTTGTGAATGTGAGATACAAATTACATGTGATTGAATCTTAAATCATCAGTGGTCGTAAGAAATGATGACGAATATCATTATTACGGATGGACCATCACGTGTGGTATTTCTTATTTGTGAAGTAAGTAGCTGATCTCAAAAGATAAAATGTGATGACACTTAGATGAACACGTGGATGTTTTGTTATAGAACAAAACATTGGAGACCTGCTCAAAGATTCCACATGGATAATTATCCTAGTGTCAGTGGTTAATCTCTAATGTTCAGTAGTAGGATTGTTCTTTTGACTTGAGGTCGTCATAATACCTTATATGAGGACAGTCATGCTTCGACGGTGTTGGATGTTGCTCTACCAAGGGCCGCTAATATGGTATCGCTCGGGTATATCAAGAATCGTATGAAGGTTATGAATGATCGATAGAGGATTTGTCACTCTTAAATAGTAATAAATATGATTTGCATTCATTCAATTAAGCTGATGACGAAATCCTTGGCCAAGGTGTACTCGAAAGTCGAAAATGAATTTTCGACTTATATTGACTTAATAGTGGTATGAAAGATATGATCGATAATTACGATTGACACACTTTCATATCTCATAATTGATCGGATCATATTGACAAAGGGATTATAATTTCACGGTAAACGAACGAGTTTGGTTTTGTCATACCACGTGACATTGTTCGTAACATGTATTGTCCTAACAACTAGATGTCAATTTGGGACGGCGAGTATGAATTGGTGATAAATTAAAATGATGTTTTAATTTATCAATTTTAATTAGATCAAAATAATATTTCACTTCGGTAGGCATCATGATCAAGAACCTGATGGGTCGCACACAAAAGGAGAACTAGAAGATTGTGATTTGTCAATTAATTAATATAAAAAGTGTTGGATAAATTAATTAAATATAACAAGCATTGGATAAATTAATTAATTGAGTTGCTTATTTATAAGTCCAAATTAATTAATTGGATTAATTAATTACGGACTAGATTTAATTAAATGTGTTAATTAAATATTAGATCGGGTCAGGCCAAGCCTGTTTTGGCTTATATATATATGACTAGGGTTTTCAAAATATGTAGAGAATTTATTCTTTTTAGTATAAGAAGAAAAAACCCTAATCCTGCAGTCTTGTTCTCTGTGTGGATCATCGTTGGAGGTTGGACAGCTATGGGTGGCAAATCAAGATCGTTCGAACGAAAGGATGGCAAAGGAGTTTGTAGATCTCGTAAAAGGTACATTTTCTATCACAATTTCTATCTAAACACAAAGATATCATCGGTGGGAATTGAAATCTGTTTTAATTTTACGCATGTTAAGTAGATTCCCAATAGCTAGTGTCACATGAAAGGAAATTGCTCCACTATTTAAAAGCATCAAGTCTTGAAAACATATCTTGGAAAACCCCATTTTAAAGAGAACAAGTACGGATCATCAGATTTGTAGTTGTCAAAAGTTTCGAGGAATCCCCCTGGTCGTTAAAATCTAGTTGCATATATAAAAGTGTTCTTCCCTTCTTCCTTGTAGAAGCTAATGGAGTTCATCCTTTTTCTTTTCAGACAGAAAGTGTCCATCTCACAGCTGTTTTAACACACATTCAGAATGTACTTTTAGTTCAAGAATCTTCAGTTCATCAATGCAATTTTGGAGTCTCGTCTCAATAAAATGACTTTGCATTCTGCGTCTAATCTTTGAATAACCAAAAGCTTGAGATTTGGATAATGAGTGAAGAAGATTGGTTGGAACTGACTGAATTATTTTGGAGAGGTGGCGTATGGTTACCCAAAATAAAAATATCTATGTTGTCAACACATTTCAAGTTTCAGCAACAGAGAAGAAAACATGATTCCTCAAATAAAACAAACTATCAATCCCACTAAATGTGGAACAATTTAAGGTAGAAACTTGGTTGCTGCATTTACTTGAGCACGTGCATCATTACAATTCTAAAATTTTGTTAAACGGTGTAATCAAATTTACTGAATAAACATCTAAAATAAGTAAAAGCAAGTTAAGAGACATGATAAACCTTTCTCGACTTATCTGTTTCATGGGGGAGGGATTCATTGCCTCAATAATCTGCAAATGCATATGGTCTATGGAGTGAAGAAGCAGCAAGCATAGCCACAGCTGCACTTGGTGGCTGTTGGAAGTGGGAAGTGGGGCGAACCGCTTACCAAATTCCTAGATGTTATACAAAACAAGCCACTTGCCAGTTTACACGAGCTGCAAGCCCACATCGGTTCACGAAGCAAACTCGTTCTTGGCTCGCGAAAGGGCCTAGGCAAGCTGATTAGGCTCATATAGGTCAAAGGTGGTATCCATGCTGAAAGGTCATGTATACAGGTGAGAATAGTACTAACTAGCCGTTTGACCTAATTCAAAGTTTTTTTGGCCTTTCACCAGTTTTTTGTACTAAAAAAATATTAATAAAGTTTTGATTTTCTATTTTCCCCTTTTATCCTTCAACCCTAAATAAGAGAACTCATTTGAAAATCTCATGAAGACCTAACAACTCCCAAAGAAGACGAAGAAGAAGCTACAGCGAAGAAAAAGCATCAACGGTAAAGAAGCATCAACGAACTTCAACCATTCAAAAATTGAACGAGCATTTGTAAACTTCAAATGTACCTATCTAATTTCATTGGCCACCATTGTTCACTGCGTGAGGAAGGATTAAGAAAAAATTCACATTTATTTAGGTAAATTCGAATCATTTGTTTCATAAACTATTAGGTCTGCTTAGTATTATTTTTGTTCCTTGAATAATTTGAATCATGATGCGAACCCCGTAGTAACTTAGACTACGAAACCCAAGAACGTCAATTGATAACTAGTTTGGAATGAACCCAACAAGATGAAACAAAGAACCCGAAGATAATGGTGATACAATGGACCCCTTGCTTACAAATTGAAGAACCAACGATCCGGTTTTAAACGCCACAAGGAATTATCCTTGATAAGTTCTAAAGTATTGTTCAAAGAAGAACAAATTGGAAGAAAGCAAAAGCCTCTCTTGAATTCAATAATAATTGTCAAAAGTCTTTACACAATGTAATGGAGAGAGTATTTATACTAAAGCTAAAAAAAACCTAGCTAAAATCGTCAAAATATGGAAAGAAGTCTAATTGATATTAAATTCTAACAAAATAAAAAAATTCACGAAAAAATTAAAAACGCGTCAAATTTTATAACCATGCGGTTGCATGGTAGGCATAGAAATCTCTAGCAAATTCCCTCACTATGGCTGTGTGATCGCAAGCCATTAAAAGGGTGCAGCCGCATGGTTTTGTGGTTCAACCTCTTCTTCGACCGCTTGTAACGCGTTGATCCATTTCACTTCGACTTTCGACTCAAGCACGAAACTTGTCCCACTTTGAGTCCCAAACATCGTCCCATCAATGGTTTCTTGAACAAGCAATCCCATCTCTTGTTTTACCTGCTTTACCCTCGATCGCGTCATATGTCCGCCTTCGATTATCAACAGGTCTCGTCCCATACTTGCCTTCGTCTGGCTCGGCTCTTCAATCACATCATCCCCTCCTTCATCCTCGAATCTACACCTGCATCGAAAAGGGAAAGATCAGCAACGTTAAATATAGCCGATACATTATACCCACCTGACAAGTCCACTTTGTAGGCATTATCGTTGATCTTCTCATTGATTTGGAAAGGACCATCTCCCCGCGGTTGCAATTTGGACTTCTTCGATTATCAACAAGTCTCGTCCCATACTTGCCTTCGTCTGGCTCGGCTCTTGAATCACATCATCCCCTCCTTCATCCTCGAATCTACACCTGCATCGAAAAGGGAAAGATCAGCAACGTTAAATATAGCCGATACATTATACCCACCTGACAAGTCCACTTTGTAGGCATTATCGTTGATCTTCTCATTGATTTGGAAAGGACCATCTCCCCGCGGTTGCAATTTGGACTTTTTGCTGCTTCGAAAAACGTTCCTTCCTGAAATGCATCCACACCCAATCT
Source organism: Olea europaea var. sylvestris (assembly GCF_002742605.1). Classification (NCBI taxonomy): domain Eukaryota; kingdom Viridiplantae; phylum Streptophyta; class Magnoliopsida; order Lamiales; family Oleaceae; genus Olea; species Olea europaea. The sequence goes on from NC_036251.1 coordinate 19,956,671, forward strand.
CCGAATTCAAATGTCACACGCTTCTGCCCTTTGTTTGCCTTTGATGCGATAAGTTGCTCTTCTCTTCAATTTGCGTACGGACCTTCTCATGAAGTGCCTTCACCATCTCAGCTTTCCTCTTACCATCTATGCTACCTCATTCATTCACAGGCAAAGGAAATAAATCCAATGGAGTTAATGGATTAAATCCACACACAATTTCAAATGGTGAATAAGAAGTATTCAAATGTACAGCACGATTATAAGCAAACTCAATAAATGACAAGCAATCTTCCCAATTTCTTAAGTTCTTATTAATCGTTGTACGAAACAATTAAGTCATGGTCTTATTTATTCCTTCAGTTTGACCATCCGTTTGTGGGTGACAAGTTGTAGAAAATAAAATTTTAGTTCTTAACTTATTCCACAAAACACGCCAGAAATGACTCAAAAATTTAACATCTCGGTCCGACACAATACTCTTAGGGACTCCATGCAAACTTATTATCTCCCTAAAGAATAAATCAGCAATGTTAGTGGCATCATCGATTTTGTGACATGGTATAAAGTGTGCCATTTTATTAAACCTATCAACCACTACAAAGATAGAATCCCGACCTTTCTTTGTCCTAGGTAACCCCAACACAAAATCTATAGAAATATCCATCCAAGGTTCACTAGGCACAAATAAAGGTGTATACAAGCTATGGGGTAAGACTTTTGATTTAGTCTATTTACAAGTTATGCACTTTTCACAAATATGTTCTACGTTATTACGTATTTTAGGCCAATAAAAGTGTTCCCATAACGTGTCTAAAGTCTTTTGAATCCTAAAATGACCCATTAGACCCCCACTATGTGCTTCCCTTATCAATAATTCACGTATTGAACAATTTGAAATGCACAACTTATCTTCCCTAAACAAATATCCTTCATGTCTATAAAATTTATCAACAGCCATTTTAGCACATGAATTATAAATGTTTGAGAAATCATTATCATTTTCATACATGCTCTTAATATGCTCAAAACCAAGTAATTTCGCACTTAAAGAGTTAAGAAGCACGTATCTTCGTGACAATGCACCTGCATCTATATTTTCATTACCTTGCTTATATCTGATGATGTATGGAAACGTCTCTATGAACTCTATCCACCTCGCATGTCGCTTGTTCAACTTACCTTGACCCTGTAAGTGCTTTAAGGACTCATGATTGATGTGTATCACAAATTCCTTAGGCCACAAGTAATACTGTCAAGTCTCCAATGCTCGAACAAAAGAATACAGCTCCTTGTGATACGTTAGGTAGTTCAGTGCAGTTCCACTCAACTTCTCGCTAAAGTGGGCAATCAATAAGTCTCCTTTCCTGCATTAACACTGTTCAAATACCTATCCCTGATGCATCACACTCAATCTCGATTGTTTTATCAAATTTAGGTAATGTCAAAATAGGTGCTTTACACAATTTATCCTTAATGGTGTTAAATGCATGTTCTTGTATTTCCTCCAGTGAAAACCTACACTTTTCTTAACGATTTCAGTTAATGGTGTCGTGATTGTGCTAAAGTCTCTCACAAACCGTCTATAAAAACTAGCCAGACCTTGGAAGCTCCTAATCTCAGTTATACTTTTAGGTGTTGACCATTCTTTAATAGTTTTAATCTTTTCCTCATCCACTTCTATCCCATTAGCACTAACAACGAATCCTGGGGAAACAACTCTATCCATGCAAAACGTGCACTTTTTAAAATTAGCATACAGTTGTTCCTTTCTTAATATAACAAGCACGCGCTTTAAATGTTCTAAATGCTCACCTAGGTCTTTACTATAGATTAAAATGTCATCAAAGTAAACTACAACAAATTCTCCTATGAAAGCACGTAAAACATGATTCATTAAACACATAAATGTGCTCGGTGCATTTGTGAGACCAAACGGCATAACCAGCCACTCGTATAACCCATATTTAGTTTTAAATGTCATTTTTCATTCATCATCCTCCCGCATGTGAATTTGATGGTACCCGCTCTTAAGATCAATTTATTAAAAACTCAAGCACCGTGCAATTCATCAAGCATATCATCTAGCCTAGGTATAGGGTAACGATACTTTACCGTAATATTGTTGATAGCTCTGCAATCCACGCACATTCGCCCAGTCTTATCCTTCTTTAGCACCAACAGAACAAGCACCGCACACGGGCTCATGCTCTCCCTCACGTAACCTTTGTTCATCAACTTCTCTACTTGCCTCTGAAGCTCCTTCGTCTCTTCGGGATTGCTTCGGTAAGCTGATCGATTTGGAATGATAACTTCGGGTATGATGTCGATTTAGTGCTCGATCCTTCAAACTGGTGGCAATCCACTTGGCACCTCCTCAAGAAATAAATCTTCGAAATCCTATAACAAAGACTTAACCACGCTAGGGAGGAAGGTTTTAGACTCCTCAAGGTAGAAGAGAGACTCCTTGTACACTAACAACAACACTTGTCTCTTATCACTCAAAGCTTTTTTTAATTCACTCCCCCTCGCAAAGAAGTTCACTTTTGGCTTTTCTCTCCATTTAGTTGACTCTTTCTCTTCACTCAACTGACTCTTTTTCTCTTTGCTCAACTGGCACTTTTTCTCTACTCTCATGTGACCTCTCTCTCTTTTCCCCTTTCTCGACCACCTCGTTATTTCTCTCTTACTCACAGGCTCACTATCTTCTCTCCTTTTTGTAGATTCTCTCGTCGCCTTTCTTCCTCATTTCTCAGTTTTATTTGGTCTTCATACACGTGAGCTAATGTTAATGGCGCAAGAGTAATGGACCTCCCATCCTTGACAAAACTATACTGGTTCCTATACCCATAATGTGTAACCTCCCTATCAAATTGCTAGGGTCTCCCCAATAGAATATGACCCCGCTTGCATAGGTACCGCATCACATACAACATTGTCACTATATCTCCCAATTGAGAAATTAATTAACACTCATTTATTTACCCTAAATTCCCCACTCTCATTCAAGCACTGCAATTTCTAAGGCCTAGGGTGTCTCAATAATGCTAAACCCAATTTCTCAACTAAAGTTGTGTTAGCCACATTTGTGCAACTCCCACCATCAATAATCAAGCTATATACCTGATCGTGGACGTGGCATCGAGTGTGGAATATATTCTCCCACCATCAATAATCAAGCTATATACCTGATCGTGGACGTTGAGTGTTAAGTGCTCGCCTCGAGACCTGCAGCTCCCCAACGGCAAATTCGTCTCATCTTCACCACTAATATCCTCCAACGCCGGCATGTCATCATACTCTCTTTTGCTCTTACTTACCATCTCTCCATTGTCCCGCAACACTATGGTTCATTTGTTAGGACACTGAGATGCAATGTGTCCCGACCCCAAACACTTGATGTCCCGGCTTCGTGATGGTTGTGGCTTCGATTTTGGCGCTGTCCTACTAGCACTTTCTTCTTTCCCCTTCTGCCACTCACTTCTTCCTTTGGTTACTACTTCACTTCCCTTATTATTACCATCCCACTTCGACTTCCAATTTGGGTAAGAAGACAAAGTATTCACCGGCTGCCTCGCAATCTCCTTCCTCTTCAGTTGTTTCTCCACCTTCATGGCTACATGCAACATGTCATCCAGCTCCACATAATGCTGCAATTCCACTACATTAGCAATTTTCCAATTTAAACCGTTTAAGAACCGTGCTATGGTAGCTTCTCGATCCTTCACCACATTTTCCCTAATCATAAGTATTTCTATTTCCTTGTGATAGTCCTCTCGACCCTTTATACAAGCTCTGTAACTTCCGATGGATCTCCCTATAGTAGTGGTTAGGAACGAACCGCTTCCCCATCAATGCCTTCAAATCCTCCCAAGTACTAATTGGTCTTTCCCACATCGTCGCTGTGCAGTAACCACTTGATCCCACTAGGTTATTGCATAATCAATGAACTCTAAGACCGCTAACTTTACCTTCTTCTCCTCCGAATAATTATAGCACTCAAAAATTAATTCTACCTTCCTTTCCCACTCCAAGTACGCCTCTGGGTCACTTTTCTCCTTAAATTGTGGAATGGACATTTTGATATTACCCATGTTCCCATTCGCCTCATCTCTCTGATTATTCCTAACCCGTCGTTCAGGTCTACCACCTCTATTTCTCATTCGTCCCATCCACACTTCTCCATACTCCTCATCATCCCATTCACTACCCAGATCAGATGCTTCCCGTTCTATCCTATGCTTCCGCCTACCTAGCCTCTTGGCATTAGATACGTCCGCCTGCGACTTCCCACTAAGATTAGCCACCGATGTATCCATCCTCACCATCCAAGCTTCCTACTTAGCCATCCAAGCTTCCTACTTAGCCCTCCAAACATCCTATTGATCCAGCCTATCTCTAACAACCCCAAAAGCAAGTTCAAACCACTGTATCAAATCTTCCGATGCGCTGTTGTGAAAGCCGTGTCGACTTGAGTTGGAACCTTTTTGTTCAGACATTTTCTCAATTTTTGCCTCACCAAATTTCACTCGGAATCACAAAATTGGCTTTTACCCTCTAATAAGCTCACCATTCTGCCTTTTATCACTCAATGCTTCCACCAAGTGCTCCCAAGAACAATAATGAACTCACCGGATTAAAACTTGTGGATTCAACCCGAAACATAAGTCAAGAGAATAATTTGCAAGGGATTGAAAACAGATGGAATGAAATTTGAATGGACTCAATAAAATTTCAACAGAACAATTGACGAAATTGAAGAATTGAAAGAGAACTTTGGAATTTAGGAATTTGAATATGAACTTGTTGGTAACAGATCAAACAAATAAAAAAATTACGTGAACAGTAACTTTTTTTTTATATCCGGATGTACGGTAACCTTTTTTTTTAACTAACGCAAGAGATTATACTACCAATGAAAAATATTGATTGAATGAATGAATTGAAGAACGACTCAAGAGTAAGGAAGGAAATTGGAAATCAAAGAAAACTACGACCTAACAAGAAAATTAAAGATAGAACCTGATTAAATTGGAGCCAAACTCTGATACCAATTGATGCGAATCCCGTAGCAACTCAGACTATGAAACCCACAACTAGATTGATGTGGAACCCAAGAATGCCAATTGATAACCAATTTGGAATGAACCCAACAAGATGAAACAAAGAATCCAAAGATAACGATAATGCAATGGAACCCTTGATTACAAATTGAAGAACCTACGATCCGATATTAAATGCCACAAGGAATTATCCTTGATAAGTTCTAAATTATTGTTCAAAGAAGAACAAATTGGAAGAAAGCAAAAGCCTTTCTTGAATTCAATAATAATTGCCAAAAGTCTTTACACAGTGTAATGGAGAGAATATTTATACTAAAGCTAAAAAACCTAGCTAAAATCGTGCAAAATCATCAAAATATGAAAAGAAATCTAATTGATATCAAATTCTACCAAAATAAGAAAATTCGCAAAAAAATTAAAAACGCGTCAAATTTTATAACCATGCGGCCGCATGGTTGTTTTCTACGCAGTCGCATGGTAGACCCAGAAATCCTCAGCGAATTCCCTGACTATGGCTGTGCAACCGCAAGCCATTAAAGGGGTGCGATCGCATGATTTTGCTGTTCAACCTCTTCTTCGGCCGCTTGTAACGCGTTGATCCATTTCACTTTGGCTTTCAACCCGAACATGAGTCCCGAACATCGTCCCATCAATGGTTTCTTAAATGAGCAATCTCATCGCTTGTTTCACTTGCTTTGCCCTGAATTGCATCATCAGTCTGCCTTCGATTATCAATAGGTCTTATCCTGCACTCACCTTCGTCTAGCTCGGCTCTTGGATCACATCAAATCATTTGTTCTTCGAGCATTTTTTATTTGTTACCATTTTGACGTGTTGATTTCTATGTGTCCGAATCATTTATATTTTGGTAAATTGAATTATCAATAATTTACAATTTTATGGCTTGATTTGTTGAATTCGTGGATGCATTGGCCTATGTTAAAATTTTTCTTCAAATTCTCTTCCTTTTCTCTGTCTCTTTGTGCTTGGTTGGGTCATTCAGCATCTGTTGACATATTTTTGTTTGTCTTCTCATTCTGCTGAAATTTTTTTAAATTAGTACTGTTTTTGTATTTGTAGCTTTCTGTAAATGACTACTTGTTTTATTGCTCTTGCTAGAGGTAGTTCACAAGGTACATTCAAATGATGTTCACATGTTCTCCTAAATATCTCTAATATCATGCCTGCCATTCAGATATTTTTCTGGCTGCAAATGGTGTTCATGTTCACATATTCAATTTTATTTTATTTTATTTTATTTAGCTTAAGATCTGTTTTGAACTTTCAATTTTAGCTCGAATGATGTGAGTTCTATGTTCTGATTATTGATTTAAAATAAAAGTTTGGAATTAAGCGTTGCAAAAGCTTGGCCTTGGTTTCATTCAAGGAATCTTTTATGGTTTAAGTAGCAGTTGGATTTTGGTAGTTGTTCTTTGTTATATTAATTTACACCTTTTCAGTTGCTTGTCACTCTTCCATGTTGCAACACTATAAATGTTCCCGTGTTTCTAAAAGGATGATGGTTAACTTACTATCATTTAAATTTCCTCCACTAAAGGTATGCATGAACAAATCTTTTAGTTGAATCTCTCATTCCTTTCACCATTCCATCCATGTCTCAATTTATGAGCTTAAATTTCAGTATCTAAGGTTTTCCATGCATATGCCTTAGTAGTTATGACGTCTATTATTAATAATTTATGGCCTGTTTGAAATGTCATTACTTGGAAGTTGTAAATTCATTAATGTGGTAAAATCCTTGAATAAATAGGCCATTAATTTGGTAAAATCCTAGAATAAATAGTTTTAAAGTTTCGATCTCATCTTCCCGAGTTGCATAAGAATTTGAATTCATCTTCTAATCTTGTCTTGCTATCAACTTGACCTTTATCTATCAAACATGTCTCTTTTCAATTAAAGACCGTGGCCATGCTATATATGTGGCTACATGTACCCATTTTTGTTATTTCTTTTTTGATTATTGGTTGCTAATTGTATGTCATGGTTTGCAAGAGATTAATCTTTGAAGAGTGTTGAAATTTCATGTTATATAGCTTGCCATCTTTCCTTATAGAAAGTACACTATAAATAATCTTGTCATTTGGAAGGAAATGGTAGAAATGTACATATGTATATTTTTCACTTATTCATATTCCATTGGTTATTTCACATTGTTTACCATTATTTTTTTTTCAGCGGTGATCGTGGTATGTACATAGTAAAATATAAAGAATTCTTGAGCATCGATTGTCCAATAGAAAAAGTTTAATTGCTTCTATATGAATAGATTGAGGGAAAATATGGTTGTCGATATTGGGTCATGCTACATGTACATTGCTTCTACATGTAATTGCATCTATTTATCGTGTATGTTGAGTGTTGGGTTTTATTGTGTTGTGAATAATAGTTTTTTTTTTCAAGTTGATTTAGTTCATATTACAAGAGAGATATGTCGAATTTTTAAAAAATGTTGGTTGTTTACTCTAGGTGTTTTAGGAAAACGATTTCAGTGGTTTAAAACGACTCCAGTCGTTTCATAAAAAAGGACCATGGTTGTTTATAGTGACTCAAGTCGTTTAAACAACTCCAATTGTTTAGTAAAAAATGACCATAGTTGTTTATGAAATGATTGGAGTCGTTTAAATGATAGCATTCATTTTAGGAAAAAGGTTGGAATCTTTTTAAACGACTCTTAGTTGTTTCCAATCCTTTCAAACAATAACTCAAAGTGTTAGAAATACTTGTAGTCATTTTCCGATAAAATTGTTTAATTTGGTATCCATTTCTCCAACATATTTCATTTAAAAAATGTATCGGAAGACAAACTTCATTATGTACAATTCATTGTACTTTTTACATATTGCTCAAATATATAATGTATTTGATTTTCAAGTATATGGCTTACTATTAATTTTGATAAATTAAATCATCATGTATAATGAATACGAGATTCAATCATACACATAACCTTATAGACCATGTTTGATTTCAACCTATTTTGTTTTAAAATATATAGGAAGACGAATTTTGTTGTACACAATTCATCGTGCTCTACTAATAATGTTCAAGTATATCGTAATTAGTTTCAAATCATGCGACTTTCAATTATTTCATTTTAAAAATTGTATAGAAAAACTAGTATATGATGAAAAAAGAAATATAAATCTGTAAACCGACTCCAGTTATTTTAAACTACTTCAGTTGTTTTCTTGTTACAACTGAAAACGCCTCCAATCATTTTAAATGATTATAGTCGCTTTAAGAGAAAACGACTGCAGTCGTTTAAATGACATGGATCGTTTTTCATTCATCATTTGTTATATGAAATAAAAGAGCATGAAAAAAAATGTCCAACATTCATAAAACAGAAATTAGGTAAGAATTATGATAAAACACAAATTAGGGATTGTGCTCTAGTACACCGCATTCAATTTTTAAGTATACGACTTTCAATTGATTTCGATAAGTTAAACTATCATGTATGATGAAAGAGCCAATTGAACTTCTAACCTTTTAGAATGTATTTGATTTCAACTTATTTCGTTCAAAATGTATAGGAAGACGAACTTTGTTATTACAACTCATCATGTTCAACTATACGCAGTTCGAGTATATCGTATTCAATCTTAAGTATAACTTTTACAATTGGTTTCAATAAGTTAAAACATCAGTTATAATGAAAAATGTGACAATCAAAATTTTAACCATTTAAACCATGTTTGATTTTAACATATTTCGTGTAAAAACATATGGGAAGGTGAACTTCATCGTTATATCCCACTACAAACTGTTCAAATATATCGCATTCGATTTTTATGCATACGACTTATATTTTTATTTTGATAAATTAAGTCATCATGTATAATGAAAGATGATATGTCAGTTAAACATCTAAACTTTCAGATTGTGTTAGATTTCAACTTATTTCATTTAAAAAGAAGTATAGAAAGGTGAACATTGTTTCATACAATTCATTGTGTTTCACTGCACACAATTCAAATATACCATATTCGATTTTTAATTTCATGACTTTCAATTGATTTTGAACAAGTTAAACTATCATTTATAATGAAAGAAAAGATGTCTTTCAAACTTCTAACATTTTAAAATATGCTTGATTTCAAGCTATTTCATTTAAAAACATATAGGAAGGGAAACTCATCATTGTACTACATTACACATTGATCAAGTATATCATATCAGTATTTAAGCATACGATTTACAATTGGTTTTGATAAGTTCATGTATAATGAAAGACGAGAGGCTAATCAAATAAGGAACCTTTTAAACCATATTTGATTTCAATCTGTTTCATTTAATAACATATTGGAAGATGAAGTTTGTTGTATACAGTTTATCGTGCTCCACTACACATTGTTCAAGTATACCGTATTTGATTTTAACTACGTGGCTTACAATTAATTTTGAATAAGTTAAATTATTACGTATAATTAATTGTGAGATATCATCCAAATTCGAAAGTGATAAATGAAAAACAATTACAGTCGTTTAAAATGACTGAAGTCATTTTTCTTTTAAAAAATGTTTTTGATTGTCATCTAAACGGATTTTCTATTTGCCGTGAGTTGGTCACAACCATACAAATCATAATCAGAGGCTTTTATGAAATAAAAAACGACTCTTGTCGTTTTAGACGATTGCAATCGTTTTTCTCATAAAATGACTAAAGTTGTTTTAAATGACTAAAGTCGTTTTGAGAAATAAACGATTGTAGTCGCTTAAATCGACTAGAGTCGTTTGTCGTCGTTCATTTTTTTTCTAAAAAAAGTTATAGAAAGGATATTATAGTTATTTATGTAAAGGGCATTTAAGACTTATCAACAATATAGAAAAGGATATTTTAGATATTTAAGCATAAAAGAGGCCTTAAAAATTTATTTGGAGTGAGTAAGGCCTCAAAAAGTTTTGTAAGGCTTGACTAGGCCTTTTTAAAAAAATCCCCCATGTATGCAGTTTTCAATGGCAGAACTGCCGTTGAGAAAGCAAAACTGGCAGTAAATTGAAATTATATTTCAACAAATTCAGATCAATAAATATTTGGGAATCAAATTTCATCACAAATTCACAATTTGCATTCCTTTTCAGCTTTATCTTCTTTTTATACACTTTATTAATTAACTCTCAGCTATTTAGCAATATAACTATGCAACTAAGTCTCCTAATTTAGCTACTACTATCACTCTCTTGATTTCACAATTTCTTCGAAGATAAAAGATTTACAACTTTTTTTTCGTTATTTACCTAATTTAAATAATGGCTAGCTCATTATCATATTCCCGAAATGAATATATATATTTTTTTCAATTTCTTGTCAAGTTTTCAAATATCGACTAAAAGGCTAGTTGTGCTACGATGTTCGATTACATGAGAGAAAAGCTAAAGTTATTCCTGCTAACCTTTAACTTTTTATGTTGGTACGAATGTTTAGCAGCATTACATCTTGATGATAATATGATTCTCGTGAAAAAATATTTATTTGTTGTTAAATACATTGCTACAATGAACCTATTTGTCACGTTGCATAATTGATTGCACATTCTTTACAAGTTATTAATTTGATTAATAAAATATCGAATAAATCTTTACAAGATGCGTGGCTCATGATGCTATTTAAACCTGCAAGAGTACCAATATTTTCTTTTCATTATGGTAAGCCGTTTTAATATAAACGTTGCGCCAAGTATTTATGGTCAATGATACAATCTGGTGCTCGTGTATCAGAAGGTACTTTAGATATATTAGGAAATGCAAAATCGAAAATATGGAGGCATAAACACTGCTTACACCGTATTTTTTTTTCATATTCCCCAAAATATTTTTAACGGCATTCAATTTAATTTTTCCCCATAGATTTCAAACTAAATTATATATGAACTTTGATTTATTATAAAAATAAGATAACTATTTTTTTTAATCAATTTTGCAATGGCGTCGTTTTACTGATGATGAATGGAATATATGTAATTTATTTTATAATCTGGTAAATATATTTTCGCCTTTTAGGAAATATAAATCTAGTTTTCTCATTAAATTATGTTATATCCTATTTGTTAAATATTTATTTAGCCTTCTTACAATGAGGATTCTCTGTTACTGCATGTATGTGTCGTGATGGAAAATACATTCAAAATATTGTTTCATCGTGTACCAATTATTTTTTCTCTAGCTATGGTATTCAATCGTCGTCTCAAAATGTATATGGGGCTAAACATTTCTTTCAGTTACTTAAATATAATTTAAATTTGATATTCAATAAAACTAAATCCTCGCTACAAGAAAGAATTAAAGAATTGTGTAATTTGTGCTTCTGTTTGAACTATATAGAATTAACTTTTATTGCATTTGAAAAGTGTGAAAGCAATGTGCCAACACGGGATGAAACATTAGTAGGGGCTAACTACTTCAATATACTTCAATGATGGAATATACAGCATTATCAATATCCAGTAACATCTCGTATGGCCTGAAACTTGTTCATAATGTTGGAATATAGTGGTGTTAGTAAAATCGGATTATTGCATACCGTATATGCAAATTACCGTATTTACAGGAAGCTTACCGTATATGCAGCTTACCGTTACAGACAACTTTTCGTATTTGACAACTCACTGTATATGGTAGTGCAGCTCATCGTATATGGCAGCTCACTGTATTTAGCAACGAAGCTCACCGTATATGCGTAAAATTAGCACAAACTATTTTTATTAAAATAACACAGAATTTTTTCCAATAGAAAAATCGTATATATAACATACATATATCCAAATTGCATTTACTAACTGTTAGCAAGAAGATTCAGTATATATATATATATATTTCATTTTTATTTTTATTTCTAACATAAATATAAAAATAAGTAAACTGCAAAATAAATGAATCTAATAAATTGCAAACGTATAAATCGCTAAATAAATAAATAACTTGCAAGAATAAATTTCAAATATGTAAATAAAATTTCAACTCGAGGCCTGCGCGAACACAGTTTCCTTAAAACAGATTCGCTCTCTCATCATAAGTGTTTGAGGTCTAATCCGAGCATATGTTTACCAAAATACAATGATAAAAACCATAGAATCTGAGCACCACGGAAACTATTTAGGCGAACCAAGTTTGTATTCGAACAATATCACCACCATGATGTAAACAGAATGCAGACCGTAAATCATACAGAACTCGAGTATTTTCTGGTGCAAGACAGAAAGATTTTTTCGTGTTTTTGAATTGCTGAAAAATTGAGATTTAATATAACATAAATCTGTCCAATAACTCCATGACAATAAACATTGGAGCCACTTCAATTTCTATTGGAGTTTTGACAGTTTTTGGAAACTCAAAAGTCAGTTGAAGAAAACAAAATTGCAAAACGTGGACACTCCAAACGGGTCAATTTTTGCTCCGACATTCGTGTATGCAGGTCCCGCTCGCACACAAGTTCAAGGTCCAAAGGCAATTTCGATCCGTGATTTACAACCCCCTGCGCGTGCACGCAAAGAGAGCCTCTATGTTACACATGATTACACCTTTCCTAGGTATAGCCATATTTAAAATGGTTAATACTTTCTTCATTTTTCTATGTGGGACTAATATTATTTTTCCACATAAATCATCTTCCAATGGTTATTTTTGAGCTCCAATTTCTCATTCATCAATTTTGACAAATAAATATATGGTTTCGATACTCTCACGGAGGAGAACAAGGATCAACTTTGATCTTCCAAATTGGATCAACGGACCTATCGAAAATATTTCCAAAAGTGAGTCATTTACTCATTTTTTCCAACACATAATACCCATGGCTTTATCAATACACTTACATTACCTAAACAGAAAGTACATTTGTGTATCTGCCAATTGCTTCAAGAAGATCAAGGCCTTCTGTCTTGTTGGCAGATGCGCAATTGCAAACTACTGTGGAAGAATTGTAATATGTTTATTTTCTATATATTATTTTATTGTATTTATTTCACTTATTTCAAAGGGGGCGAGCAGAGCCCAGGTTTATAGGGGCGTCCGGCGAGCTGAATGGCTTGGTTCGCCTCATTTAACATACCTAGCTGCAGCAAGGTGTTGCTACGGCAACAGACTGCGCGGCTGGGGATGTATGTGGATGCCTGGAGAATTAGTTTAACCCAACATATAGGTACTGCTGCTGCCATAGACTCTGTCTGGGGATGTACGTGGCTGCCTTGAGCATTAGTTAGTAGAGATTCTGACAGTTAATGAGGCTAAATAGGATCAGAAATTTGGTTGAATACTTTTTGATCAATGAAATCTTCATTTGACTATTAACTCATGTAGAGTTTAAAGTGTAGTATACAAAAGATTATTACAACTACAATACAGAAAATGTAAACTCTCAAAGTGTAAAATCGAACCAAACGATCCAAAGCTTTTTCAACACCACCAATGGAGTCTCCTATGATGTTGAGCCCAGATTTGTGATACACCGGATCATACACCGTCGTCTATGGGAATGACAATGGATATATCGAGAAAAGATCCACCAAAAGCCACCAAGAATTTCATCAGAGATAAGGAAAGCTCCAACTTGGTTACCTCTCTATGCTTTTTCTCTATGTTATGCCAAGTACAAAAATGAGAGAATGAAGAAGTTTTGTAATTATAGAGCCAATTCATTTGAATTCGAAATTCAAATATAGTACTATGGTCAACAAGAAAGGGGCAACACTAGTATAGAATAATTGGCCACAAGATTAAATCCGACCATTGGATTTAATCTATGGTCCATATTACTCCATAACTAGCACAATTCACTTCACATTCTCTAGACCAATCAATTTACACCAAATAGAGGGTGTGATCCACTTTACAACTCAAAAACCATGTTCCTTCATCTCTGCCTCAGACCAGAATGAATTTCTGTTTTTCAGTCCGAAAGAAGTGAAGTGAAACAGATGGTGGCTTTGGGCCTTAAAGTCGTATATCACAAATCATTGCATCACTTGATCTTTCTCTGATTTGAGATTCTTGTAAGAGGTCACAAATTACTACACACAGTCTGGTATAAATATTTTCATAGGGAAAATGGCATATCGTTGAAAATATAATTGAATTTAGAGTTCAACGTAAAAAAAGGGATTTCGATTCAGAGTTGTGGATCAAATGTTATGTGCGTTTGATGTCAGGCCGCCATAAGAAGTTGAGGTCCGCAGCTGGGTAACTCCTGGGTCTATAAGCTGTGGTCAGGTCACACTTAGCAAACTGCAACCGTCATTGTACTGTCCCAGATCTTGAAATCTTGTTTTTGACCTAAAATCAAGGGCAAACATCTGTATTTGTTTGTGTTAAAGCTAGGATTATTTGAATTCATATAAAATACGCAGTTCTCGTGGAAATGGTACTCTACTCATACTTTATTGGTTTTCTACAATTTCATGTACTTGCGGATTTTATCACAACAGGTTGATAGAGATTTATGATGGCGATATACATGAACGACAACATGTGGGAGTACGTCCACGTGTGTGTAAATTTTCATTATTGATATAGTTTAATAAATTTCATGAAAATATTAAGTTGCCTGTAAAGTATTTGAAAGCATGTCATTGTTTATTATCTATATATCTTATGAAAAGATAAACAAGGCCTCTACCTGTAAATGTTTTGGTTTTGAACAACCGTTTATTCATCAACCTCGACAAGCCTCAACTACAATAACACTTAGTAGCCTAAGAATTTAGTAATCCAAGAATTTCGGAATTGAAAATTTTCGTCTTGCTTGTAAATTTTTTGGGTCAATGTTCTATTCATTTGATTTCCTGTGGAAATTTTTATGTTGAGATAAGATTAGTTCTCTTTATGATTGTGCTATTTCTCTTTTTGCCTTTTAGTTGGGATTTGCTGTGTTTACAAGATATGAAGGATTGTCAAGTCATTTTTCTAGCTTCTTTCAAAAAATCTTTCCCATTTAGGATATGACTATAGGTATGTTTCTTCTTCTTGATTAAGCTTAATATTATTTCCCCAATTCACATTTTTTGTATTTTTCGACTTACTAACGACGGGTTTCGATAACTTCATTCATGTTACAGGATGTTAATTTTCGGCGAAGAAAACACAATCAGTAGAATATACTTTTAGGCTAATTAGACTTTCTCTAAACCCTTTTCAAATCCCTGGATATCTCATACCTAGTTTAGTTCTTATTCAATTAGGAACTGTTGGGGATGATTGCCCATGATAAAGAAAGATAGCAAAACTTGGACAAAGATTTCACTCATGAAATAACGTTGCTTCACTATAAAATAGAAACACAGGATTATAAGATGAGTTTTAAAGAGCAGTTGCAAAATATCTCGAACTCTCTATCCCTCTCAATACCAAACCCTTTCTCAAATCCTCACTTACTTAGTGCTCAATTTGTTTTTGGCATACTTTCATTGAATATACACATTCCAAGGCCTATTTATAGATTTTGTAAGGCGGTTTATCATTTGACAAATACAACTCGCATTTCTCATTTTAGGAGATGAAAAGTCAAACATGAATTTGACCAACCAATAGACTTTCCTTTCTGGACTTGGTAGCATAACTTGTTTGAATTTGGGTTTCGATAACTTCATTCATGTTACAGGATGTTAACTTTCGGCGAAGAAAACACAATCAGTAGAATATACTTTTAGGCTAATTAGACTCTCTCTAAACCCTTTTCAAATCCCTGGATATCTCATACCTAGTTTAGTTCTTATTCAATTAGGAACTGTTGGGGATGATTGCCCATGATAAAGAAAGATAGCAAAACTTGGACAAAGATTTCACTCATGAAATAACGTTGCTTCACTATAAAATAGAAACACAGGATTATAAGATGAGTTTTAAAGAGCAGTTACAAAATATCTCAAACTCTCTATCCCTCTCAATACCAAACCCTTTCTCAAATCCTCACTTACTTAGTGCTCAATTTGTTTTTGGCATACTTTCATTGAATATACACATTCTAAGGCCTATTTATAGATTTTGTAAGGCGGTTTGTCATTTGACAAATACAACTCTCATTTCTCCTTTTAGGAGATGAAAAGTCAAACATGAATTTGACCAACCAATAGACTTTCCTTTCTGGACTTGGTAGCATAACTTGTTTGAATTTTCTTCTTAGTAACAAATAACAATTTGACAACTACCTTATCGTTTATTAACAAAAGTCAAACTTTGCTTTCACCTCTATCAGCTTCCAACTTTATCATCTAAGAAGTAAAATCAAACTTTGTCTCCACCTCTAACAGGAACCGACTACATTACATGTAAACATTGTGATTCTTATCTAGAAAGATCACAAGAGTTTAGATTTTAAAGGTACTCTAAACCCGTGAAGCTCCTCTTGGACCACTTCGAGGTCTGAAGTCTTGCTCTTCTTCAAACGTCTTGAATCACTTCCACTATCAGGCTTTGTCTTAGTCGTACATCACCACATTTATAATAGAGCTCGGACTACTAAGTAGGAGTAGGAGAGAAAACACATTGAAAGTGTAGTGTGTGGTCATGGTAGTCCAATCCCTTTATATGGTTCATTGACCCCGTCTTTGTGGGATCTGCGTAGAACAAGTAAGAATTATTTCATTTGTACAATTTTTTGTACAAGTCGGTCCTCTTGTCAGCCAACTCGTACAAAAAATGGTACTTCTAGCATAGTTGAACAAGTAATACTTCCTGTTAGCAAAGTCTAGAAAATCAATATCTGGTTGGTTTATGGCATTGGAGAGCATTCAGTTGTTGTGTACAGCTGCAATACATGTTCATCTACTTTGTTAACGATCATCTGAAATATGCAGAACAGAAACTTTTAAGAGGAAGCTGTACTGTAGTAAATTCCAAATGTTATTGCACAACTTTGTACGAATGAATTTACAAAAATAGGCAAGAACAGAATTGAATCTTACATTATTTTTTTAAGGCATTTTCTAGATCAGGTGCACGTGCGTTCGTCTCTTTCACCATTGCAGCTTACACAAGGGAAACAGTAAATCTTTTAGAGGGTTATCAGGCCTTTTTTTATTTTTTTTTAATTGACACATAAATCATTCGGGCTG
>NC_036251.1:19973834-19974981 GCF_002742605.1 Olea europaea var. sylvestris
ATATTTCGAGGAAAATTGAAGTCTAGCAGCGTGTTCATTCTTGCTATGTATATATTTTTATATTTAAATATATATGTAAAACATACTTTCATGTTTTTAACCGAATTTAAATTGTGAAACTTACTTGAAAATCCCAAAAACAAGGTTAAATTATTTGCCTATTGATTGCTTGCCTCCAACTCTGCCTTATACCCACTTCTTGGTCAAACTCGATCACCAAGAAAGAAGTTTGTTGTTCACAATCCAAGAACCCAATTAGAGATATAATTTTCCCAAAAATCAAACCTCCACCGGCATCCTATTTTTTTCACCTTGAAAGAACCCGAATTTTGAATATCTTGTGTAGTTTTTCTTGTTGTTGGTTGAGTGGATGCATATTGAGAAGTTATGGATTAATTTTCAAGTTTGATTTTCAACTCCTCCAATAATCATTTCCATACAAACCAGGACGGGTCGAGTCGGATCAACGCACATGGACGGCCCATTTTCTTCCAACAATATATCAATTCGATTCCCCCAAATTTCATTCGGATGGCAAGGAATCAAGCTAATTTCACGTCAAAATTTTCATAAAACAATTAAATAATGCTTAATCAAACCACTTCGACATTATCTTGAAGAACATTACCAATTAATAGATCGTCCAAAAATAGTCCCTATACAAAGATCAAAATTTACTAAATACTTCATATGAAAATCAAAAATTAATTCTAACCACATATTTCCTAAAATCAACAATTTTTTAACCACATATTTCAAAGTCTTTTATTAAAATTCACTGAAAAACCTGATTCTAATCTACACCAAACAAGGGCTAATTATTAAACTTTAAAATCCCAAATTTTACATTAGTTTCTTATATAGTTGAAATAAAATAAAAATTATTATAGTAATGTAAAATGTTTACTCTAATAGATAGCTAAAGATAATTGGAAATTCTCATTATATAACATAATAAACTATTTCCAAAAAAAAATTGTTTTGGAATCAGTTACGACATTTTTAAATTCTTAACAAATGAAAAAATGCCAGCAATTTTAAGGACTTCTCGACAGATTACACCTTCATGTTTGGAGGAAATTCTTCAAATAATAATATTTAAAAAAAATGAGAGTTTTGAATAATACTTTTTGAGAATATGTAATTA
>NC_036251.1:19975101-19975885 GCF_002742605.1 Olea europaea var. sylvestris
AATTTTTTCTTTTAATTTATTTACCTTAAATAAACCAAATTATTTTGTTTATCCCTAGATAAATTTGATAACTAATTAATTTAGCCCAAACCCAAAATAAGATTTTCCTATTTCTAATTTCCAACCCAAGCTCAACTTAATCAAATTGACCTAAGTTTTACCAAAATATATTGGGGTTGTTTAAGCCCCTTTTTTTTTTTGGAAAATGCATTTTGAAATAGTGTTATAATGGAGAATGTGTGGTTAAAAAATGATAGAAAGTTATGAATTTGCATGTAATATTTATTTTATTGAAAAATGTGTGGTTGAAATGATGTCATATTACTGTTGAAGAATGTATTTTGATAAAAAAAAATGGGGGGCTCAAACAAGGGCATTATTCTACCTTAATTTTGTTTCTACAATTTTGGAGAAATTGAATTGAAAGAATGGCCACACCCTCTTCATTATTGTGAGCTCGCCATCTTCATTTTCATGTAATTTTAAGAATCAAATCTATGAAGAACTCAACAAAGAAGCGCAAAAAACACGTAAGATTGAACTGTGTGATTTTGTAAGAGCTAAAAACATACATATCATTAGTTAAATTAATGTAGCATCATAAATATGAAAAAAATTATTGTATGGTACCTAAGAACTGAATGGAACCGAACTCAAACGGTTCCATAATTAAATTTGGACCCGACGATTCCATTTACTAAATACCCGAAAATTTGGGTTCAGTTCGGTTCTAAAAAGAACTAGTGATTCGGGAGTTTTATCAAGCCCTATTCAAGTTATCGGG
>NC_036251.1:19976090-19984680 GCF_002742605.1 Olea europaea var. sylvestris
GAGACATAATTAAAAGGGGGACATGGGGCAGAGGAAAGGGGATCCCATTTGCCATCCATAGCCGCACATGGTTTCCATACTACAAAATTATATCCGAACTACTTACCTTTGAGCTCTATTCCTTTCCAACATTAATCCTAAGCCTGGAGTTGATCATTGAATCTAGTGAATAACATCATTCTTGTGTAAAACTTCCTCCCAGAAAAGCCTCGAATTATTTTAATGTCTGAAAACATGCTCACAGGTTTAATGCCTTGTGAAATGCAACCTGTTAAACATAGGAGGTATTACTTGTACAGTGTATGCATGTCACCTAAATAAATAACATTGATGAACATGATGATTTAATAGCATATTGCATCAAATTGATCCTTTTAAAGCTATAAAGAACGGGTTGACTGTAATACATACAGAGGTTGATGTTTTTAGCAGCTCCCTTATGGCCATAGTTGCATAGCTAGAAGCTGGCAGGGTAAAGCTCAACTTGAGAGCCGTTTGGTTTTCCAGTGATGAGGGGCCATTTATAGTTTCCTCCAGTTTCAGCCCTCCTGTCTCATTTTCTGTACCCTCTTTTTCTATTGAAGCCTCAGTAGCATCTTCATATTTATCCAATTTGGGCAACGAATCAAATTGAATCATTCCAGCCAACTTTTTATTGCAGCCTAGAGTTGCGGACCTGGAATTAGCAATTATTTCCCAATCTGTTTTTGCCAATGGCATATCTCTATCAGTATATTTGAGTAATTCCCTGACCAAGAAAGAAAGAAAAACAAAGTTTCAACACTGGCAGCAACCAACAGATCCAAATGAGAATGAAAATGACATACCATTCAAAATCTTTAGGCTTTTGAAATAACCGCCTGTAGGATCCTGCCATATTGGTTATTGAGAACTCCCTAAAAGTAGTAGTTGCAGTGGTTAAAACATTAAGCATACTTGCCAATAAAAATGAAGTTAAAAATAATTTGAAAGTAAGAATTGAGTGATGACATAAGTGAATCTAATACGGAAGCCATTGCAAATTATCTATACTGTACCAAAAAGATTCTACATGATAGTGACATTAGCTAAACGAGGTCATGGAATCAAGGATTTTAACAAACACTACAGGGGGAAGGGGGGAGGAATGGATCTCCCTCCCTTGTTTGGTCAGAAATGAGATGGGAGGCAGGGTGGGAATAATCAATCCTTCCTTACACAAGCTTTAATCTTCCCTCTTTCAGAAGAGGTCGAAGGATTAAATGAAGAAAGTAAAATACACCTTGGACCTAATCGTGCTATACACAGGCCATAAGTCAATTTCAATGAGAATCATTTCGTATGAATATTTATTTACTGAATGAGAAGTACAATGTAATGAGACTTACTTTGTATTGTGAGCACTCTCCGTCAAGCTGATATCATCCTACCAAGCAAACATTGGTAAATTTGCAGAAACGGAAAGGTTAAGGGCATAAAAACACCTATAATAACAAAAAGTACTATAAACACCTTCTGTTGCTAAATCAGCTGAAAGACTTCTACATGATTTTTCCTAGCTCATCATTCCCTCCTTCCAACACCATTAATATTCTCAAAAAGAAGTACCTGAATACCCTCTTTATTCAAAACAATAGTCTACACAAAACTTTAGCATTGAATAGATTTACCCAAATTGCTTGGAACTTGACAACCAAAAACAGCACCACAATCCTAAATAGAGTCGATATCATCTCAATTGGACATAATTTACGAGAAATTGTTGTTTACGACAAAAGCTAAATAACTCATCTACCACAGCAATTGCAGACACTAAAATTGGCTTTGGATTCGTTATAGAATAGTTGGAAATAGCAAGATATATTTCAAAAACCTAGAAAGGCTCGGAATTTTTCTATAAAGCTTAAATTGGAAAGATGAATCGTGGTAGGAGGCCCTTCTCTATCTTCATCGTTCGGATTTCCATCTTGAAAAATAAGAATGAATCAAGGAAAATGATAGCATTTTTTTTTCACTTAAAAAAGGTCTAGATCAGTATTTTCATGGTGTTCTATAGTGGTAAATTTTTTTAGATAATGGCGGCAGTGGATGTGGAAGTCGAGGTAGTGGGCACAACGGATAATACTCTTAGATTTTCATACATCCTTGTTATGGATAGTGTTTTTTAAATTACTGCATTTACAGCTGAGTTACTATTATTTGAAGATGGTATACTGCAGGCATTGCTCCCAGTTCGGTACATATATGTTAGTGGTGCATTACAAGGAAGTTATCTAAAAGCAACAAGAAGAAATTGCACAGATACAGCGTATGAGCATACAAATGTCCTAGTTTAACCTTGCTTGTATGGCTTATTGAAAAACCGGAAGCCACATTGAAATCTTTTAAGTTGAATTAATCAAATTCTAATTTTATTGTTAGTAATTCAATTATCTATTCATGAGAGAAGGTATATTAACTGGTTTGTAGTGGAAGTGCTACGAATGGCTAGTGGAGTAAAAGGTAATCTCTATGATCTTCATTGAGGAAAAACAGACACTAATGTAAGTCGAATAGATAGGCTGGACACCGCACTTGCTCATAGGCTGGACACCGCACTTACTCATAACTCAAACTCAACATCTCATACAGTCAAAATCATATTCTACTAAAAAAATCAGTAAAGTAAAAGTATCTCTTTTCTCCAAAAATCATTTTCCAAACAATGTTATCCATTATGTGAAGGTGGTTAAGTAATTATTTTGTTGGAAAATCAGGGTTACAACTGTGAATCCAGTTCACTATTGTAAAACATTCATTTATTTGACAAAATTAACTGGAACCTCCACGATGCTGTGTCAATAAAAGTACCCATGTTGTTAACATACAATGCAATCGTATGGCTAAAACATGAATGATTCTTGTTCAAAGCACGAATAAGCTACAGACAGTCGCTAATTGTAGGTCAGTCATGAGCTAGAATTCTAAAACACGGGCTTTTTAACCTATTCAAAAAAGAAAGGTACATATAATTGTTCGTGGTAAAGACGGTAACTTATTTCTTTTGACTCAGAATAAATAAATACTTCAGGTATCAATATGAAAATATCTTGTAGAATGGAACAACTCATTCATAAATGGAGGCTTCATCTACTTTGACAGCTGATCATTCCAATTAAATTTATCTCAAACAGCACAGTGATGAAGAACATTTAGCTATTGTTTATAATCTGTTTATAGTCTGTCAAACCAACTTTTATCCACATATTTCGTGGGACCCACAAGTTGTACCTACTTATCTGCCACAAATTTCTATCTTTTTCCTAATTTAGACCATCTATAAACAACTCCCAAACATGCTATTATAAAATAATATTTCTGGTCAATGAAGAAAGAATAGATGATGACCTAACATTTCAACAGTTGCAGAACAATATAAGCCCCCGTTTGGTAGCTATTTTTTTCAAAATGCATTTGTCTCTCTCTTCTTTTCAACCACACATTCTTTATTAAAATAATATTACACGTAAATCAAAAACTTTTCCTTATTTCTCAACCACACATTTCACATCAATTTACTATTCTAAAATGCATTTTACATAAAAATGCCTACCAAACACTCCCATAGTAAGATTTTCCTTCTTTTATCCTGTCTTAATGCCTCAATGTGGTGTAAACTGTAAAGGTTCTGGTTTCAACCTTGATGTATTAAATTCAGAAAGAATGATATGCACTAATTAAAATCACTAAGCACAAAAGCATATGAAGAGATAGAAAACTTCAGTGGAAGTAGCATGCCTATCCCATTTAATTAAATCTGGAACAGAGCAAATTGATATTGGACTTCTTACATGACTAATAAATGTCAAAGTGAAATTCAAGCAGAGCAAACAGCTACAGGTTTATCTTATCATGTGTCGGGATAAGTGTTTCTAGGTGTTTATAAACACCTTGGTCAAACCACGTTTTATCCACATATTTCTTAAGACCGACAAGTGCTACTCATTTCTCCACCACTCATTTACCTATTCATAAACACCCTTTCACACCTTGACAAACATACCCTTAGTTATAATATCAGTCACCTTAAACACACCAAATACACACACACACACGGAGATCAAATGTAGAAGCAAATGAGTAGTTTATAGAGAACCTCACCTTCTTTGCCAAGTCCAAATAAACTTTCCCAATATCATTCAGTGGGTAAATAACCCTTGACCTGCAATGACAGCAGTGTCAAAGAAACCACAGAAAACTATATTTAACACCTACCCTCCCCCTTCCTCCAACAAACAAAAAAGAAAAGAAAATGAATGTGTGAATGACTGAAAAAATAGAAAGAAAGAACAGAAATTGGATTAGCAGCTCAACCTAGGTACAAGTTCAGATTATTTTTACCCGGGCAAAGGAAGTACAATATCATCAACTGTATAGTTTCCAGCAACTAAATCATCCTCATTTAATGCCTGTCCAAAGGTAGGTACCATATTAGATATTTAATTTCACAAACAGTTAAATGACGTGCAAATCAGTATATAATAGAGAAGAGAATAACACGTCAAGATCAAAAATATATATAATTTTGCTCCTGGAATATCTCACATTCTCAATCCTTGGTTCTTAAAGGATTGTTTTAATTATAGAATGTACTATTTCAAAAAGTCATTTTGGCTAGCTTAATGAATATCCAGTTTACTAGTTGTATAAATTGGCTTTTGACTCATGCTGCACTATTTTCAGTTGGTTATTCTTGATTGTTGTATCATATATGTCCGAAAGCCAATCATGCGGCATTTCTAAGACATTTTCTACCATCATTAAAACTCATCATTGGGCAAGATGCTCTCATTCATATTTCATTGCTATTTTATATCAATAAGTTGATTGACCTATGTTTCAGGAGATACATGTTAAGAAATGAAACATGCATTCCTTGGCACTGGATAATGAAAAGGAATGAAAAGGTTCATGGTCTTAGAACAGTCAACTGGGCTCCAATTATCTACTAATTGCTAGTACATTATACTTCTTTTTTAGATAGGATGATAAGTGTCATAGAACCAACAGGGCTATCCAGTGATCATGGTGCTTGTCAGAGAACGAGTTCATTGGACTGGGCTCAAGCTAGGCACAACGATATTTCAAATTTTGTCAATGACTTATTCCAAAAGTTGTGCATATGATCCTTGGACCTGAGGCAGCATGGTTGTCTTGAATCCCTACTATAGTGTATAATGGTATAATGATTTTCTCTAACCAAAGATTCGTCTATATCCATAGTATCACAGTGCTTTCATAAATGTAGGCATCCAAGCGTACAAGGGATCTATCACCATAACTAAATTCGCCAAGGTAAGAAGGAAAGTCTGGTCCCATCATACCATTGTCCATTGGTAGATTTGACATGTAAAATGAACATTCACTTGGAAAGTTGTATGATAGGACGACTGAATTACACAGTCCCCATATGCATAGCGCAAAGCTGCATACTTGGATATACAAGATACTTAGAAACGTCAAACAAAAGTTGGATGATTATTCTTAAGCAAAGGACGTAGGAAACAGTTTCTTGTGTTGCCAAACAAGATTAGCGTTACTTTCTGCAGCCAAGTAGCAATAGACCTAATGGGTACCAAATAATAAAGAAAATGAGTCTAAGATGATGAAAGATATCAATCTAGAAGTTTTATCAAATGTTACTACCCAAATGCATTTTGGTATATCTTTCTTGTATACAAGTAATTAGAAATTTAGAGGTCAAGAACTGATGTCTGAAATTGTGGTTAGGCATCTAGCAAGCTTTGTTCACAGGAGATATCCTAAGTGGAAACTATTTAAGATGCCTATCTTGAGAGCTCTTCAAATGTCTTTAGCTTGTTCCAGAGCATCTGTCCGAGTAAACTTCAGATGTATGAACTCAGTTTGTTTTTCCAGAATCACATCATAAAGTTCAGAGACCCCTATTATGATGTTAATTCCAGGTAAGATCAAGATTCTACTACAACGGAAGCATAGAAATCTCAGTTTAAGTCTGAAGTTAATAATCCAGTTCAAATGGAAATAGATTTTTTATTTTTTTTATTTTTTACTTTTTGAAATTGGTCTGCAAACATAAACATAGATGTATTGCACATTGTCGGCAAAAACAGCAACAGAAAATCATATAATACAGAAACAAAATACCCAAAACCTCTAGGCCAAAAAACTGGTGCAACTAGCACACAATTATATTTCCATCCCACTTTTCTTACCTATCTGTTCACATTTCAAATGGTGATAGGTAAACTTCTAGCTAATCTCTAGATAAAGGTTTTGTACATTGATCAGGGATGTGATCTTGAATAAGACTAATTTCTTTCATTATCTTTACTTCAAGATTAGTTCAAAATTATTTGTCCCATGTGCTATATAGGCAGGAACAAAGTTGGAGTAAAACTTTTCATATTCCTTTCAACTCAAAATCAATTTTTAACAGTTCTCATCGCATTAAACATTATACTAATTAGTATTCTTGGTTGTCTGAACAATAAAAGTGATATAGAACCCCATATGAAACATGAGAACATTACCTTCACTGACATATTTCGCTCTGCAGGAAGCTCAGTTACAGATATATCATCAAAATGACCATTAATGTCAACCTCATCGCTACCACCATCTTCAAATTCCAATTTAGAGGATCCTGTTTCATTCTTAGTATCTTGTTCTTTGCAGTATACCAAATCACCCAAGATAACCTGGTTAAAACCTGCATCATCAGTGTGGCCAAAGCTCCTTATTAAAACAAGTTACTTTGGCGACAATTTCAGAAAAAAAAAGAATGACCTTAAAAGCCTCCAAACAGAAACCAAGGAAAACTACATACCATATTTTTGTACTCTCGTGCTTGCGGCATGGTTCCACAAGTAGCTCTGATAACCGTGTATGTACCTGAAAAGTTGAACATTATCTTCATAAATTTCAAATTTTAGATTTCAACTTAAAAGATAATAAACTAACAAAAGATTCCATCTGTAACCTCCGGTCCCTCCCCTTACTTGCAAGCTCCTTGCTAATTTTTCCAAGCACCTGAAGCTTACACTTTGAAGCGCACCTCATGTATGGCCTTAATTAAGAGCCTAGAAGCTAATGCCATGGGTGCTATTTGTCAAGGCTTAAGCCTAGACATAATAACTTACACGCCTATGGCATAAGCCTCAGGAACAAAAGTGTGCTCCATAATCTTTCTTTTGGACTTTTTATACTGGCATCAGCTTTTTAAGTTGGTTTTTTCCATAGCTCAGAACATTTTAAGATTTCTTCCATTGTTTTAAACATGGAACAACCATAAAAACTAGAAAGAAAAAATAAAATGGGGGAGGTTAAAGGAGAGAACAAGTGAAGATATAAACATGCCCTAGCCTTTGTATAACTGAAGTGTGTTAAACCCCCAACAGAAGTGTGATAACCTTTACCATAGGGTCAGTGACAGAATACAACATTTATCTGGACTCTTAATTTTCACATTTTTCTGTTTTCATTTGCTGAGCACCATTGAAAAGCATGTAAACTGAAAAATAGGTAAAGAAAATGGATCTATAAGACATTCATTTACGACTACCACCACCCTCGAATTATTCCAGTGTAGAAACCTAAGGGTCCTCTTAATTTCATTGTTGGATAAATCATCTCATTCTCCCATTAAAACTTCAAATAAGTAGATAGAGCAAGCTCATGATACAAAAGCAAGCACTCATGCCCAGAATCAATGAAGGTGGAGCTCATGCACGAAACCTAAAATAATTTCCAAAAAAATGATGAAAATGAAAACCAAGATGCTGAATGCAAACAGTTAGCCTGCTGAACCATAGTTAGCATGCATCCCACTAACACATGCGACTGCAATCAAGTAAATCTTAATTTGAACATAGCAGATAAGAAGAAAAACATTGCTTAAATATTAAATTTATACATCACGAATAAACTTATATTTCCACTGGAACAATCACTTACATCATTCTTAGCGTCCTCGGAATACCCATCAAAGCTTGTAAGTAATTTCCAGGATTCTTTTTTAGACACTGGAGCTGGAATACAAAAAAAGAAAAATGCAAGTTGTGATTGTAAGCGCACAATTTAAACTTCAGAAGTAGAAGTAATGCAGCTTATTTAGTAGAAACTACAATAACTGAAAAAATCATCAGGTTCAAAAGAGAAAATAAGAGAAATTTATCTAGCACTACACAAATAAAAACTTACAATAGCACGTTCTGCAACCAGATGTCGAGATAACTGTCTTAGGGTCCCCTCTATATCTCCACTCTCCTTGTAATATTCCCTCATCTTCCTTGTGGCATCTTTTTGTATTCAAAATCCAAGTTATAGAGAACTTATATGACAATTCAATGGAAGCTCGTCTAATAGTTGCTATTGTATGGAAGTATGAACTATACAAGCATGTGATAGGAAGATAAAAACAAAACAAAAAAAACAAAAACAAAAACAAAAAACTAAAACAAAAACAAAAATAAAAATAAACAAAAATAAACAAAAAAACAAAACAAAACAAAATTTCATATAAACAATAAATGTGTAAGGATATCTCCTTCTCTTGGATCTAGAATCATGCTGACCGCAGCTTTCCAATCCC
>NC_036251.1:19989473-19992860 GCF_002742605.1 Olea europaea var. sylvestris
GAGAAAGAACTGAAAGGATGCAAAACTCATGCAATTCTGAGTCCAACAAGAAAGCACAACTTTTTAATTTTAGCTTATTGAGCTGCAAAAAATAGTCAAAGGGAAGTGGGTAGGGGCTATATATGATGCAGAATGCTAAAGAGAGTGAAAGGCATGAGAAAAAGAAGAATTAGAAAGAGAAACTTGAGGAGAAATTCTAGTATATCGAAATATGACTAAATTAATTGGCTACATAATTCAGAAAAGCTACTCTTTTTATTCATAAAATCCCATCTTAAAATGGACTGTTGTTAAAATGATAGTAGAAAATTTTCTAATTAAAACTAATGATTATGGCAGAAAAATAAATCTGACTCTATTTTCTATTTTTACACCTAAAATAGGTGCGTACTGTTATACTGTTTCCAACTAAATCTGTATCACTGTGTCCATTATTTTCTCAACTGACTTTGATAAGATAAACAACAAAAGTAGTTCCATAAAGTTGGATCAAGGCTCCAAAACTCCACTGTTATCCAAGTATCATCGGTAGGACTCATATTTCATCAAACCACAAATCTCTGATGACTCGAGATCCCAAAGTGCAACACAATGACCTTCTGAAACACCCACAATATCATAAGCTGACTCCTAAGAAGCAAAAGGAGCATGAGGAACAGAAACAAAGGACAATCCTGCAGGAAAAGATGAAGGAAACTTGGGAGCGTTGAATGTGCCTAACGAGGGAAATAAATATACTATGTTGAAAACTTGACTCAAATTTAAGCATAAGCCAATCAATTAACTAAGCAGTAGTTCCAAGCCTGAAAGTATAGGAACAGTGTCAAGTGGTCCCTTTACAAAGTCCATTCCCGGCATGTTCAGGATCATCAAAGGAAGAATAAGCACCATATAACATAATCACGCACTTTAAAATCTCCATCTTCAATGTGAATCAGCATTCAGCACGATGCTTATAATTTTCATCTGACCTCAGCATACACATCAAGAACATCGTCGGCAATGGCTCAAACATAAGCAACAGGACAATAAAAGATAGGCAACGACGCAAGTTTTAGACTTTTAGTTATTTTTGTGGATGGTCATGTTGTGAAATGATTAGTTTGTTAATTTGTTATACGCTATTTTTTAGATTCATGGCAATTTACAAATTGCTATATTCCCTGTGCCTAAAATAGCATAATTCAGAATATTTAAGAAGAATAAGAAATATTATGCAGCCACTGAACATTGTAATATCATAATAATCAGAAACTAGGCATTCATATGCATGAAATATGAGAAGAATATGCAGAGGAAATGCTACCTAAGGAATTTTCCAAGATGTTCTGGCCAACTATCTGAACCTCTACTATCATAGGCCTTATCAACTCGGTTTTTCCTTTTCTTGGTGTTCCTCCCCTTGCCACAATTTCCCCCTGCATTCAACCTCACCCGAATGCACTTTGATGAACTATCTGGTCCATCTACTGTGTCAGTAACAAGGAAATTCAATTTCTGCTTGAAAAAGTTATGAATTGCCTGAAATTCATTAGTTTCTAGTATGAGTAATAAGAAAACGTACATAAGTACTAACATACATAAAATACCACTAAATTTGTCAACCAGTACCGTTCTATGGGTTTTATCAGAGCTCGGAGAAAGAACAATGGACATGTCTTCATCATTTACATGAGAAGCAATTTGAATTACAAAACTTTTCAACTTCTCTGCATCAGAATCACCAGCAAGAGCCAGAAAAGATTCCATCTCGGTGGCATAATTGTGATTTAATTGAACAGTAGTCTTTACTTCCTTTTCCTCAGAGATCTATAAAAGAAAAACAATACCAACATAATATAGCATCTGTAACACAAAAAAGAAATTGATGGCACCGATAACAGTAAAAGAAAAATAAAATTTCACAGCATACCTCAGGTGGAACCTCTAATGAGGTTAAATGCACAACATTTCCATCCAAACCCACTTCATTTACAATAAAATCGGAATATCTGGAGAAAAATAAAAATAAAACAAGCAGAAAGATTTTACCATTTGTAAGTGATAACCAAGTTGACATTTATATAAATCAAAACATAATTAAGGGATTTACTAAGTTTACAAGAATAAGAGAAAACATTAAGAGTATTTTCTCTCTTAAATTCTTTATCTAATGAAGTGTATGACTCTGCAGCAGCTGGGATCAACAATTTCATCAATTTTTTCAAATGTTTGATTCAAGTAAGCTTAACTTCAAACACTCTTCCAGAAAATTCATACTCTTCCGGCGTATTTCAGTACCTGGTCCCCTCATTTGAACTAATATATCAGAAGGTGCTTCTACAATTGCATTCCCGTTCACAATTCAGCCGTTGAAGGAAATTAATTGATATAAATTTCTAATAATCCTCGTAACGTTAATAAAAAAACGCAAGTATATTTGATGTATGCAAATATTGTGAGAGAGAGCGAAGGAATACCTTTGCTTGAGAATTCCACTGAAGCCAGGAAGCTGCGAGATATAGCAAAGTATACCAACATCAGATTCTTCGACGGAATTCATGTTATTGGCGTTGCACGGCTGCTATCTCCCTCGGTTGCAGGGTTAGGCAGGTTTTTAGTGCACTGAAAAATGACTGCTAGGTTTTAGTTTTCTGAATTATTACGGCTGGGTCCTCGAACTTCCGAATATACGAGGGTAAAATAAATGATTGGACATTGATCTTCAGCCCCCCTTTGACCCATTATCTAGTGACTGGTGCTATAATTTTTGGAATAGAAAATTTTTTTTTTTGAAGTGTGATTGATAAAGAAGGAAAAAAAATGAGAAATGTTTCATGTAAATTAGCACATTCATAGAGTTGTCTATAAAGCTGACATGGCAAGATTTTGGTACAATTCATTTGAAAATCAAATTCTCAACAGTCAACATATTTGAGAGAAAAGTAACTCAAATAAATCTCAAACCCTAGGCATTTCTTTTCATTTTCATACTCTCACTCTCGACAGAAAACCTCCAACCTTTCATTCCCACTCTGACTCTCGGATGTCGTCTTCCCAACAACGGACATATTAAATATGGATGAACATGAAAATGAGCCTGAAAAACATGATGATTAAAATCTTTATGATTTGCCAACTTCATATCATACAGTTGTAAACCCAGTCAGGCATGAATACATGGTCGAATCGAGCGAACCTAGGAATTTCGAGGACATGGATTACTTGCTCGATGAAGTGGAAGGCGGCGCCGACCAAACAAGTAAAAGATTTTTTTTCGTTACCTTTCTAACTACAAACTAGTCCTTTTTCTCTATGCTTTTTGCAAATTGTGGAGATGTGGGAATTTTTTTAAGCTAATTTCACAAAATTTAGAGAATTTTTTTCTTATTATTGCTGTAGATACAA
>NC_036251.1:19999288-20002922 GCF_002742605.1 Olea europaea var. sylvestris
ACGCGGAGCCTCTCAATGTATTATTCAAGAAGGGTCGAGAATTACCCATCTTTGCACTGATTGTAAATATCCTTACCAAACTGTAGCAGTGGTTTCACGATCGACGTGCGAAATCATAGAATTGCAGAGCGTGCTAGTCCTGGCGCAAGAGGAAAGACTAATTAAGATTGCAAAACTTGCGAGACACTTGAATGTCGAACCACTTTATGAGTCACTCTTCTTTGTGGGGCTGTAAGCAAAAACCGTCAAACCGAAAAATCGAATTAAAACCGCATTTTAGAAATCGTCGGTTTGGTGCCACGTGGACCCAGTCAACAAAATAGTTTTGAAACGATTTTGTTTAGGTTTGAGAATTTTAATTGCGGTTTAAAATCAAATCAGACAGGTGAAAAATATAAAAAAAATGAAAAAATGATTTTTTTTTTTGAAAATTCAGCCAAATATGTAAAATTCAATAGTTTTGTCATTTGTGAATATTTTTGTCAATTTCTAATTTTCTGATACAGATATATTCTTATTATTATCCAATAATCATAATTTATATCTAATAATCTCAAAACTAACATAATATATCAAAAGCTCCTTTCCTCTTCATAATTTAGATGAACTCTAGCCGACACCCAACACAGTCTTGAGCCATCGCACCACACACTTTTTTTTCCAGATTTCTCACGCCTCTTTAAAGTTGAATTGAAGTTCATTATACCAAATCGAAGATAAAGATATTCTAGACCTTCGGTGATAATATTTGCTATGAAAAAAGTTTCAGATCAATAATTTGTTTGGAGCAAACTAAGATAAGAATCTAAAATTAAATGCGTTTCATAATATCGTACAAACGTAAACTTATGTAATGTTATGTTTAGATATATAAACTATTGCTTTATTATTGTGTTTGGTTATTCTCTTTGTATAAGCAGTATTCTTTTTTTCAGATATGATCAACACGAGATCTTGTTGAACATCATTATGTATTTTGGGCCTTATATCTAGTTTAATAGACTTGTATTGTAACGTTATTGTATCGTCATTAGCCTAAAAAAAGTAAACAAAAATGAAAAAAGCTATGTTTTAGTTTATTATGATTTCACTTTGATTTAGTTGGTATTTAAATTTATGGTAGATATATTTAGCCCATGTTTGAGTCATATTTTCCATATCATCATAATGAGAAAATTCACTGTTGGAGAGGAGGTTGGGTCCCAACTTAAAACAGCAGGTCAACAAAGGTAGCTGGACTTGTAGGATAACGATCCAAATTTTTATTTTTTTGTCCCAAAAATTTGAATAGGGGCTTAGTTTGTTTTAAATTTGTTGCTAGTAAGATATAAATATATATTGAATTAATGATATAAAATTAGACAGGCAAAAAATTATATGGCAAAACCGACAGTTTAAAATCAGATCAAACAGTTAGGTTTAAGTTTGAGTTTTTTTCAAACCGTTTAAAATGGTTTGGGTTAGGTTTGAATTTTTCTCAAACTGGTTTAAATGGTTTGGTTTGAAAATCTGTCAAAAATCGGTAAAATCGGACCTCTTACACCCCTACTTCTCTGTGAAATGTGCACGTAATACGGCATACATGGTGGACTTGACTGATGACACGTGCACTTGTAAAAAAATTCAGTTGGAGACTTTTCCATGTCAGCATACAGTCGTGATAGCTATGTATCAATGATTTGCAACTATAACATTGTGCTCTCATTATTATATGACTGATTATTAGAGAGTTGCGTACGCTTTCTCTGTCGAACAAAGTTGTGTGGGAAGTCTCCAACCATATTCTCCCACTCAATACATTGTCGCCACCTCTCATTGAACCGCGTGGTCCTGGACGTCCAAGTACATCTAGAATACTATTTATCGGAGAATTTGTTCGACTGCATAGGTGCAGCAGATCCAAATCAGTAGGTCATATTCGTCAATAATGTACAAGTCATGTTCCTCTAAATGACAGTTAGATCATTTTGTAATGTTGCCGATCTAAAAATAAAAAGTGTTTACATTTATTTTACGATATTTCCAACTACGTCGTAATTTAATAAGCAATTGTTTCATATGATAAAAAAAATCAATGTACAAAGAATAATAAAGAGAAGATTGTACATACATTACAAAGCATAAGTACAAAGAATTTAAATTACAAACAACACGGAGAATATTTACAACATCATTACAAACAAAGAATAATTACAATAAATTTATATATCACCATAAAATTCGAATAAGTCGCACGCCAACTTATTTCGCCAACTCTATACCCAGGGTTAGTCACGACGGTTGTCCTCCTCTCGGCCACCTCGGGGATTGGCACCTCTTCTGCCCCAACGATCACTACCATCTTCGCCCCTGTCGCTACCACCTCTTCAACCACCGCTCCCATCCCCGACGTGCCCATCTCCTCCTTCGCCCCGATCACCACCTTCCTAGTCGCCCCATCCATCACCGCTCTCATCCCTGATGGGGTCACCCACTCCCGCTCCATGGACTTAAAAAAGGATTCTAATGCTCCTCTGACTACGACTACTGGTCGCCCATCATCTTTATTCTCCTCTCGATCATCCCCCGATCGCCACCTCCGTCACCCCATCGTCTACTAGCTATACCACCTCAGAGTGCTGCCACCTCATCCTGAAGGTCTCCTAAATGCTCACACAATACTCTAACATCATCGACTATATCTTCGACACTCCTACCAACTAGAGTCCCAGATCATCGACCTTCTCCACCATCTCTCGACGCAGCACGCCGACCCCCCCGATATAACTCCTATCAACTCTCGACGCAGTGCACCGATTTTCTGCACCATAAATCCAGTCAGACGAGCATATAGATCAACAGAATAATGACCCTAAAGGGGAGGATGTAATGCCGGCGACGGAGGTGATGCTCGATCAATTGGATCGCGGTCCTGCACAAACAACCTTACAAATTATTAACTTAATCAATAATTGCTAACTCATACAAAATAGTAATTAATAACTCACTTACCAGTTTCGGTTATGGATTGAATCGGACATCTGGTCATCTCAGGTGTGGAGAATGGCTAATTCACTCACAAGACCCTGCTCCTTCTCCTCCATCGACGGCGTCAAATCAGTTATTAGTTCTAGCTGACATATTGACATTTCAAATCATTAACAATCATGTAATGAGATTTTAAACTATGTACAATATAAATCACAAATGTATAATACTTACATGCGAGTTGTCGAGGAGAGCCGATAATTGTTTCCCAGTAGGACATCCCTTCTCTTGAGATGCTCGCCAATGGTGCATTCGAGGGTAGCGTGTCTCTCCTCGCCATGCAAAGCGGGTATTCAATATAGGGACGGTCTCATACACTCGGATCTACAACATATAAATTAGTACATACAATTCAATAAAAAAATATTTTAACATTGATTATGTTAATTATTTACCTGCACCGTCAAGGGCAATCCATAGGTATCGTACTTACGCACGGGCCCTTTGGGCTTCGAGTGCAATCTGGTAAAGACATGTACGGTGTTCTCGAAACATCTACGACATCATGGATAGTTATTGAAGCAATTAATATCGTCGAAGATCTCCAGGTGGAAGAGGTCCATTGCAGTCTTTTTGTGGTGACACCACATCATGCTTTCAAGGATGT
>NC_036251.1:20005528-20036425 GCF_002742605.1 Olea europaea var. sylvestris
ACCAAAAAGAACAAATATGTGCAAATAAAGTCAATCATTTCTAAACATACATGCAGTAGAGATGGCACAAATAGGCACTACACATTTTAGTATCTTGTTAATAAATACTTGGAGAGATTTATGTTTGGGCTCCATTTTAATTTTAAAGCACCTTTTTTTCTTCTTTTTAGTCATACATTTTTCAATAAAATAATATTAAATGTAAATTCAAAATTTTTCTTTATTTTTTATTCAAATTCTCTAAAATATCACTATTTCAAAATATATTTTTCTTATAAATTAATTTTAATGAAGCCCAAACAAGGGCTTAAGGTTGATTCCAATTGAAAAATTATTAATTTTTTAAAGACGATAAAAAATAATTTAAAGCTGAAGACTAATAGGATGGCTGTATCTAGGACTAGGAAATATGCTAGATTGTTGATGGAAGGGTCACATGAACATCAATTTGGGCTACTATGGTCATATGCTGCAGAAGTGATAAGAGCAAATCTTGGGTCTATGGTTATAATTGCAGTTAAGGATTCGAAATTTCAAGGCATATATATATATGCTTAGAAGCATGTAAAAGAGGCTTTCTAGGGATTATAGTCCATTTATAGATTAGATGGTTATTTCTAGAAATGAAGCTTTAAGGGTCAGAAACTTTCAGAGGTTGGCTTAGATGCCAATGATTGTATATATCAATGGCATATGCCATTGTAGAGAGGGAGAATATGGCTACTTTAGGTTGGTTCCTTAGACATTTGGACTTTAATGATCAAAGGGCAAAAAAGGTCACAAAATAATATATAAGCTAGCTATCCTCTAAATGAACAGAGGTACCATGTACGACATATGTACATGAACTTCTTTAGGAAAGACTTCAAAGATAAAACTCTTAAAGACTACTTATAAAGGGCCACTAGATTCACTATCTATAAATAAGTTCAATAAACATGCCTATGAAAATGGTTAATGAAACAGGACACATCAATTGTGGAGTAAGTTTCTTTTCTTCACTAAACCCAAAACTGACATTCTCTTGAACTTCATGTGAGAGTGTTTCAACGAGATTCTCTTAGAAGATAGAGAAAAATTGATTTTGACTTCCTAATAGATATCCAAATTAGTTTCATAAAAAGAATTCTCATGGGAAGAGGATAAGATGAAGAGGGTGGAAGGACCATTATATCCAAAAATTCAAAAGAAGATAAACAATATCACTAACATAGCAAATGAGTGTGAGGTAGATTGGTCTAGGGATCCTCAATCATATGTTGTATGTCCATCAATGGAGTATGTTGTTAATTTGACCAATTACACTTGTGCATGTAGGAGATGGAAACTATCATGCATCCTATGTGCACATGCAGTGGCTGCCATTAAAAGCTATTACAATAACCCTTAGATGTATGTATAAGTTCATGACCGCTATAAGATAAGAACTTATTTAAATTGGTATGATTATTTTTTGGGTAAATGATATGTTCTTTTGGGTATGGGATTGACCCTGATGGAATCCATCGTGGGATTTACATACTATATTAACTTCAAATAATAACCCACATTGACATTTAGGATATCCAAAAATATGGCAAAGGAGATTTACATAGATAAAAATAAAAACGACACAAAATACCTGATACAAATTATCGTACCATAAACCATAGGCCAACACAAATGCTCTAAGAGGCATTTTGACAGACAGTACGTAGACAAAATTGTTCCAATTATTTCCCTTCTCAATGATCAATGACTATATACTCTTAACTTTTTGAACCGCCAAAATGGAATAAGAATATTCACACTAGAGCTCAAAACCAGAACTTATAGTTTTTTATGCCCATGAAATTGCCTGCCTCCTTTTTTGTCCATGATTCCTTTTGGTAGGAGTTTCTCCATGAAGCATATTGTTCCTTCCAAATTTTGGAGATCACTTGACGATTGAGGCATTTCCAAGAGAAGACTGAACATTTGAATTAGAGATAGGTTGATTGATTTGGGTGTGATTTTTGAGAAAAAGGCCTTGAAGTTTTAATTTTCTCAACCGCTTAAAAATATGTTGCGAATTGTTTAAGTTGTGTTAGGTGCTATTTGGAAGGACGAGTTGTTGGTGTCAAGAGTTTTAATGGTTAAATATTGCCAAGTCAAATTTACATCCACCACATGTACAATTTCGTCAAATCCTTCAAACAAATTCCATCTTAGTTATGGATGAATTGTGTTTATGATACTTGAGTAAGCATTGAGTTACGTTTTAAAGTTTGGTTAGTAAGTAGTTACACAAAGTAAAGTTCAGTGACCAGTCCTTTATTTTACCCAAAAATATAACACTTGACTCTCTATATCAATTTTTTGAGACCATGAAAGGTGATATACTTAATTTAAACTTTTTAAATATTGTTCTACACATTAATTTAAGTGATTAGTTGATTTGTGTAGAATTCACAAACTTCTATTGAATTTTATAGATTCCACATATAATTATAAAATTGTGAATACTTTCTTTTGTACCTTAACCTAATTAATCAGCCTTGGGATAGAATGATGATTTTGATGTATTGCAGCATTCTCGCGTTCGCCAACTCAAACCTCATTCTTTTGCAGTTAATGTTACGAATCAGCCTCAATCTTTAGGCTAACAGCTTTGCTCAACATTTTCTGTCGATTGTCAACCGGTTTAACTAGCCACAAAGGATTCTAGTCACATGGCACAACATGTTTATTCTCTCTTTTCCAAGGTCAGGCAATCAACAGTCTAGCACAGTTCCTTTCCTTTCTATCTCTTCCTCAAATTCTGAATTGCTCTCTCTGGTTCATCAATGCTCTCAGGTTTCTTATCCAATCAAAGGATTTTGATCTTATCTTCCGTATTTTTCTTTCCAAAAGATCAAGCTTACCTATGTCTATTCAATCTTCTCATGAACTCGAATCATTTACCTTCCTTGTTGGAGAGATGCTTTACAAGCAAAAATGAATGAATATGAAAAATATAATAAGACCTGCCTCATTGTATATAGGAAAAGAAGCCATTGGCTGCAAGAGAATTTACAAGATCGAGAATAAAATAGATGGCACAGAAGAGAGAGACTCAGAGCTAGATAATAACTAAAGTATTCGTGTAAAACGTTTCATAAATTATCATTTTAAAATACTTTTACAAACTTCCATTAAAAAATTGTGCATAAAGTTACCAAACATTGAATCATAGCTAGAGAAATAATTGAAGCTATATCAAACAACTCTACAAAAAAATAAAATTAGATAATAACTAAAGTATTCGTGTAAAACGTTTCATAAATTATCATTTTAAAATACTTTTACAAACTTCCATTAAAAAATTGTGCATAAAGTTACCAAACATTGAATCATAGCTAGAGAAATAATTGAAGCTATATCAAACAACTCTACAAAAAAATAAAAATAATAATAATAATCAAACTACTCTACATAAAGAAAATTTTATTGTACCACATAGCAAAGAAGGGGAAAACCCTTCCCTAGGAAAAAAAATAAAAAAATACAGTTAGATTAACAATCCACCATTATAATATTTAAGTCTAAATTTAATGCATCAATTGGGTCTACATTTAGCATCTGTTTGTCATCCATTTTCTCCCATTATTTCCCATTATTTTTTCTAGAGTACTTATTTTCAACTGCACATTCTTTATAAAAATAATATTACACGTAAATAAAAAAATTTCCTTCCTTTTTAACCACATATTTCAACATCAATCACTGTTCCATAATACATACTTCCCAATTAATGGGTGACAAACCCACCCTTACTGTCTAAATTGTCTAAATTTACTGTCACGAGTAAAGAACTTACGAGAAAATGAACTATGAAGTAAACCATGTTAAAAAAATAAGAGCTTAGATGTGACTTAGTCGATCTTCAATAAAGAAGAAAGACACTAAGATATTAAAATTTCAATAATATAGTCACATGCTAGAAAGATTGATTGATATGGCTATATATATATAGTTGATCGTCTTAAAAGGATCCATTTTGATACCTAAGATTCAATTGAAAGGTTGAACTTTACATGAAGGGTTATGTGGAAATCCATAAGTAAATTTATGTTTTCACTTTGTAGACGCTTTTTGATTTTTTGCCTATTTGATGTTCTTCTTGTTGAGCAATTTCACTTATTGCAAAAATAAATTCACCAATCCAAGTAACCAATTAGAGTGATTGAATAT
The DNA here is from genome assembly GCF_002742605.1 of Olea europaea var. sylvestris. Lineage (NCBI taxonomy): Eukaryota > Viridiplantae > Streptophyta > Magnoliopsida > Lamiales > Oleaceae > Olea > Olea europaea. The sequence goes on from NC_036251.1 coordinate 20,009,720, forward strand.
GCAAATAAATGATAAAAGTAAAAACAAGCAAAACATAACACCAAATTTTGACATGGAAAAAACTTCTAGTGTAAAGGGAAAAAAACACGGGGTAATTTCGGCCAAATCCACTATAATAAAAAAATAGATTACAATATTCAAGTGTATACTCCAAAACTTGAATTCTCAACAAATTGGAAATACCACAATAATTACTCTCGAAGGACAACAAATAATCTCACCACAAATCACGATTAACCTTGTGAGAACTTACGTTGAATACTATATCTCTAGAGTACCCAAAATACACATTAGAGAAAATCTCAATTTGTATTATGTAGAGGAAAATAATTTGTGTAAACCACACTCAAAAGATTGAAAGAAAACTTCACTTCCAATTATTTTTCCTTCTTCCAACAGCTTGGTTTTCTTTTTTTATTTCTAGCTAAAGTCTCTCTATATTTTATATAGTAGCCACAATTTTAATTTTCTTCCCAGCAGCCTCGATTTTGTCTCTTCTTGCTCACCATCAATTTTTTTGAGAAATTATATATGTATATGTGGCCAATTTTGTTGACCTATAAGAAAATAAAGAGAATTGAGCTTTTTCCTTATGGATTGGACAAGCCCATACTTATACAACAATCTCCCCCTCCAGCCCATTGAGAAGTGAGATTATCCTCTAGCAGATTAGTGAGAGTTCATGCTGTCCAATCTAGCACAAAGCTTAAGCTTTTCTCGGGTCACAACTTTTGTCATCATATCAATTGGATTCTTCTCGGTATGAATCTTCTCTAACAATATCAATTGTTCTGCCACTACTTGTCCTAGCCAATGATATCTCACATCAATGTGCTTCATCCGAAAATGATAAGTAGCATTCTTGCTCAAATCTAATGCGCTTTGACTATCACAATTAACTACATACTCGTTGTTACACCCCATTTCATACTTGTCAAAGGTCAATATCAACTAGTCAAATTCCAAATCAAATAGGGACTTAAATTGTATAAATTATTTTATGGGGTTTATTTTATAATTGATATTACTTAAGGGTTTTAAATGGCCGTCATTAACCTTGGGGGTTTAGTTTATAAATAAGGGTGGGGGTGGGGGGGTGGGGGGGGAAGAGAAGAAGAAGAGGAAGAAGGAAGATGTAGTGTCTATTCTTCAAGTATAAGTTTTCGATTTCTCCTTCTGCTCAAAAGGTAAGTGAAAGTATTTTAATTAAATTTTTAGGGTTTATGAACAATTTGCTTGCATTTGAAGTTTAGCAAGAATTAGAGGTTATTGTCATATATTCGAGGTATTAAACATGAATATGTTAAAGAAATTCATATTGAAATATGGGTGTTGAAGAAAAGTGAAACTTCGAAAAAGGGTTTATGAAAAAGATAGTCATTCTTTGATTTTCTTGAGATTATATAATGTCAAGCGTTTAAATTAAGGAATTGGGGTTGATTTCTCCATTTTTAAGTAAGTATTATAAGCAATTTTTGGACAAAATCCTACACAGGTGCTGATTTTGTAATTTTGCCCAGAAAAGTGTCATTTTTGTCAATTGTTTTGGTGATAATTTTCAGTGTACAGAAACTGGTTTTACAATTCCATATTATGGAATTTTAGTGTTGCTTTTGTCTAGTCTTTGATTTTCACATTTTAAGGGTTTGAATGAAGTTATATGACAAATACTGAAGTTTATGTAGTAGACTAAATTATGTGTCAGGGTTGTATAAGGTATTCAATTTAAGCAAGTGCAAGTGATTTAATGGATTTGATAATGAATGATGCTTAGTTGATAAATCATTAGAAAGAAGAAAATTTGGGAAATTCATTCAAGTAATAAGAAATGGAGATTCAAGAGAAAATTTAAAAGTTGAGTAATTAAGTGGTGACTTTGCATTAGTTTAATTTTTATATTTTAATTTGAGTTATTATACTGTTATTTCAGGTAATGACGTGGAAGTTTAGAGATGCCCATTAATTTAGCCAGACTTTTATCCATGGAGCAGTAAGTGGATACAGACTTTTTTTCAGAAATTAATATTTATTAAATTTATGTTATATGAAAAAATTTATTATTTCATACAATTGATTTGACAGCATAATTTTTAGAATAAAGTTGATTTATAAACAGTCATTTTTAAAATTAAATTTAGTTCAGTTAAATCGTTTCATTGGCATACTAATTTAGTATTAAATATTTCAGTATAGTTAAAGTTATTTTTAAAATCACCAGAAAGTACTCAAGTGATTTGACCCTAGTCTGTACTGGTGTGAATGTGTTTCCACAATGTATGATCAGTTATGGTGATTTCACCAGCTCTACACTATTGTGAATGTGTTTCCATAGTGTATGACAAGAATTACATAATTTCAACTCTGCGCGCATATGACCAGAATTTAAGAATTACAGAATTGAATAACTTTCCCATGTATATCGGTACTAACCGATACATGAGTAAGGTTATTCCGAGTACCTTGTTGGTGTGATTTTTCAATATTTCTACAGCTTATCAAATTTCAGATTATAAAATTCAATTTATTAAGCTTTCAGCTTATAGTATTGAGCAGCAGCAATATTTCATAGATTTTCATGGTATTATATTATTTATAGTCATTATATTTTACAATTGCTTATCTAGAATTAAGAACAAATGATTTTATGATGCAATCATGTTTGGTTTTAAAAGTGTTACCAAATTTCAGAATTTCTAAAAGTTTTAGTAGTGCAAGAATTTTCAGAAAATATGCATAAATGAGAAAAGTTTACTTATTTGTAAAATATCCACACGCTGAATTTTAAGCTCATATATTTTTTTTCACCTTTTTCTTTATCGAACAAATAGCAGCCGAATTGAGCAGCTTTGGAGCCTGTCGAACCACCGATTTGAGCCACTCGTCATAGGCTGTATGACATCCTTTATCAGATTATACATTATGTGTTTTTTTGGGATACATGTAGTTTAAATAAGAAAAGTTCATTATGGGCTCATTAAATATATGGTATTTTTAGTATATTTAAGGATTATTGGTTATAGAGCAAGTAAATGTTGATTTGCCAACATTTGATTTGAATAGTTTATATTTTGAAGAACTGTCTTACCCTATTCATATTATAAATATTGGTTTGAGGAAAATTGGTTATTGTTCAGGTGATTTTAGTTCATATTTCAGGGAAAATTATGTCAAAATTTTGTTAAAAATATTTTTAATCAAATAAGTAAAGGTGCCTTATTGGTGGGTCCGAGTTCAACTGGTATCTACAATCGGCACAAGACACGTGTCGAGTCCACTAAGGTGATTCGGGATGGATCATGTCATCCGTCTTGCTTCAAACCCAAATTTTACAGAAATCATTTCATCGAAAGCATTTCTTTCGCTATTTCAATTGTTACAATATACTCAACCTTAGTTGTAGATAAGGCAATATACTTTTGTATTTTTGACTACTACAAAACAGCTCCCCCTACAAAAGTAATCAAATGTTCTGAAGTTGATTTTCTATCATCAAGGTCACCAGTCATATCTGCATCTATACAACCCTCCAAAATTGGTTTTGAAACTCCAAAAGTCAAGCACATGTTAAAGTTCCTCTCAAGTATTTAAAGATTCATTTCACTGTCTCCCAATGATTTTATCGGGATTAACAAGAAACCTGCTGGCTACCCCAACTGCATGAGCAATGTCTGGCCGTGTACAAATCATGGGTTACATTAAACTCCCAACTGTTGAGGAGTAAGAAACTTTTGCCATTCTTTCTTTATTTTCCTTCTTAGAAGAACAAGTCACCTTACTCAGTTTGAAGTGGCTACTAAGTGCTATTCCAATTGGTTTAGCATTTTTCATGTTAAACATTTCTAGCATTCTCTTTCTCTTGTGATAACCATAACATTCTGGCTTTCCTATCACGATGAATATGTATCCCCAAAATTTGCCTTGGTAGTCCAAGATCCTTCATGTCAAACGATTTGAATACATATACCTTCAAACTTCGAATCAACTACACATCTTGTCCCACTATCAACATATTATCTGCATGTAGCAAAAGGATGATAAAGTTACCACTACGAAATTCTCTGATATAAACACAATGATCTGCATCTGTCCTGGTATAACCATGATCCACCATAAAGGAATCAAACTTCTTATACCACTGTCTTGGAACTTGTTTCAACCCATATAAACTCTTTTTCAATATGCAAACCATATGCTCTTTTTCTCTTACTTCAAATCCTTCTGGCTGAACCATATAGATTTTCTTCCTCCAAATCCCCATGGAGAAAAGTGGTCTTCACATCTAACTGCTCAAACTCAAGATCCAAACTGGCTACTAAACCTAAAACTACTCGAATGGAAGTCATTTTGACAGCAGGAGAGAATATCTCATCAAAGTCAATCCATTTTTTCTGATCGAAACTCTTCACCACCAGTTGAGCTTTATACTTCACTAGCTTTTCGTAATCTTTATTTACCTTGAACACCCATTTCGTTTTTAATGCCTTTTTACCTTCAGGAAACTCTGCAAACTCATGAGTGTTATTCTTCTATAAAGAACTCATCTCTTCATGTATAACCTTCACCCAGTTCTATTTGTCTTTATAAGATTGTACCTCCTGAAAACATTTTTCTTTCCCTCATCAATTGCCAACATATAATCTGATGCTGGATACCTGGTTGATAAACGATGCTGTCTATTACATCTTCTGATATGAGGTTATGATATAGTAGGCTACTCTCCCTGTTCAATATCCTCTAAATCATCATCATCAACCCCTGTTGGTTCATCAGTATGATCGTCAACATGTGTCTCTATCCCCTGAGTGGCACTATCTGGAGGCAAAGATACAATTATAAGGTCAGTGACACCCTTATCAACACGTCTTTGAATCCCAAATTTCTCGAAATCCGCCAACTTTTGATTTTCATGAAAGATCACATCTCTACTTCTGATTATTTTCTTCTTTTCTGGATGTCATAGTCTATAGCCAAATTTTACATCTTCGTAGCCAAAAAAATGCAAGGACTAGCTTTATTATCTAGCTTCACCCTTTGTTCCTTAGCCACACGTGCAAATGCTTTATACCAAAAAACCTTTAAGTGAGAATAAAAAATATCTTTTCCTGTCCACAATTTTTTTTGAATCTCAAAATCTAAAGGACCTGATGGAGATCGGTTAATTAAGTAGCACGCTGTTCAAACTGCTTCACCTCAAAATGACTTACGTAACCCAGTCATCCTTAACATGATCCTGACCTTTTCTACAATGGTATGGTTCATTCTTTCTACCACACCATTATGCTGTAGAGTACAAGTACTATCTCCTCATGTCTAATTCCATGTTCTGACCAGTAATTTTCAAACACTTTAGACGTGTATTCTCCTCTATTATTAGTTCGAAGACACTTCAAAATCTTTCCACTTTTCCATTCTACCATAGCATGAAATTTCTTGAAATATTGGAAAACCTAATTTTTTGATCTAAAAAAGAACACCCACAACTTTCGTGAAGCATTATCAATAAAAGTAAGAAATATATCACCTAAGGATTCCACCTCAATGGGACCACAAACATTAGAATAAATCAAATCTAAAATATTAGGTTTTCTACTAGAGGATTTTTTAAAGGAAACTCGATGCTGTCTACCAAATAAACAATAATCACATGAATTTAATGATATACTTTTGGTAAAAGGAATGAGAGACTTCCTTGCCAAAATATGTAGTCCTTTCTAGCTCATGTGAGCCAATCGCTTGTGCCACAAGTCTAGTGATGAATCACTTTTAGTTGTATTTATCGCTTCACTACACACCTTTATTTGTGTCTTGTAAAGTGTGCAATAAATTTTCCTCTAGCAAATACCATCGACCGTTTTGTTAGTTTCCATCTTCCGTTGTCAAAATAACGATCGTACCCTGTTTCATCAAAGGCATGTATAGATAGCAAATTCAAGCACATGTCGGGAACATGTTATACATTCTTCAATGTCAAGTTATATTTAATATCTGTCTGAAGAGAGATATCATCAATTCCCATAATACTGACAAAACTGTCATTAACCATCTTTACCCTACCAAAGTTGCCTGATTTGTATGAAGTGGAGAGCTCTCGTCTTGGAGTAACATGGTAAGAAGCCGTTGAGTAAATTACTCATTCAACAAATGAATCTGCAACATGACAACACTGCTCATCTTCAGCGAAAAAACTATTACTAATTCTTCTTCATCTGAAGCGCTAGCGACTGTATTTTGATTAGTTTTTTCTGATTTTTCTCCTCTTTCAATTTATTTTTGCAAGCCATGCAATGTTTCTTTATATGACCCTCTTTGTCACAATAAAAACATTTGACATTTCCTCTTATCTTTGATTGACTTCTGAAGTTACAACGTCTCTTAGGACCTTTGCTTTTACTCCTTCCTCTGTTTTCTGTAATAAGAGCTTGTGCATCGTTCCTACCAAAGTCCTTCCTTCGTATTTTTTCATTAAACAAATTGTCAACTAAAGTAAGTTCATGCACACGATTCGAAACAGAGTTACTAAGTGATATAGCCAAAGTCTCCCAATTATCAGGCAATGAACTCAGAAGTAATAGTGTTTGCATCTCATCATCTAGCACTATTTTCATTGTGATCAACTAATTTATCAAGTATTGGAATTCACTCAAATTCTCAGCAACTGATTCTCCCTACTCTAGTTTCAGATTTACAAACTTTTTAATAGCAAAAGTTTTATTTTGAGTAGTTTTCATTTCCTACAGACTCCCCATTTTTTTCCTAAAGACTACGGGCGAGATACATGATGAAATACATTAAGTCAACCCACTATCTAATCTATCCAATGGCTTTTTCATTCATCTCCTTCCAGTTACTATCACTCATAGTGCTTGGTTTAGCACCATCACATTCAATAGGTTTATGTAAATCCTTATAATAAATGATATCCTCCATCATAAGCTTCCAAATAGAATAATTTGAAACCACTAATTAAATCATAGTGCCCGAAATATTCTCCTTTTATTCCCGTAATAAATCACATTCACATAACATGAGCTCTAATACCACTTTGTTAGGCAATTTCACTTATTGTAAGAATAAATTCACCAATCCAAGCAACCAACTAGAGTGATTGAATATGCAAATAGATGATCAAAATAAAAAAAGCAAAACGTAACACCAACTTTTTACATTGAAAAAATCCTCCAGTGTAGAGGGAAAAAAATGACAGGGCAACTACGACCAAATCCACTATAATAAAAATATAGATTACAATATTCAAGTCTATGCTCCAAAATTTGAATTCTCAACAAATTGGAAATACACAATAATTACTCTCTAAGGACAATAACTAATCTCACCACAAATCACCAATTTGATTAAAATTGTGAGAACTCACTTGGAATGCTACACCTCTAGAATACCCAAAATAAACCTTAGAAAAGTTCCAATTTGTATTATGTAGAATAAATCTTGTGTAAATCTACACCCAAAAGATTAAAAGAAAACTTTCCTTCCAATTATTTTTCCTTCTTCTAGCAGCTTGGTTTTCTTCTTTTAGTTCAAGCAAGAGTCTCTCTGTATTTTATATAGTAGCCATGGTTTTAATTTTCTTCCCAGCAGCCTTGGTTTTGTCTCTTCTTGCACACCATCAATGGTTTTTGAGACTATATATGTGTATGTAGCCACTTCTGTTGACCGAAAATAAAGAGGATTGGGCTTTTTCTTCTTGGGTTGGACAAGCCCATATAACACTTGCATTCCCTTGATTTTCATGCATAACAAACTTATCATTTGCGTCATTTTTCCTACAAAAATCTTGTTTATACTTTGTCATTCTTGAGAGACAAATTAAAGACCTTGAATACAAACATCGATAAATTTTGATGGTCAACACAATAATTGTATCATGAGACGTATATGTATTCCACAATATATCATAGAATTGATGATGGAAAAAGTGTCAACATGTAACTTGAAGTCAGGTTTTTCATGGGTCAAGATTTGCAATTTCCCCCTTGTTCATCTATCTCTTTCTCGTGTACTTGGAGGCATCGCACCAACACCGAGTGGTTGGACAGTTTCAACAGAACTAATTATTAGTAAAAAATTGCATTAGACGATGCTTGAACATAGATATTGTTGATTGGCAAAAAGGGCTCCTGAACTTTGCTACATGTACACTGTGGTGTACCATTTAGTTTACACTTTGTCATGTATCATTATCATATTTGACAATTTAAATTTCAAACAGTTTTTCCATCCAATTGACACTTGACAACAATGTAGACTATCATATTTTTCCTTGAATTGGGACGGGGTCCCTTTCTCCGTTGTGAGTGACTTTGCCGGCTATAGGCTTGAAGGGGTCAGTTTCCAAATGAGTTTAGCAGCGGATCTACAACCACCCTCCCCCAACAATTGATGGAATTAGCGCAAAAGATTCAGAGGTCCATTCAATGCTCTAATAAGCTTTCTTTTCGGCCTTGGAATTGACCATTATTCAAAGACAGTAGGCAAAGCACAACGAACGTGTCAAAAATCAATGTACAAATAGCAAAGTTCTTTAACCTTAGATTTCAATATTTGAACTTGTCATCTAATTAACATCTAACGCGATATTAGGTTCAATTGTGATTCTGAATCATGTATGCCATGAAATTATTTATTCTTTTCCTTATGTGCTTTTATTGCTTTGTAACTTTGTATGTATTTCTTCTTTACCTTTTCAAGTATTAAAAAATCACCTACACGTGAGCATGTTGTAATATTGGTGTCAATCAACGGCGGCTCTGACTATAGGCGAGTTAAAGCCCCACTTTGGTGAGGACCTCAAATTATATAAGGTTAATTGATTGGTTGAAGAAAAACGAAAATTATATTTATAAAATTCTTTCAAATAGAATTATCACATGCAAACACAATAAACTAATAAAAATTGAAAATAAAAAAATCCTTTAAAAAATATATAAATGACATAAAACTTATCACTTTTATTTATTTATTATATAAATATATTACAAACATTACTTTCTCTCTCCATGACTAATTTGACACTTTAATTTCCAAATACTTCTTTCCTTTTCTTAACCAAAGAAAATCTCTTTTTGTTTCTTCAAGTTTCACTCACCCATCATAATTTTTTTCAACCCAACAAGAAATAAAGGGTAATGTTATTTGCAGACGTTCACCAACATAATTGCCCTATATGATATACATGTGACGATTAGTAATTGGGTGCATCAAATTACTAACCACTACATATATGTCACATAAGGCGATTACGGTAGCGAGCGACTGTAAATAGTATCATTTAGAAATAAATTATCTTCATTTGAATTAAAATTTTAAAGATTCAGTTTAACAGATGGGTATGGTCTCACTGCCATTGTTACAGTCTTACTGATTTATTTCTTTCTCCCTTATCTTCAAAACATATACTATAAAGTATATAAGCTTTTATTATTGTTGTTTTGTTTTAATCTCACGATAATAGCATTTTTAGAGGTTGTTGAAAATATTTAGAATTTAATAATTATTCGCCCATATGCATACTTCTTATTTGTATCTTAACTTCTTAAGAATTAATATAAAATTAAAGTATATAGGCTTTTATTATTATTGTTTTATTTTAATCTCATGATAATAGCCTTTTTAGTTGTTGAAAATATTTAGAATTTAATAATTATTCGTCTATATGCATACTTCTTATTTGTATGTTAATTTTTTATGAATTAATATAAAATTAAAGTGTATTCGATCGTCATTTTCATTATTTTGTTATACTATCTCTTACAGTTAACATTATCTAATTTTGTACATAAATCATTCAAATGTATATTCAATTTTATTTGAAATAATTGCAGTGAGAAAATTATAAAAGAAACGAACATACCCATTTGCCATTGCATTGTAGCTTTGCTTGTCGAAACTTCACTTATAATTTGTATTGCATGTTGAAATTTGACATTTGGTATTTTCCTCTTCAAATTTTGGAACTTATTTGTTTGTATTAGATTTTTCATAATTATATTAAAACTCTTGATAAGAAAGTTCAAAATATAGAAGTCCTATATTTGAAATTGGCATAAGGCCCCAAAAATATCAGGGCAGACCCTGATTTCAGTATCCAATTAAGCCGATGTCAAGGCCTTTTTTCTATTTCGCTTCAACCTTTTGTGCATATTTTCATTATTTTGAGCATGCTTTCGTTATAATGTAATAGCAATACACATTATATGGCGAGGAGATTTCTTCCCTTTTTAACCATTTTCATGCATTAGTTATTACTCTATTATTTTCTAGTTTTGCCTAAACTAAATTGGAATAATGATAATCCTCAGAATTTTGAATCCATTTGAACAATAACGTTTTGGACTTTCCAAACATGGAAAATAATATAAAAAATCTTATAAAATTATTATTGTTATCCACGTGATTTTTATGGTATTTAAGTTACTGGTAAATCTAAAAAGAGAAAAAAATTTGCTACATGTCATATGAAATGAAGGTAAAACTATCAAAATAACCCCATCTTGTTTCATTCTTACATTTACAAATACCATCTTTTGGCAATAAAAAATATGTTCCAAACATCATTTTCACCTTCCAAAAAGCGTAAACTACACAATGACGCGAAGAAAAATTATGCTCAAGTACATTGAGAACAACACAGATCGGAAGTCATCGTTTAAAAAGAGAAAGAATGGAATCTTAAAAAAGGTGCAAGAACTAAGCATCCTTTGCGGTATTGATGCTTGCGCTATGATATACAGTCCCTATGAAGCTGAGCCTTTTGTTTGGCCGTCACCATTGGTAACTCAACAGATTATTTCTAGATTTCAGGCCCTACCAGAAGCGGAAAAAACCCGAAAAATGTTCGACCAAGTATCAAGTATTGACCAAAGGATTCGTAAATCTCGAGTACGAATTCAGAAGCTACAAAGAGATAACAGAATAAAAGACACGGAAATTCTGATGCATCAATGCATGGCTGGTTTTACAAGTCTGCAAAATGTCTCTCTAAGTCATCTGATCGAAATGGGATGTTTGGCTGACCAAAAAATGCGGGACATAGCAATCCGAATGAAAGAATTGCAAACAAATGGGATGGTGTGCATTTGCAAATAGAAGGGAATTCGTTGCTTACTTTTTCCTTTGGTGTACCCTAGTTTGCAGGCTGGATTTGGCTGGAGTAATTTGCCTTATGGGATTTACAATAAATGCCCTATATGATCAAGCTTTATTACTCTGCCCAGGCATATTGATACAGGAACTACTTCCAATCCTAGCTTGAAGAATTAAGTTTCTTTTAACCATTTATTTTCGTCTCCACATTGTTGTTGATTGCTTTAGTTTCTTGATTACTTACAATTGTTTGTTTTTGTTATTCCAACAGCATGGTTTTGGTAATTGTGTTTGTTGTTTGTCAATATTTTGAATGATGTTAAATTCTAATATAAATATTGGATCTTGTCAATTTTGACTCCTGGCTTAATTCTTTTCAATAATTTCATATGGGATCCGTTTGGCACGATTGTTGTGAATAGAGTTTTTATGAGTATAACTTTTACAAATAGAGTTCTTCTTCTTCTTCGTTTTTTTTTTCCCCCTTCCAGAAAAGAGCTGGTGACCATTTGGTTAAGCGGTAGGTGTTTCGATCCGAACCGAATCCCATAAATTGGAACCAGAGTATCTGATTACTAGAACCAGAAAAAAAAATGGCTATTCGAGATAGGGGTATTATGTTTAGCATTTATTTTGGAAAAAAAATTCAGTATCATTATTTTTTTATAATAGCCTACCCTAGCTTCAGGATTCCAATCTAAACATAACGCCGCAGATGTAGAGCTAATTGAGAGAATTAATTCAATTGAAGAAAACCCAAATCCTCTTCGTCTCTTCATGTCTTGCACCACCACTATTGTCTGCCGTCATGACCGATTATTGCCGGGAAACCCAATTTTTGTTAACCATACTGCATTTTATTCAGTACAGACGAATTAATTTTCTTTTCATGAAATTATGTATATGATGTCAAGAAGTCAAATAATCTAAAATGTAATGTTTTGATTACAATAACACATTTTTATACACAATATTTTTTGTCAACGTTCCATAGCTTTACTTCTTTTATCTGCTACATATAGTTGCCATGAGAGAATACATGTTCAATGATTTATATGAGAGCGTGTGGCCGAGTTGGCAAAAAGGCATGGCCTGGGAAACTGGGTTGGCTTCGACGAGGGTTCAACCCACGCTTGAGACATCCGCCTTCTCCTTGGAGAAGATTTAACCGGCTAGTGTGGTTGCCGGTCTTGTGCCAGCCCCCAGGTTTACCTAGTGCGCACTGGTGGTCGGGCCTCCGCTCTAAGAGTGGTCGGGGCTCCGCCAGTAGCGGCTGCGGGTTCCTGGGTTATCCAAAAAAAAAAAAATAAATAAATAAATAAATTTTGAATCAGCTTCTCTATCTCATTAACAACATGGTCCGGTAAATAAATTGTTTGCATCAAATAACTTGACATTGTAGAAAGTACTAACTAAACCAAAGTCAGTCTACCGCCATGGATAGACTTTTGTTTCCTACACTAAGAGACGTTAAATTTTGGTAAAGATATTCCGACATGTCTTCTTGATGGCTCGACCATGAATCATAGGTGTTCCCAAATATTTCCCAAAGTCCCTGGTTAAATGAATTTGACAAAAGCTACTAAGTCTCATTGCTTGATCATGAGATATATTTGAAGATACTAGAAGCCTTGACTTGCTAAGGCTTACTTTCTCACCCCAAGGCATCACAAAATATTTTTATAACATTCATCTTTACCTCTGCTAGCTCTGAGTGACCACTCCGAATAGCATTAAATCATCAGTGAAACAGAAATGTGTGAGAGTAGGGCCATGCCTAGTAATCATGAACAGTTTCCAGCTTCCTGCTTCCTTTCCTCACCTCATTATTAATCAAATGAGATAGCTTCTCCAAACACAAAACAAATAAGTAAGGTGAAAGAGGGTCACCTTGACGCATTCCCTTCGTAGGATTGAAATAAAGAAGACACTCTCTATTCAATTAACATTGCAAAAGAAGTGGATTTTACCATGAACATTATAAGAGTAACCCAATGAATCAAGAAGACTAATTTCCTCTAGAAATGACTGCAAGAATGTCCATTACAGTCTGTCATAAGCCTTGTCCAAAATTATTTTAATAGCAATAGCCCTACTTTGTACTTCAAAGTTCTCATTGAATGCAATGTTTCTTGGAATCAATGGTGTGCTTCCTAGGAACAAAGCTTGACTGTGTTTTACCAACGAGTCTAGTTAGTAGAGGAACACGATCGGGAATCATATTTATAAAATATGTTTCAATATTTCCAAAATATATGAATTATTTAGAATCAATCATAACGTTTTTCATTTTTCTCACGACCAGCTTGCTAAACCTTTGTCAAGTATCTACTACAAAATCGTCATATCATTTGAAAGTAGGCACCAACCTCCACTATAGCACTGCACACCTACAATGCAAAACTATACAATTAAATACTTAGGCCCTGTTTGACCTTCACTATTTAAAAAAAAAAAATATGCTCTTAAATAGTGATTTAACATCATTTCAACCACACATTCTCCAATAAAATAATATTATACGCAAATCCAAAAAAATTTCTTATTTTTTAACCACATATTTCATATCAATACATTATTCAAAAATGCATTCTTATGAAAATAATGTGGTTCAAACAAGGACGTAATAAATAATTATATGCATGATCATGTGCATGATATTTTAATCATTTTATCAAAATATCAACTTATGCTATTTTTATTTTTTGGGTTTCAAATCCTACTTGAGGTATCGTATGAAGTCACAAATCAATATATTCGATAGCAAGCAAGCTATTGCTATTGATTTTTCAAGAATTAATTTCTTCCTTACACTTTCTTTAGCATTATTCCACTCAAAGTCCATAGTTAACGTGTCTCACTCATTACAACCACTTAGGAAAACCGTCGGTATATAAATCACCAAATATGTATGTCCTCGATATATGGTGCATGCGTATGCCAATTCATTTTTTTGCCACCTAAGGACCTCCTAACACTGTCCTTATACTAGTGTCGGACTCTCAATACCGTATTCTTGGCTATCAGAGTGACCATCAAGATCCTTAATAAGTACATGTATCCAAATATCAAATAGTACGATACACATTGTTCATGTAAATCCCTTAAGCGTTGGAAATTGTCGACAAATAATAATAAATGAGTTGAATTATCCCATGAGGAATAAATTTTAATTATGGTATACTAGTTTTCTATCAAGTTCAATGTAACACAAAAGACATTTATGATGCGTTATATTCCTAAGTTGTGCTATGAACTATGTAAAATGCTGTGATTCTTCTCAATTTATGGAATGATATATTGGATATTATTTGCTAAAATTATAAACCACAATTGCATGGGTCACGTGCAAGTAATAAAATGGACTATAAATCCAAGTCAATCCCTCAAGGAATGTTTAATTACACAATAATTAATTTAATTCTAATAATATAACATACAATAAGATTTTGATTCTTAAAATAACAAAAATACTAAAAACTTTACAAAATAACAAATCTAAAATTAGGGAAATTGGAAAGGTAAAATAATTGAAATTCATGATTTCATTTAACCATCGTCTAATTACTCATTTGGCCCTGTTTGGAAGGAATTAAAATAAGGTTTTCAGGAGATTTTTGGTAAAAATTGATGAAATGTGTAGTTGAAAAGCCATAGGACCCATGAAATATGTGGTTAAAATTGATTGTTGACTTTGATTTAAATTAAAATTTAGATTTTAATTGGTACCAAAATTGGGGTTAATATATATATTAGACCCGATTTTCCTGTTTTTACTAATTACCTCTCTAGAGCGAAATTAGCCCTAATTAATTGGTTAACTTACTATATCTCTCTTTCGATTAAAACTCAATTAACTTTGTGAAATAGCACAATGAATCACACAAGAATAGGAGTATATCTCCATCTCCTACAAAAACCTATGGTATTTACTATTTAGTTTAAAATGTACAATATTCTCTCAAATATTATGCAATTCAGTAAACATAGTTATTTATTCGCCAAATAAATGAATAGCTTGATATACGATAGTAAATACACACGAAAATAAGTACTTGAAAATTAAAGAGCAAACTTAAAATTAATCAAGCTAGGTTAAGTTTTTCCATTTCTTGATTTGAGATGCGAAGAGAAAGATCTTTTCTTATGACTTCAACTCATCGATCCCGCTTAGAAAAGTGATAAACCAGGGCCCTATTGATGAATAAAATAAACACCATCGTTTATAACTTAATTCATTGTATGAAAATGATACAAACTAGAAAGTTCGAGAAACATATTACAAAATAGAGAAAATAAAGGAAGAAATACAAGACAATAGGTAGAATTCTTCCCTTGGTTGGATTCTTGACGCAATGGTACGGATTGGTCTTGATTTCTCCCAAAATTCCTTCGACCTTGCTTGATATTTCTCCTTTCCCTTTGTTCTTCTCTCTCTCTTTAGCTCCCAAATGAATGAAAAAAGAATGGCTTGTAATGACTGAAAATAGGCTTATAAATTACTTAAAAACGAACCCTAACAAATGTCTGAAAAAGCCCCCAAAAGAATCTCCAATTCATAGAAATGACTGGCGTGGCTGAACCAACGTTCTTAACGCAATCGAGCAGACAATGCGTTCTTTCTATTGCCCAAATGCATGCTGATAAGTGTAATTCACTCATTGAATTAGCACCTCTAAATCATGGTTTTCAATTTTCTTTTGAGCACTTTTTGAGCGTTTTGTAGTTTAGACAATTTGGAAAAAATTGCACAGTTTGAAGCTTAGAATGGAGCTAAATTTTTTATCATAGAAGTAGGCATGAAATGGAGATGAAATGAGAGAAAATGAAGTGGAAAAGAGGTTAGAACATGAGCAAATGAGGCGCAGGAAGCACTTGGGCAGCCACGGTGCCACATTTGGATGCCCAAGCGATACCCAAAACAAACAAAGAGATGGACCCAGCACCCAACCAAAGAAGGAAGAAGCAGGGCCAACCATTGGGCGCTACGGTGCTAGCAGTAGCCATCGTGGCATTGCAGCGCCGATTCTAGGCGCACTACTCCGCTAGCCGAGAAAGAGAATATCAGCTTTTTTTAATATTTTTGATCCGGTCCAACCCCAACTCATCTTGAAACATTAGAGGAGTACAAATACAAACTTGAAGACTTAAAAAAAAATAATAAAAAATAAAAAGAAGAAGAAGGGAACACGGCTCAGGAAAAGAAAGAGAGATTGGTCGAGGGAAAGAGCTACTACACGTTGGAGGAGAATTCCTGCGGTAAATCCTTTTTTTTTTTTTTTTCCACTCTTTTTCTCCATGTTCTTCTTTTGGATTTGATTATGTTATTTTTCTCAACTATGAACTCATAAATTCTAAATCTAGGATTTAATGTAACCTAACTTGAGATATGTTTGGATTTTACTATCGTTATTTCTTTTTATCTTTCCATTAATTTATTTGTGTGAATTCTTACACATTTTTTTCAATTTCCTGATCAATAACTGAATGATTTGATGTTCCAAATTTCAGCACTCGAAAGATGGAAATTTAGGCTTGATCTAAGAGTACCACAACTTAGATTTTGTAGGTTTCGAGAGAAATATGCAATTTTTGAGGCTTATTCCACTTAAAAATCATGTACTTGATTATTTCTATATGTTTGATTTGGAATAGAGATATTGAAATTAAAATATAGAGATAGATTTTATTCGACACTTGAGAGAGGGAATAGAATTAATCCAAGGTTCTTGCCTATAAATTTAAGAAAAAAATCGATAGAAATAACTATAAAAGTTGAAAAACATTGTTGATAGGGTGGTGAGATCATTCCTTAGGCTTTCTTTTGTCGATAAATCTCTTATAATTTGCTTGAACTGTCATCACATCCACATTAGATTAATATTAAAACATTGATTCTAAATTTAATTTTCTAGACAAAATAAAAGCTAAAATAATTGTAATAATTGGTAAGAATCAAACATCAATTCCTGTGGGTTCGATACTCCATTCCCAATATTATATTACAAAACTTGATATCGTACACTTATCGTAATTTCACATTGTAGAAAATGCCTGACACATGCCAAGTTGTGGCTCTATTCTCTGCTAACTGCATGCTAAATCCCTCACTTTTGATCTTGTACATTTTGGTCCTCAAAATTTGTCTTTTCTTTTGATTATTTCCTTAATAAATTGCATCCAAAGTTCTTCAACTTTTGGTATTTGTATAATTTGGTCCCCAACGTTTCATTTCTGTACGCTTGTAGTCCTCTTTCCTTTTTGCCTTTGTCTCCTTCAATTTGACGTTTTTGCCTACAAAAGCCACAATTATGAATTGTGAGTAGAAATCTACTCCTTTCCACAATATTAACTCACTTTAAGTGTCCAATAAGTATGTTAAAACATGCTTATTAGATGTTAGAATCCACTTATTGGAATTTATTTTCAATTCTCGAGTTAAGTAGCTTAATGTTGTTCAAATGCTCATAACAATCGATAATCCTATGTTGTTTGAGTTTCTTTTTCAACATAAATTATACCAATTCTAAGTATGACTCGACTCTATTCCTCGTCTGAGTTCATATCTGAAGACTTGCATTTAATCACACATTAGAGGCACAATCAAACTCTGTATAGATCAAATACTTTGTTCTCGAATTTTGAACGATTCATACTTCATCTAAGAAAATGCATATTTAAGTTTTAAAAAATACATTTATTAATATTTTATAAAACATTTTAATCCATTTGATTTCGAACGATCATTTTATTAATATTTTGCTTATCACATGAAAATGCATAATTACGTTTAAAGAATGTATATTGTATTCGATAAAAACAATCAATTTAAGTAATCAAAAAGAAAAGCATATAACCAATATTTAAAACTAATGGTCAATCAAATAAACACAATTAATTAAATATAAGTTAAATTCGAGATCATCATTTCAGATGCATTCCATATGCACAATTTGATAAGATTGGGAAATAAAGATTTGTAGTAGATGTGATAATTTGTAGATAAATTTTAAAAAATTAGAACAAAAGTGAGGGAGAGAGTCGTGAGATAGTAAGAGAAAAGAGAAAAAGTGTAAATTTATTGTGATTTTGCCTCTATTTGACGGGGATTAAAATCAAATTTTTAGTATTTTTGATAAGTTGAAAATATGTTATTAAAATTAATTGTTAATTTTGGTTTAGATTATAATTTAAATTTCAATACATACCAAACATAATTTTATCACCCAAAAAAAAATAAAAATAAATAAATAATGTCCCTAGAGTTGGGGGATCCCATGGCCCATCAGGACCCCCTGTGTTAGCCCAGATTTAAACTAAAGGTCTATTTGTTATTTGTATTGTGTAAAAGACTTTAATCAAAATTAACCTAAGCACCGGATACAAGAGATTTTTCCGACCAGTAGGTTATAGTTAAATGAAACTTTTGGTTAATTATTATTTTTCTGCAACTAACATATTATTAAATTACTTTTAGAAAACTATTTTCTTAATAAATTAATTCAGTCAAGATTTTCATCAAGTTTTAAAAAGTATATAGTAGAAAGAATCCTCTTTGCCATGGATTAAAGTCCCACAAGTGAACGATATCGTAAGCAAGTTATAAAATGACCTATGTCCAAGTATCAATCACACAAGTACCAAGTATTTAAACTGATTTTCAATCAAACCCAACTTTAATCGATTGACAATATTTGATGGATAATTTATATTAACAAACTAAAATCTATTACTAATCTATCTACTTGGGAAGTGTTTATGAAGTTCAATTAATTGATAAGCACCAGAACACCGAATCCCCTATATTCATCTATTCTAACACCAATCCAAGACTTAGATAACACTTATTCAAATTTGAAAATTAATGTTCTTAATTTGTTTAATAATCTCTCTTAAATGGAATTAGACTTATTCTGCACATTTGACCCGTATATATCTATACGAAGGATACAAATATATAAAAATATTTTAAATCAAAAAATATAAAAATAAAGCATTCAAAAGAATCATGTAACACAAATCCATATATCTCTATTCCATATTGAACTTTACAATGATTGTTCCTATGTGTTATAATTCCAATTTCTATTAGTTCTCTCCAAATGTAAATAAAAATCACAAGTTAGTTCAATTAATGACCAACTAATTGAAAAGCATGAAAAACGCAACAACTATTCAAATCAAAACAAATATTTAATGTCAACTATAAATTGATATCATCACATCAAAAATATATAAGTTTCGACGTTATCCTAATACCTATACAATTATCTTAGCATCATATGATTACATAAACACAAATTGAATAGATAAACATCACCCAATATTTAAGTTTGGGACGAATATGAAACTAAATTTTGAAATCCTTGAATTTCTTCAATGGTTCTTTGATCGACCTCCTTGAATCTCTTTCTTCTTCAACCCAGGCAATTGATATATTTATGTATGGAAGAATGAGGTTTTGTATCAAAAGCTTCTTTAAAGGTTGTAAAGAATGTATCCTTTCTATCAAAGGCTTCCTCCTAGAACTCTCTTCTTTGTAAGTAATATGTACATTTTTGCCCAAGAGCCTTCTCTAGGATATGACTATTGTATCCAGAGACAGATTGAAGGGAGGGCACTACTGGGCTGTGGCCCAGTAATGCCCAAACCCATGTCCAGTAAAAGTCTCAAAAAAATGTTGAAATATTTTAATTTTAGTCTATTAGTCCACCAACCATTAACCAACCCACCACAATTTGTAAAATTAATTTCTTATTTTATACTTGGCCCAAAGATTTGTTTTAGTATCCAACAGTCCATTACCCAATTACACAACAAATATCCTCTTCATTTCTTCCACCATTCTCGTCACTCAGTTGCAAAATTTGAAAAACAAAATTCTCAAATCTTTGAAAAACCCTAATGCCTAATTTGTCTATTATTTTTCCTAGTTACCATCTCACCGGAGAGCCGTCGATCACAAACAAGGAAGTACCTATGAAGAAGAGTTTCAGTTCGGCCAGCAGCTACTTACTCCGAACCACATTTTCAGCTAGCAACTCGTTTTCTTCAATTATTAGTTAGTGCGTCCTTTTTTAATACTTATATCAAAATAACTTCTTCTTCTTTTTTATTCATTGAGTTTCTCAAACCTTAAGGGTTAAATTATAAATTTATAACATATTCTGATGT
The DNA here is from genome assembly GCF_002742605.1 of Olea europaea var. sylvestris. Lineage (NCBI taxonomy): Eukaryota > Viridiplantae > Streptophyta > Magnoliopsida > Lamiales > Oleaceae > Olea > Olea europaea. Next base: position 20,029,994 of record NC_036251.1, read on the forward strand.
TCTAATTTTTTACTGTGTAATGTGTTTGATGATTTTTAAATTATGTTATGTTTATGGTTTTATACATTATATTTATGATTTTTTATTGTTCCAAACTTTTAGTTTTTAATGAATTTTCTGTTTAAATTTGTTTACAGGCATTTGATTAGTTTGTTTTTAAAGTATCAAAACAAGCTTAACAATTCATCTAATTACCTGTTCACGGCAACAAACTATGTAAGCACCAAGTACGTATTTTGTACATTAAGTTTCTAAATTTTTGTCCTCCGTCACTTAAGTTCCTGACTCCGTCCTTGATTGTATTCTTAGAACTCCTTAGTGAATGAATGATGAAGATATCTATTTATAACCCTAAAGATTATGTCAAGAGCATGCGCCCTGATTGCTTCCCAAGTAGAGATTTAATCAAACTAGAAAATAATTTGGCATGTTAGACAACACCATAGGATCGTATATTATAAATCGTTACGATCACATAGCAGGAGCCTTTCAATCACAGGGTTCCCTATTTTTCTCTCTCGTGTTCGTCCTTGAATTTTCTTTTTAGTTAAACTTAGACCTTACTTATTTGAACCAGTGGTTCTTTATCTTCAAATCTTTATACAACGCTCTTCATCCTCCCACAATCATCTATAACTGATTTCTGACAAGTTTTAAAAGTTTTCAATTTAGTTCTCAAACTTTTCGGAAGGTTAGATTTAGTTCTCGAAACTTGTTAATTACTTTCGATTGCTCTCTCAATTTTTCTAATTGATCACATGCAATCCAGATAAATTTCCATTGCCATGAATTAACTCTAATTAAGCTCAAAAGTAGGTTTTCCCATGCCAATTGTACCCAAGTTGGAGATTTTCTCATAATTAATACATTTATACCAAATTAGATAGATATCCACTCAATTAATCACAATTCAACAAGTTTAAATGCCCCATACAAGTATATAAAATAATTTATCACCAACAAAAGGTTCTGCTTCATGAATCCATCAATACATTTTTTTTAATATTAATTCCATTAAACTGGCACAACAACTAATTGCTGGTGCAATATCTCCAAGAAAACAAGCTAAAGGAGTAGATGAAAAAGTTGGATATTGCAAAATCTTGAACTATGACAAATCTGACTCCAAGGCACGTTGACACTTTCCTTAAAACATTATTTTCCCTCACCATTTTTTGATACGCTCGGAAACACATATGTCTCTAAGATACTATGAAACCTAATGTTTGTATTGTGCATCCACTATGACAACTCAAACACCAAAAATTTATAGATATCCGAACTCAAGATCTATACTTTTTCTTTCAAGAATGATAAAATATATATAAAAAATATTTTTGATAAGAGAAATGATGAAAATGATGTTTAGGTTACAAAATAATGCCAAAATCTGACTTTTGAGACCTATCCCTCGAGGCCAACAACATTTCAAGTAGTCGATATCAAGCATCCCTACTGTGGCAGTCTAGATAGAAACAAGCATAACTTTTTATTAACCATGTGTTTGGCCCCCATTTTATTTATTTTTTTTCAAATTTTCCTCCAAAACTCATTCTGCTACAATAGATGCTGACATCATGCAGTGAAACTTCAGAAGAAATGTCAGGGGCATTATACCGTTGAAAATTGATGGACAATTTCAGCCCCAAAAATAATTACGTAATTTACATTTTTTCCCTCCCTTCTTGAAATTCACTTGCCGCCAATTGAAGGGCAAATTTGGCAAGGAAGTAATTCCAAATACATCTTACAACTTTTGTCTAAAAACTTGTCTCTTTTGTCTACCCTATGGCCCACACCCGTTGAAAAATGTGGTGAAAAATGAGAATAGAATGGGAATCAAACAGGCGCTAAAAACTCCAAATTGACCATAGAATGATCTAGCTCTATAAACTTTCTGATGACATTGTGGCACCCTCGCAGTCGACGATGTGAGCGATCTATTCGATCAATGTGAGCAATCTAGTCACCACTTCAGATTTTTTAGAGTAGTTTTCGAGTCGATCTGGCCGGTCAAAGTTTTTGTTGACGGTTGCAAATGGTGATAGTGGTGATATATGTGGTGGTGGAGCTGCTGGTGGTGATGATGAGGTGATGGTGGCGGCGATGTAGGTCTGGCAACTATTTTTGTGTGGTGTTGTAAGTGGATATGTTGACAGTGGTGGTGGCGATCGATGGTAGTGCTAGCGGTTAGTGATGATAATGGTGATGGCGCCAGTGGTGGTGTTGGCGATTGTTGCATGGTGAGAGTTGTCACAATTGGCAATGGCGATGGCGGTGGCGGTAGTGTTGGTATCATAGTGTGTGACACGCTACCTGGTGTATGTGACCAATTATTTGATTATCTGTATCAAGTATTAAATCGTGACCTTAAATTAAAATTTGATAACTTGAAATATAATTTGTGACCAACAGATTTGAAAATCTGTGACCGAGAGATAAACTATGATCTATAAATTTTTTGATTTGTGACCTCTAAATAATCCATGACTAATTCGTTTGATAATATGTAACCCATAAATAAATTGTGACCTATAATTATGAATCGACGACCATTAATTATATAACTGTAACTTTATTATATTTATTTAATAAATTTTCACACACTTGAAGTTTGAATTGACTTTTGAGTTAGTACAAACTTTACACTTGAGTTTTGATTTTTTACCCTTTTAAAATACCCATACTTATTGGATAGTTTTGTATATTGAAATAAGCGGACTGACCACTCAATTTAGTTGTCAACAAAAAAGCGAGATGAGCTTTACATTCGTAGTTCGGGAGCATCATGAAAAAAAAAAAAAAAAAGAAGAAGAAAAAGTGATTTTGATTTATTATATGTCCATACTGAATATTAAGTTGACAAAATATTATTTCTTTATTATATTAAATTTATAAAAATAAATATTTTAATTAAGTCCATATTTGAGCCACATTCTAGAAAAAAATACATTATTCATTTCAAATTAATAGGAAATGTGTTGTTAAAAAATAAGAAAAAATTTTAAATTTACTTGTAATATTATTTTATTGAAAAATGTGTGGTTGAAATTATGTTAAATCACTATATGTACTTTTTTGAAAATAATGTGGCTTAAACAGAGGCTAAATTGTCTTAGCACAGTTCTTTAGTATAAATCATATTATTTGAAATTTATTCGCTTGAGATGGTAAAATATGACACATTATATTAACTACCACATGAATATAAAATACCATCACATCTTGCATCACAATTTCATTTCTAAAATATCACGTCGAGTGTATAAAAGTAGAGATTCTCCATTAGTAAAGAGCCTCCTGGAGTAAATGCATTTTATAAAAATGAATTATTTTTTATAATTATTAATTACTGAGTTCGCTCTAGATCCCCAAATCCATAAACTACGATTTTATTTTTTATTTTTCATTTTTATTTTTTCAAATCGCAGACCATCCCGGATCATCAACTAAAAATGTACCTCAAAGCGGCCAAAAAGACACGGATACCACTAGCTGAAAATATGCTAAGTCGAATGAGCCAAAGTGCCTAATTGGCAAAATTTCATGATTTGCCGATGCTTTCCTGCAGCCAAGTACAAACTGAAAATGTAGTTATAGATACTAATGTTTTACATAATTGCTTTTCTTTGGCAATGCCCAGTTTGTTCAAAGGGAAGCACGCGGATATTGTTCCAGAGACATAGCTGAGAGGATTCTAACAAGAGTAGACATCAAACTCAAAGCAACATTCAGCACTTCCTGTGAACAACCTGGACTTGCAATCTTTTTCACCTAAAAAAAGACAATTCCACATTGAACTGAGATCCTATTCCAGGACCATATCCCAGAAACTTTACAGCTAGCAACTAGAAAATCATTCATGTATGTATATGTAAACTATTCATATTAATCTCAGCCAACAAGCAAAGAAGGACTTGTTTAAAGACTGCGGTTGAACAGAACTTTAAATTTTAGATATGGTGGCAACAGGACTACTATTCCATGATTAAAATAGCAACAAGAGTCCAGCATATTTGCATGAACGACAGATTTTCAAATGCAAGTTTCACAATTTCTTTTAGGTGCAACCTATATACGTTATCACACATACATCACCAAAAACATAATCCACACATCAAAAGCCACAAATCTAAAATCGCACGCATTTCCATGAGATGATCCCTTGGAAACTGTGATAGGAAATTGAGGCTTGTACTTTCTAGGACTATAGAAGACAACAACTAACGAAAGGTCTACACTAGGGTATTGTACCTTCATAAGAAGCAACCTAGTGATCTAAAGAAGAAATAACTTGTGGTTGTGAGGTCAAGTGTTGAGGTTGAATTCCAAGCTATGGCCTTAGGTATCTGTGAACTAATGAAGATCAAATCCATACTGAAGGAATTGAAAGTAGAAGTTAAAAAACATATGAGGCTGTGTTGTAACAACAGAGCATCGGTAAGCAACTAAGCATCATTCATAATCCTTTTCAACATGACCAGATTAAGCACATTGAAGATGAACATATTTCATCTGAAAGAAGATTCATAGAAAACTACTTTGCACTCTTTTTATCTCATCTCAATTGCAGTTCGCAGACATGTTCACTAAAGTGGTCTCTAATCCACGTTTAAACACTGCAATATGTTAACTGAGAGTAGAGAAAGTCTTCAAACCATCTTGATGCAGAAGTGAGAGATTTACAAATTTTGTAAATTTCACGATCAGATTTGATTTACTGAAAACTATTTAGTGCTTGTTTGGATAAAATTATGTCCTCATTTTGATTTTGATTTTTTTTCAAAATCATTTTTCTTTAAACTTATTTGAAACCACACATTCTCCTATTCAAATTATTTTGCATGTGGACCCATTATTTTCCATACTTTTTAACCAACATTCTCCAAAAAATATCACTTTTTTAAACATCTTTTTCCAAAAAAATCAAAATCAAAGTCAAGCTTGGGCTATAAGTTGCTAAAATTTATAATGTGATGGAATCAGTAACGGATGAGCGGGTAGAAGTTGTGAATCTTACGAAATGTGTGGTTGAAATTAGTTTTTGACATTGACCATTGAATTATAAGGAAATTATAATGTTTCCCAAACAGCAATTAGTTGAACTGTTCTCAGTATATATTAGGTATAATCATTTGGTATCAATGTTAGGCAGTAGAATTAGTTGACTTTTAAAAAAATCAGGACAGTAAAATTTTTAGAAATTAATTTTCAGACCACTTGTACCATTCTGGGTAGTTGATGGTGAATTTTTTCCAGACTGGCTAGTTGACAACTCCACCACACACCCTCTGAATGGCATCAACATCTATTTTATGCATCAAGCATGCCACTTCCATCAAAAAAGAGAAAAATATTAACAAAACAATCAGCCCAAAATCTCGTAAACAGGCCAAATAGTTGTCAACTTATGATAGGTAAAAGTTCGTCAATCATGGCAAAACAATATGCTAACCGGGTAAGGTGAAAAGGCAGGGGAACAAGGAAAACTTCAGAAATACCATACCGAGTCAAGAAAACACTGCAATTTCTTAATCTTTTCAGCATAGTCCAGGTCATGAAAGCTCAAATATGATTTCCTGTGACGGAGCATATTGCTCAAGCATATATCATCTTTCATAAGTTTCTCATCCTCTGTACAGAGCATGCTGTCATCAAACACAAAGAAAAAAGGTCATGCAGTAATAAAACACTAAGATGCTTCCACTGTATCGGCATAAAGGCAACAAGCAATATCTGCTTCAATCATTACCAGATTCCCTTTCTTCAACCATTAACAGATTCTGCTGAAGATAATTGAGCTCATGTCTTTCTAATGTTTATAATTGATCAACCCATTTTTATCCACAGATTTCGTGAGATCTAAAAGTACTATCCACTTATCATTCATTCTATCCGTTTATAAAGTCTTCCCATGCTGAGATGATTAAGTACTATTACCAGTTCTTGTTTAGTAATATTAGGAAAAAAATTTGTTTACTTTGTCCAAGGGTTCCTTAGATGAGTATTAGATAGGCATTTATTAAGCTAAATAAATTTGTCCAGAGCTTCAGAAATCAAAGGAAAACAATATGGAGTTTATCTGCCATAAATACTCTCTAGAAGATGCAGTCTGTGAGATATTGTATAAACTGCGTCTCATCTAGACTCTTCAATGCCCTCCCTCTCTCGCAGCGTCAGCATTTATTCCTTTTCAAAGTCTTTTTAGAAAACTTCATGCTTGACAAACTTTATACCACAGTTCCACCTCCAGAGTTTATTCAATTCACCCCGACCACATCTTCTCATTCTCTTCACAGCTGACCATGTTATACATTCAATCTGACAATCTGACAGAAAATTTGCTTTCCTATTCCTGAAAAGCTGAATTGAGATTTCAGACAACTCAACTAGCACGAAGAAGAAGAGTTTTTTTTTTTTTTTTTTTTTTTT
>NC_036251.1:20036675-20043593 GCF_002742605.1 Olea europaea var. sylvestris
GAAACCAGAAAATTACTTTCAAAGGCATTTACGCTCCATCTAGCGTCTATGCCAAAGACCAATTGCTAGTGTTAAATATCAACCATAACCATAAAGAGCATTTCGTGTTTTAAGGAATTAATTAAGCTTTCTCAGTGACAAGAATAGCAAGTAGTATCTGAAAAAATGACATTAAGAAACTAATCAAACGAGCACAAGCGACAAAACTTCAGAAACTCGTCTGCTACCTTGTTGCTAAGTGCTTCCAAACAGGATCTGCACTCAATATATCTAGAACTTCTGTATCCTGACCAAAAGCAAATCTCACATTAATCCCCCAACAGAAGCTGAAGAAAGGTAGCAAGGCTTAACCTACATTTCCGACAAGTGCAACTACAAATAAATTTCAACTCATCAATTTTAAGATATTCTCGCACTATCTCAGTTCAGTAAACAATTTATTAAACAGTATCAGCTTTAAAAAAAAAAATGGAAAAGTTATCACCTTCCTCCTACCAGCAATATTTTCAACATGATGATGAAAAATTGAGTTGGGAAAACATCAAAATAAAAAAAATAAAAAAATAAAAATCTGAAAACCATCGATTCTTAATACACTCAGCTGCAATAAACCTAAATTAAATAGAAGTTCAAATGAATTTACCAAAGTTTCAGTATCCAGAGCATTGAATTCGACAGGAGAATTCATTTGCCGGTTGGTTTGCCCTCCGTCGCACGCAATGGTGGTTCGCGACTTCGCGTACAGAGGAGGGAATAAATTGATCTTGATAAAAGCTCTAAACAATAAAATATTACAAAATTAAAACAAAATTGCAAACAATGTTAAATTCTGAGCAATCTACGGATATTTGAAATAATACATATGTTAAAAGAAAATGTTCAGGATTAGAAACCAATCTTGCACACCCGAGTCGCATTCATTAAATTTATTTTTTTTCTAAATTCATTTCTAAGCACTGTACATTCTTTAAATAAAATTATTTTACATATGGCCCCGTTTGAGTCACATTATTGTAAAAATGATAATGAAAAATATAAACATTATGGATCCCACATAAGATATAAAAAGTTAAATATGATGGCTTGATGTGATGAATAACGATCATATTTTTTATTTTAATGAAGAAAATGACACTGAAATAGCGCTATAAGCTTAAAATTTTACCTACTTTCTAAACATGAATCCTCAAAAAAATAAAAATAAAAAAAATAAAAAATAAAAGTCACTTTCTTCAAAATTTATTCAAAGATAATGAAGTTTAAACAGAAGCAAATTACCCTATTCGAATTGTTTTGAAAGTTAATTTGACGATGTTTTGGGTTAAAAACTACCAGAGCTGGGTTTGCAAATTTTTTTTATATTAATTAGTCAGCTAACTTTGACTATTTGTTTAATTGAATAGTGTATTGTTAGGGGTTGCAATCGGAATAATCGGCTCGATTTCTCTGGCCTAATTTAAAAAATAAATAAACAAACAAAGGTTTAAAAGGCAACAGGTTACTGCCTATATATATATATATATATATATAAAATCGAGCTTGCCCGGCTCAATAAGACATGAGCCGAAAGCTCGAGTTGAGCCTTGATTTCTTGGAGCTTGACTCGGGTTCACAAAAAAGCTCGAACCGTTTTACTCGAGCTGAGCCCGAGCCTCGAATTTTGGCTCGGAGCTGGTTTAGATCGACTCATTGACACCACTATGTACTGTAAATATTTCATACTTTGTCGTGTGTTTTCAACCATGTCAGGGTGTTGTGAATCAATTTGTTAAAATTGCTTTGGTTTGACATCAATTTTTTTTTTTTTTTTTTTTAACTATCCTTGTATTCAAACTGTTTTAAAGTGATATAGTTGAGTTCAAAATGGAAAAGTTGATGAATCCATGTAAATTCAGCCACTCTTTGGCTCCATTTTAATGTGATTTTGAGAGAAAACATACTTTGAACTACCATTTTTTTTTTAAAGAATGTGTAATTTAAAAATAAGGAAAAGTTTTGAATTTATTTGTAATATTACCTCTATTTGTGCTTCATTAATCCAAAAATACATTTTTCATTCTTTTATTTTCAATCACATATTCTTCAATAAAATAGACAATCTAAAGGTCTTCACTATTTTTTAATCACACATTCTCCAAAAAACATTATCACGAAAATTTCTCTACTTTTTTTTTTTTTTTTTTTTTTTTTTTTTTTAAACTCAAAATGAGGCTGAAACAATGGAAAACATAATTTACGCATTACAAAATTGTATAACATAATGTAGTCTATGAATTGTATAACATAATGTACGCACCACAAAATTCATGAAAGTTCTCAAAATCATTGAAAAAAGTAACAAAATAGAAAGGAAACATAAGACATGGGAAGGCAATGTTAATTCTATTCAAAGAGCAGCATCTTTATCGAGAAAAGCTGGTCTACTCGCCAACACTAAACACCACAAGAACCGTAGAGGTTAATGTTGCTGGGAAACTCAATTCAAATAACGAATGCACTTCATTTCTCCTGTCAATGACGAATGTAAAAGCTAATCTCTTTGAAAGCAGCAGATGACATCAAATAGATCACTTGACACTTCATTGCCTCTCATCTGTTGGCTAAAACTGTTTCTCATAACAATTTTCCCACTCTCTAGTCTAAAGAAGGATATCATCTTATATCACCAAGCATGTAGAATATACAACAAAACTTTTTCTTTTTCCTTTTCTTTTTCATTTTTAATGACCGTGGGTGTTCGGGCCAGTTGACGCGCACTTCGACTAATCTCACGGGACCCTGAAGTTTACAGCCGTCAGCCGGGTACTCACTTCAGTGACTCTAAGGGGATTCGAATTGATGACCATTGCGGAGCAAAACCAATGCCTGAATATACAACAAATTTTAAGAACTACTTTCCATCCAAATACAAAAGAATTCTGTGAAATCTTAAGTTACAGAATCTCTAGAGCAAAGAAAGCAAAAACAATTACAATCCACACGCAGATAAGTGGTGTTATCAAGACAAACTTGTGCTTCGACAATCTATGTTGATTTTGCTCACCAGTAATCACCACAAGAACATGAGCCATCCACGAAGTGGTGAAATCGGTTGCGATCTCTTACAACGATTTTTCGACCTGTGATTTTGGATATAAGCTTAGTAACAGAATGACAATCTGGACACACTCGAAGGTTCTTGACAATCTTGATTGTAGATCCCGGTTGAGTGCTAATAAGACCAAAAGCAATAGCAAGCCTTTCACTGTGAAACTCTAATGATTTCTCTTTGTCCGAATCTCCAATGTCGTGTAGCACTATTTCTGTCTGTGGTAAGTAACCATGAGCCTTAAGCCATCCATTTATCTCCTTCAGCATCTCATAAATTTCTTTACATTTTGGATGTTTCAAGTCACCAGCAAGAAACTCGTGTACTTTATTATTAACCTCTATTGAGCTACAACCAGGCTCCTTGAGAACCCCACTTTGCTTCATCATACCCCTCACTCTTGCCACCCCATCCCAATTGCCTACTGAAGCATATAAATTCGAAAGAAGAACATAAGTTCCAGAATTTGCAAGGCCACGTTCTATGAGGAATTCGACAATTTTCTCTCCCATGTGGATCTTCCTATGAAGTGTACATGCACCTAGCAATGTTCCCCATAAAACTGGGTCAGCATCATTGTTCATGCTATTGACAAGCTTGTAAGCTTCTTCTAACTGCCCTGCTCGTCCTAGAAGATTGACCATACACCCGTAATGTTCAACCTTGGGCTGAATCCCGTATAGATCTTTCATTGAATTAAATACACCCCATCCTTCAGAAACCAATCCAGCATGTGCACAAGCATTCAAAATTCCAATAAATGTTATCTCAGTAGGGAGGAGGCCAATGCCACGCATGTTGTTGAACATTTCCATAGCTTCTTGACTAAATCCATGACTTGCATACCCTACAATCATTGAATTAAATGCAACAGCATCCTTGTCCTTGATCCCATCAAACACCATCCTTGCACCCTCCAAACTTCCACATTTGCAATACATATCAACCAAAGCACTACCCATCCGAGCATCTACTGGAATCCCATTATACTGTATGTAAGAATGAATCCACCGGCCAGACTCCAATGCTCCCACCTGCCCACAAGCAGAAAGAACTGCCAGCAGAGTTGCCTCATTAGGCTTCAGCTTTGCCTGCAACATCTGCCTAAAGAGAATCAAAGCATCATTAGGTCTTCCATTCTGAGCATACCCATCGATCATCACATTCCAAGACACAACATCCCTCTCCTCCATTCCATCAAACAATATTCTCGCCTCATCCAAAAGCCCATTCTTTGTGTACCCGGTTATCATTGCAGTTAAGGAAACCAAATTATGCTCAGGCATTGTGTCAAAAAGTTTACGAGCTGAGATAATATCCCCACCTTTTGTATAAACATCCATGAGAGCAGTTCTGACGTAAGTATCAGACTCCAGGCCAAGTTTAAGCACTTGGCAATGGAGGGATTTCCCAGATTCCAACTGGCAAGCTTTGAGGACAGTGGACAATGTAAATGCATTAGGTTCCACGTCTTCAGATAACATTTGCACATAGAAAAGAAAAGCTTGCTCGTGGAGATCATTTACAGCATGGCCATGGATAATGGCAGTGTAAACGTAAACACTAGGCTTTTGGGTGCGATTAAAGAGGGACACAGAATGTCCAAGATTACCCAGAGAACAATATGAGCGCAGGAGCTTGAAATTTAAGACTGGATGGCTTTCCAGACCATGACGGATGACAAATGCATGAATTTGCCTCAGTTGCTTGATGGATTTGCTTTTGTTTATGAGCAATGCCAGTCTTTCCGGCTGCAGACCATTAGTTTGCTTGGTGTTTGAGTGTAGAGGCAGAACGGTAGAAGCAGATATTGACGACATGACTTCACTCTTCAGTAGCTCCTCCATTTCTGATAGTTTCACTCCATGGGACACTAAGCATAACTCTGTGATACTTTCCATGACAGAAATTATTGGATAGCAGCCCCATCATTTAATCTGATACCTGCAGCATCTTGAAGTATACACAATCAGAAAGCAAATTGAAGAACTTGGCACATGATCCGGATTGTTTAAATTATAAATTGAGTTGGTCAAACCGACTTTTATCCACTCATTCTATATGACCCCCAACCATTACCCACTTATCCACTACTTATTTATATCAATTTGTGAACAATCCCAAAAGAAACAACCTAAAGAAATCTAAACGTCACAAAGGAAAACACGTCCAATCATATGGAATTTGATAGATTCAATGGCTAAGGTATAGATTCCAAAAGTAATCACGATGACACAAAAAAAGGGTACTGTCCGATGGGCGATGGCCCTTTCCATTTCATATATTAAGACAGACAAAGGAAAGCATATTTAGCGTTGAGAAACACGTACACCTCTACAATGGCACCATAACTGTGTGTATTTTATTCCAACATTGAGAAGATTACAGAATCAGATGGGTTTACCAAGCAGCTGGAGTTCAAGATATTACACATATAATACATGTATATATGAACAGAAAAGTTTCCAATTTCTGCAGCTGCTGATTGGATGGCGAACGAAGGGTATAGAACTATAAATAATAAAGTAATGGAAAGCAAAGATTTACAATGGACTGTAGTCATGATTCTAAAAAATGGCAAAAGGGAATTCCTGGCGTACAGTAAAGAGAAGATAGACAGGGAGCTTGGGATTACAATTTACAAATTATTTTATGCATGGCAAAGATTAAACTATTCAAGGATACTGGAAAATGACCATAGCAGAACGAATAATCAGACTAAAAAGCGAATGGCTTCCCTCCAGATAAGATAAATTTAGACAGAAATTGGCCGTAGCCTTGTACAGAATTTATGTACAGGCTGTGCAGTTCTGTTCGGAATATTCACAAACAGTTTGAAGACAACGAGTAGTAACGCACTGAAAAATTTTAGACAATTGAAAGGCTCACCGGTAAGAGAATGCTACTTGCCGGAAAATGTCCGCCGTATAAATGAAAGGGAAGCAATAGTGAATTTCGCTGTAATTCACGGACACCTATGGCTTAAGATTGTTTGCTATTACGACACTTTATTTATCCACTCAAAAGTCCGTACGGCTTGAATCGGCTGCCACCATAAAAGACTGGTGTAGCCGTCCCCCACGTACGTTCGAACCTACCTGTCCACCGCAGGGAACGATGATCTAATTTAAATTAGATAAAGATCAAAGTGTAGTAAATTTTAGTAAAATTCATAATATGTATAATTAAAAAATTATGAATTCCATAAAATTTGTAGTTGAAATTAATTTTTAGTTTTGACCTTTATTTTATTTTATTTTATTATTATTATTAGTTTTTAGTTGAATCAAACAATTGTTGGAAAAATAATTAGTTGCAGCAGTGATCAGAACAATATAATGCAGAAATATAAAACTTATCGTCCGATCGAGTCTCGTGACAGCACGATGTCCTAAAGTGAAATTGCCCGTCAATAATTGCTGTGACCTCCGTGGACAATCACTCCCAGGATACAACGATCGTAAACCACTTATGCAGCAATCACGAATGGTTTTTTTAGAACTCTCAATTGTACTCCAGAATAGGTATAAAAACCCCGAATATAACAAATCCACAATATGAAAAGAGTGATTGATTCTATTTTCTTTTTGTGTGTCTTTTCCCAAAGCAAGATATGGGTTTATATAGGCAAGATGGTAGTAACAGTCTTCACCATGTTAATGCAGAATTTTAATGACTGAGTAGTGGGTGTTTTAATGGTAGTTAGTGGGTTGTTACAAAAACAAACAGTCATAAAATACTGGCTAGTTTTACCCATTAAATAATGAAGAAAAAAATATTTATTTTAGTCAAGGAAGCCCAAGAGCCCAAGGCCCAAATCAAGACATTTT
>NC_036251.1:20043844-20044551 GCF_002742605.1 Olea europaea var. sylvestris
CTTTGTATATTCTATCGAGCTTACTAACTGTAGAGTGAACTATGTCTTGAACTCTACAATTATAGTTGCAAACTGAGACAATAGAACACACACATGATTTCTAGAACAGTCATTGAGTTCTCGCGGTTGTGTTCATTTCGGCCGTGAACTTTCCCAGTTTCTTTGAGTGCTCTAGAGAATTCGCCTCAATTCTCATAGGAAGCGGCCCCACTTCCACACTCAAATAGGTGCTACTATCAAGGGTGCACTGTATTTAAACACCCCACTGAATATCAGCTATAGTAAGCATTAAGAGCATTAGCTCATCCTCTAATCAATACAGTTGGTACTACGCATCATAGGGAGGGGTTTGGAATAAATCCAATGTAGTACCCCCACAGACCACTCCAATAACTTTGTTGTCCCATTGAACCTTGACCATGGGATCTCCAATTGCAAGGTTAGGTTTCCATTATAGGTGATCTAATACATAATAGGCTTTAGCCCCATCCCCCTCGATGTTTGTTGAATTAGCTCTCTAGCCAATCCTTTGGTTAATGGGTCAGCAATGTTATCACTTGACTTCACATAGTCAATAGCCATAATCCCATCCTTAAGCAGCTGACGCACAGTATTGTGCCTCCTACGAATATGTCTAGACTTTCCATTGTAGGATGAATTTTGAGCTCTTGAGATAGCTGCTTGACTGTCACAATGTATTGAAATAG
>NC_036251.1:20047226-20097326 GCF_002742605.1 Olea europaea var. sylvestris
TAATGAATTCCATAACTCTTTTGCAGATTTACACGAGTAGTAAACATCATACGAATCTAAAGTCAAACAATTCAGAATATAATTTCTGCACATATAATCCTTATGTTCCCAATTAGCTAAATCCTCGGTTTCCTTATCAGTAGGATGATCAGCAATTGTAAAACCAGGTTTATCTAATTCAATAGCATCAACGACTTTAAGTGTTGTCAAATAAAATCGCAATTTCATTTGCCATCTCTTAAAATTCTTTCCATCAAACAACTCAGGCTTTTCAGAATACTTAGGAACAGATATATCTACGGCAGACATGGCAACTAATTATAAAGATAATTTCACTTTAGATTGTTGGAAAAATAATTAGTTGCAGCAGTGATCAGAACAATATAATGCAGAAATATAAAACTTATCGTCCGATCGAGTCTCGTGACAGCACGATGTCCTAAAGTGAAATTGCTCGTCAATAATTGCTGTGACCTCCGTGGACAATCACTCCCAGGATACAACGATCGTAAACCACTTATGCAGCAATCACGAATGGTTTTTCTAGAACTCTCAATTGTACTCCAGAATAGGTATAAAAACCCGAATATAAGAAATTCACAATATGAAAAGAGTGATTGATTCTATTTTCTTTTTGTGTGTCTTTTCCCAAAGCAAGATATGGGTTTATATAGGCAAGATGGTAGTAACAGTCTTCACCATGTTAATGCAGAATTTTAATGACTGAGTAGTGGGTGTTTTAATGGCAGTTAGTGGGTTGTTACAAAAACAAACAGTCATAAAATATTGGCTAGTTTTACCCATTAAATAATGAAGAAAAAAATATTTATTTTAGTCAAGGAAGCCCAAGAGCCCAAGGCCCAAATCAAGACATTTTAATATTTATGTGGGGAGTGATTCGAACCCCTGACGTCCCACACAGATGTCACATTTCCCACCACTTTGGCACTTTATCTAATTTGATTATTTCTTTCATATTTTATATTTATACCATAAATATATAACAACAATGACAACATTTGATCATTATTTTCTCATAATATTTACTTTTATTTCGAGGGGAATCAAAATTAACTTGATTAAGATTTTCATTAATTAGTTGTATTTTATTTCGATGGGGATCAAAAATTTTGTGAACATCAAAATTAGAATGAATTATCTTGTATTTCTTGAAGTACTAGTGGTAAGTACGTGTGTTGCACGTCTCATATATCAAATGAATAATATGTGTAATGTTTTTGAAGTACTAAAGTAATTAATGTAATTGATATTGTTAAAAGAAAAATTAGTTAAATATTAAGGATATTGTTTACCATAAATATAAAGCTATATGAAAGCAAAACGGGAAGTCGAATGTTTGTCACTTATTCACACTTGGGTTATTAAAAATGACTTTCTGTTTAACAATTTATCAAATTAACGTAAATAAATGGTGATTAAAGAGTTGATGGAATATGAGAAAATCACTTTTCATCTAACACTTATTAAGTGAATGTTGGTTAATGGGATTTTTTTGATCATTATGTTTTTATTTTCGATGGAATCTTTTACAAATGCAATATTCTTTTAATATGTAATATTGATTTAAAAAAATTTAATTGTATATATAATTTTGTGATTTTTATAAATTCTATATATTTATATTAATTGACTTAATAGTCTATGCTCTTTCATGTTAATTATATATGTAGTATTGTTATATAAGTTTTTATTATTATATACTGATAATTAGTTACAATAGTGTTTAGTGGAAATTAATTGACTTTATTTTAAAAAGGAAATAATAATAATAATAATAATAATAATAATAATAATAATAATAATAATAATAACAACAATAACAATAATAATAATAATAATTGTATTTAGTTGAAATAAATATATTTTAAGGATATTATTGACCATAAACATAAAAATATAAGGCTATAATGGAAAATTGAATATATAAAGATAAATGAGGGTATATTCGACCTGTAGCTAAGCCCCTATTTGTTTCCAATTTTTACTCCCAATTATAATCCATTTTCCTACCGTTGCATGACAGCTGGCCGTCATTGTTGACTTCTTCTCTTATATTGAGTCCCACGTGCTGGCAAAAAAGGGGGCAAAAATTGAATTCGTTTCTTTCAACAATTGAAAACAAACAGAGACTAAGTATGTAACGATAAAATTGGTAATCAAAAGTTTATGCTCAATCCCTCATTTCTATATATTGTAGATGCAGATAAGTTCACTAGTATGAAGATTTGTTGATATATTTTAAAATTAGGTTTTGACATTGAGTTAAAATATTCTAAAAATAGTAAAATCGTCATTTATTTAAGAGTAAATTCCACTCTGGGTCCCAAACTTTTTAGTTATTATCATTTTCCCCCATCCAGTTTTTATCCTACCTCTCATTCTGCTCTTATTAATTTTCGCATGTCATCCCAATTGACCAATTCTGTCAAATTCTGCAATTAACGAAGTAATGTTTACTGCATGTGAACTTTATGCGGAAGGGCAATTTTGTGAAACCTCTTAAATCACTAATCTTTTAAAATGCTAGAGATTATTTTTCGCCAAAGACAACTTGAAAGATAGTTAATTTTCTTGGAAGCTCATTTGAATGTCTATTGTGGTAGCACGCTTGAAATCTCTACACTGAAAATCAAAATGTTATCTTGCAATGTATAATTAGTGATGACAATTTACCCTATCCCGAATGGGGCAAAAAAACCAGCCCCGTAAAAAAATAAATAAATAAATAAATAAATTTATTTTTAGAGAATTCATCCATTAAAAACTCATTTTAAATTTGTATTTTATTTTCTAATACTAACATAATTCGAAACTTTGAAAATGTAAAAATAAATAAATAAATAAATAAAATTAAATGGGGCAAAAAGTTGCCCCGTTCCCGTCCCGCCCCGTCTAAGGCGGGGTGGGGTTTTAGCCAAAGGGGGCAGGCAGGGTGGGGGTACCCTGCCCCGTTGCCATCACTACGTATAATTTGATATATTCACCGAAAATGATAGGTATGAATACCTTTTAACTTGCCTAATTAATCATACTTAGCAGATAATGATAATAGTAACTTTCTTTAATCTAAACACCAATATGAATTATATTGATTATATAACATTGCAAGAATAATATTTTAGGATAGAGAACAAAAGGCGAAAAGATGCAAAACTTAAGAGAACCGTGTTTTACCAATATTTCTAAGTAAGAAATCCATAACTAGCCAATAGTCAACTAATTACAAATACAATTGTGTACAAAACCCATTCGGTCATTTTTTCGTGTTTTGAACCTTTATGTTATGTAACGTATCCAGATGTCACATAAATTATTCATTGTGACTGTCAACCCCTACCTTGAATATGTAAATTTATGAATGGGAACGGAGGGATTGTCAATAATTGTGCATTACTTTTGTTGTTTATTTGCCAATGTTGTTTTTTAAAATGAACAATAGAATTTTTCTAACTTGATAGTCCGAGGAATTGGAAGTTTTGACTTTTGACTATTTTAATTATATTTTATCCTGTTGTTTTTTTTTTTTTTTTTTGATGGGTGAAAGTTTCATTCATAAAGGCAAAAAGCCTTAAGAAAGGGTACAATAGTGCTTATCAATGAAAATTACATTTTCAATGACAGAAGGAACACTATGCCACCAAAGGGCCATGTCTTCTAGAGACCATGCATGTCGCGCCAAAAAATGCGCTGCTTGATTGGTTAGTCTGTTGCAGTGATGGAGGCTACATTTAGGAAAACGCTGCATTAATTCCTTTATTTCGGCCGCCTGAGATCGGATTGATGCAGAGGTTAAAACTGATTTATTGACTTCATTAACGAGGAATAAACAATTACTCTCTACCAACAAATGAGATATGCCGAGATTAAGGCCGCAGCTTCAATGTGTTCAGGTTCGAGAAGTGAGTTTTCAGGCCGACTTGCAGCCAAATTTATTTCTCCTTCGTGATCAGTAAAATAATACCGAGTCCAGCTTTATTTGAATCAAAGAACCTGAACACATTAGAGGACCTTCAGAAAGATCCTTGGCATAAGCTATTAGATAAACAGGATGCTGCGTGTACTAACACTCCATTTTTTAAGTGTTTAGATTCTATCATTTTCTTCTTTTAGCCGGTAAACCCATTTATCTTCAAAGTCTTATTTCGTTTTGGTATCTCTATCAATTGCCATGTTTGATTGGATAATAATGAGTCTATTGGTGAATCAATTTTGTGGACTAACATAATGTAATTACAATTGACATTTGGGCATGTGACATTTTGGCCATTTATGGGATGGACATTACACCACTTACCATGTTTTGGGCCCTTGGGTCCATTCTTCTATCTTGCCCAAGCCTACCCATTGGGCTTGTGGCCACCAAGAAAAAGGGTTTCAGATTTTATATGTATAGATGTATATATATATGCTCATTTTTTTGGTGAATGGTGTGATAGTGATAGAAGAAAAGGATTCAAAGAACCCTAGCCTCACTTGCAGGAATTTCTCATTGATCTCCCATGGTTTCTGATCAAGCTTTACCAACTATTGGAGGTATGTTTTCTTTTATTATTTTCTACACATGCCATGACTATGAGAATGGTTTGTCAAATCTATTGATGTTTAACAAATGGTATCAAAGCCCCATTTCTCATTTTCATAGTTGTGATAATTTTGTGAAAGCACGAAAATGTTTAAAATTTTGGCCGAGAGTAATAACCAAGTCATGGGATTAAATTGTGAAAAAGGCCTGACAATGGATAACGCATAATATGGATTCATTGACTTATTGTTATAATACTTAAATACTTTTCAAAGGATATAAAATGATGGAAGACGGCAAAATCTGGGAATTTTTTGTCAATTGATCTATTATTATAATAGTTTAAAAACGCAATTTATTATTGTTATTGGAACAGATTTTGTTGACCATTGGAGATTTCCTGCCGAAAACTATTTTGTTGACCATTGAAAGTAAATTATTCTCCTGTTTTCTACAGCAAAGAGAAATGAATTAATATTTTAAGTTTTGTTCACCAAATTCATCACTCTATTTTCCTCTTTTTCCTGAGAAATGCAAATAAATAATTGAACACGTAAACCACCTACTTAATTAAAGGTAGGATGACTTTCTCAGTTAAATTAAAAAGGGCATAATAAAAATATAATCCTATCTTTAATTACCCTTTTTTGCTTGAAGTTTCACGTCAATTTGTTCTTATCGATTTGAGAGCAATCTTGTCTTCTGCTACACAATATGCGAGAAATTACATGTGCTAGTGTTATTTTTCCATATTGTTTTTGGAGAAATCAATAATTCGTTTTTGGGAAGAATAAATATTTGTCCATGCGGATTATATAATTTTGTTGTATACTGATGGTTTTGAGTGACTATGTACCCACCTCTCGCGGAACTAGTCTTGATAAATCATTGGGATTGTTATGTTGTTTATACTTCGGCTTAATGACATTATACTAAGATCTATACGGGTAATGAAATATTTGTCCATGTGGATTATATAATTTTGTTGTATACTGATGGTTTGGCGTAACTATGTACCTACTCTCGTGGGACTAGTCATGATAAATCATTGTGATTGTTATGTTGTTTATACTTCGACTTAATGACATTATATTAAGATCCATATAGGCAATGAAATTATCTTATCGATGACTTCATTGTTTGGTAGGATGCTTACATTGGTGAAGAGAATGCATGAAATATTATGAATCGGCACAATTTTACTATCCTATCGATAGTTGATTGATGCATTTAGTTATGATACTAAATGTATTGCTCTCACCTGTGAATGAGACAATGGACTCTAGCATTCGATGACCACTTTTGTGGATCATTTAAGAAAGTTGAAGAAAGAGTGAATGCCATGATCATGTCTTTCACATGCAAATTAATGTCGCTCTTGTGTTTTTTCTTCAGCTTTGGGCAATTCTCAATTTTCTGCCATTTTGAAGCTAAATGGGACTAATCATAAACAATGGGTTGAATCTCTCACGATGAATCTTACTATCATGAAGTTAGACTTGGCCTTGAGAGAGGACTCACTCTGCTGATGAAAAGAAAACATGGTTTGTAAGCTCTGAAAATCAATTTATGAGTTGAAACAAGCTTCAAGGCAGTGGTATCTCAAGTTCGATGAAATTGTCACCGCTAACGGCTTCAAGGAAAATATTGTTGATCAATGAATATACATGAAGGTCAGTGGGAGCAAGTACATGTTTCTGATTTTGTATGTTGACGATATATTACTCGCTACCAATGACACTGACTTATTATTTGAGACAAAACAACTATTGTTTGGCCATTTTGACATGAAAGATCTTGGTGTAGCATCATATGTCTTAGGTATACAGATTCTTCGTGATAGGGCCAATGGTGTTCACAAATTGTCTCAACGTACTTTTATTGAACGTATCTTAAAGAGGTTCAATATGCAGTTTTGTTCTTTTGTGAAGACTCCAATTGTGAAAGGTGATAAGTTCTCCAAGGCACAGTGTCCTCAAAATGATGTTGAGAGAGATCAAATGAAAACAGTCTCTTATGCTTATGTTGTTGGTAGCCTGATGTATGTTCAAGTATGCACACGTCCTGATATTGTCTTTGTGCGTGGTGTGCTTGGTAGATACTTGAACGATCCTGGTCAAAGCCGCTGGAAAGCGGCTAAGAAAGTTTTGAGGTATCTTCAAGGTACCAAGGATTTCACGTTGACAAATCGGCGTACCGACACTCTTGAAGTGGTTGGTTTCAGTGATTCTGATTATGCAGGCTGCGTGGATGATAAGAAATCCACTTCTGGGTACATCTTTATGATGGAAGGAGGAGCTGTTTGGTGGAAAAGTGTTAAACAGACATTTACAACTTCTTCGACCATGGAGGTAGAGTATGTGGCGTGTTATGAGGCTACTTGTCATGTGGCTATGGAACTTCATTTCAGCATTAGGAGTCATGGACTCTATTTCGAGACCGCTGAAATTATATTGTGATAATTTTGCAGCCGTATCTTTCTCTCGCAACACTGGGAGTACTTCTCGCTCCAAACATATTGATATCAAGTTCTACCTTATCAAAGAGAAAGTTGCAGAGTCCCTCATTACCATTGAGCACATGCCTACAAACAGCATGTTGGCTGACCTACTAACTAAAGGCTTACCTATATGTGTATTTTAAGAACACTCTCCTACATGGGATTATTGGGGGCCTAATTTTCTTTGTTTCAGTGGGTGTTTGCTGTTCTTTGTATGTTTTATGAGGATTGCTTGAATTTTTTTGTGTAATTCATGCATATTATAGATGTATGTTACTGTTTTATGATACTATGTATCTTTGTGATTTGATAAGTGACGAAACGATGATATTAATGTTATTGTCATACTTCTGGATTAGTAATGCCTGATTATATATATCCTATGCATCCTATTGGTGTGTTGGTTATGTGTGATTAGTTTTGGCTATGTATGTTGCTATGAAAGCATTTGTATTAAGATTATGGAATCCAAGTGGGAGAATGTTGGATCAATTTTGTGGACTAACATAATGTAATGACAATTGACATTTGGACAAGTGACATTTGGGCCATTTATGGGATGAACATTACACCACTTACCATGTTTTGGGCCCTTGAATCCATTCTTCTGTCTTGCCCAAGCCTACCCATTAGGCTTGTGGCCACCAAGAAAAAGGGTTTCAAATTTTATATGTATATATATGCTCCTTTTTTGGTGAACAGTGTGACAGTGATAGAAGAAAAGGATTCAAAGAACCCTAGCCTACTTTTGTAAATTTGAATCTCACTTGTAGGAATTTCTTATTGGTTTTCCATGGTTTCTAATCAAGTTTTAGCAACTATTGGAGGTATGTTTTCTTTTATTATTTTCTACACATGCCATGACTATGAGAATGGTTTGTCAAATCTATTGATGTTTAACATCTATATCATCTTTTATGGTTAACTCCTACTTGATTGATTCGTCAATCTATACAGCTTCACTACAACTTTAAGGTTCACATCTATTAGTCAATAAAATATAATGCAATACTAGAAAATATCTATGTCGAAGTCCAGCAGTTCCAGTGGATCTTCTGGGTTGAAACTCTAATTTTGTAGCTTTTGGTTCCCTTCAGATTTTAGAAAAATTAACCATTTTTTGCTTGTCGAAAATATAGCATTTACACAAATTGTGTTCAATAGATTTCAACCTAGATAGCTTTCCTTTAGACTGGAGCACTTTTATTCCCTTCTCGGTCATGTTTCTACAATTGGAAGTGATGTGAAGAGTTCTATATTTATTTTCTCTGGCAACAACCATGGCTCCCTTAGTAACATTCCATGAACCAGCATCAAAAGTCACATTATGACCTTCACCATCAAGTGGTCCAAATGAGGCCAAATTATGCATCAGAAGACAGATGCTTCACTTTAGAATTTTCCATATAGACCCGTTTACCATCCTCAAACTGATGCCATCAATACCAACAATATCCATGGGTTCTTCATTAGCAAGATATACCTTTCTATATTTTCCAACATAGTTTTCCATAATTTCATGATGTGCAGTAGTATAAAAAGAAGCTCCCAAATTTATCATCCAAGAATCAATAGGATTGTCAAATCATAAGAGTAAAACATCTTATACCTCTTCAGTCATTGTATTAGCACTATCATTGTTCCTTTCTTCATTCTTCTGTGATGATCTGCAATTCTTCTTCATGTGGCCAGTCTTGCCATAGATCCAACATTCTACATACTTTTCAGACCTAGATTTGCTTATATCATTCTTTCACTTCCCATTGTTACCTTTATTGATTTTTTTCTCGAAACCCCTTCCCATATTCTTGACATTAAGAGCAGAACTGACATTGGAACTTCTCCAAAATCTCTTTAGCAGACTTCTTTAGCAAGAATATTATCACAAACATCTGTGAATTTCAATTTTACATTGCCTATAGAGTTATTGATCACAGCTGTCATAGGCTCCTAGCTATTCGATAATGATGACAATAGGATTAGTGCACAGACCGCATCATCAAATTTAATATATCTTGAGACCAGTTGATTGATAATTGTATTTAGCTTAGTGAGATGTTCAACAGCTGGATCACCTTTAGCCATCTTCGAATTAAATAATTTTTTATTAGATGTACCTTATTGTATATAAATGGCTTTTTATACATGTCGAACAACACATTCATCAAGTCGACCGTGATTTTCTCTATCACTATATTGTGACCTACATTATTCAACAATGTCAATCGAATAACACCCAATACTTGACGATCAAAGAGTTTTCTATCCTCGTCTGTCATTCGTGTCAACTTTTCATTTAGAAGTGGATGGTACATTTTTTATAGTATGGTTAGTCTTCAATCTGCATCTTCCAGAATGCAAAATCCATACCATCAAACTTGTAGATCCCTAGCAATATTTTTTCTTCACCCATCATTGCTCTCAATCAAAATTTTATATACCAATTGTTGATAATTTTGTAAACCTAATTCTATCACATCTAGAGTAATCAATTTAAAGAAAGAAAAATAAACACTCTAGAACACACAAGAGTTATAGAGGTTCGTCTCAATGTAAGACTACGACCCTTCTCGTCACTGCAATAATTTAAAATGATAAAAAGAAAAGTTTACAAGAGAAAATTGCACATCTATCTTCTCTAACCGCTCTTACTCTCTTTATTTGATAGTTATTAAAAACCTAAGGAGAGCTCCTTATTTATAGATTAAAAAAAGGGCAACATCAAATTTTATAAGAACTTTATCCTCTTAATAGAATTAGGCTTCTCTCCTTAACAATTATTAGGACTCCAATTCAAACATAAAATTATAAACAATCATTAATGAATTAGGTTCCACAATTTAACACAAGTTGCATTCCCATTTTTGGGATGAGAATTTTGGCATTTTTAGGTGAGCCATCAACGGGAGGCTTGGCAACGTAAGTGTGTTTGCCTACCATTGAGTAATTTTTTTGTCCTCCTACACTAATAAGTATTGTCTTTGATATATATCTTAATATTTATTTCTTATGAGGTCCTTGTATGATGGCCTTTAATTTGAAAGATCTATGTTTAGAATAGTATTTTTTGGAGAATGCATAGTTAAAAAGTAGGAAAAAGTTTTGAAATTACGTGTAAAATATTTTATTGTGTGTATATGTAGTTAAAAATGAGTGTGAGAAATAAATTAATGTAAAGTAAAGGCCACCAAACAAGGGCTAGATAAAGATGAATAGATTTTTTGGTACAAAAAGAGGAAATGACTGATAATTGACAATTATGTGTCATTTTACTTGAAAAAAAGATAATTTATTTTCTTATTCAAGAATATTTTATAGAAAATGTTGTTCAATATGTTTAATAATTAGATTTCAGTAGATCACATATGTTTCAATGTTATCTCCATAGAGATTGGAATCATTGAACCAATTCTTGCACTCCCTAACACTAAGGCAAAGTTTGTAGAACTAAAGGAAATGGCTAAAGAAGTATTATGGCTTCGGGGATTGGTTAGTGACAGAGTTAAATGATGGTTGTGATATTAGGATAACCAAAGTACCATACATATTTCTCAAAATCAGATGTATCGTGAACAGACGAAACATGTTAATGCCTGGTTATATTTCTTAAGAGATTTAGTGTCCCAAGAAGATATTGCTATGGTGAAAATACCGACCGAAAGTAGTCCTTCTGAATATGCCCTATTATAGCATTGTTTGAACTTGTTGCAAATAGTGAATTGAAGTTGAGTAGCATCATGGAGTGCCGTGAAAGACAAATTTAGATCTAAGATGGAGATTTGTACTTCTGTAGACAGAATAGCTTTGAATTTAGTGAGTGTGCCTGAGTATGTTGTTAATGTGGGCAAGTTAGTTGGCCTTACCTTTGGAGAGGCAATTAGCAATTTTTTGTATTTTGTTGCTTTTGATTCTTTTATATTTGAAAGAATCGAGGTTCAACTCAACTAACATCTGGAGGTGATGAATATGTGTAATATGTGGAATTTCAATAAAACAAACAATAACATTCAACAACTCACAAATTACTGTATATAGAAAAAATTTAAAACAAATTTAAACCCTAACAATCAATTAAGCATATAGATCAAAGCAGCAAAGTAAATCAAAACTAAGACTCGTTTACGAGGGAAAACCATTGAAGAACTCTTTAAGAGATTAAAAAAAAAAAAAAAACCTTCTGGAACTCCTTGCCATTAGAAGATCCACTAGAAAAGATTTGGTCCAAACACAGCTAAGCCTTAGTAGGCTCTGAACACCTAATCTGTAATCACTGAAGAACTTTTTGATTGTTCATTCCAATACCTTCCAGAATCTCAAAACTTCATTTTCCTCTCATGGATTGACGCTTTGAAAACTTGTAAGTGCACGGGATCGTGATCAAGTAATATAATGGTGAATTAAGTGTTGAACCCACGAGAACTATGTGTTTGATCGAGTTAAAGCTATTAACACCCTTAATCGAATAGCAATATAGAGTTGTAACAAATCAATGTCTAATTTATCGACTAATTTATGTGGCTCGAATCTAGGTAAAAGATACCGCTTAAAATCTTTCCAAGTTGAATTTTAATCGTATAAGAAAACCTAAGATTCAACTTATTTTTCTAAGTATGTGACTGCATAGTTCATCATAATGTAGCTATATAGTTCAATTATTGAGCTTAGATGTTTTTTCTGCAAAGCACCATGTGACTGCATGCCCAAATGCACTATGCAATCGCATAGTACAATTTTTGGTTGCCTTTCCCATTTTTTCACTTTGTACTCCCAAAACTTGTACGCATCATCTTTTTCCTTATTTTCGCCTATAGTCTCACCCTCTTAGCTTTCAAGTGCCTTCAATTGAACCCTTAGCATCTACAATCTTCATTTCATGTTCCAATTCAACTAATGACTTGTTGCAATTTGGTCCCCATCTTCTGGATTTCACTCTTTTTTTAGGACTTTTCCTTTGTTTCTTCCAATTTCTTGTTCAACGATTAAATTTTACCTATTTAACAAAAAATACAACAATTTAGAATATGTTTCATCAAAAGAACAACTAAATAACACTATTTTAGGCCATGAATAAGTGTATAAAATATACTTATCAAACAACCCAAAATTTACACATTGTTCGTCCTCAAACAAAATTATAATCTAAATAACAACAAACACATAAGCATGCAAAGATATTTGGTTAGAAAGTCAAGCTTCTTACCTTAGGAGTCAAGATTTCAATGTTAATTCCACAATCATGCTTCAAAGTTGCACACCAAACCAATACCAACTTTTTCAAAAAAAAAAAAAAAAAAAAAAAAAAATCGATGTGCGTGTGTGTGTGAGGAATTAAGTAATTCAACCGTGAATATACAAATTGTTTCAATTCCTGACCCTCTGTAATCAAATATATTCTTGCATCTCTCGTAGGATTCAGACATCACCAATTTTCTTCTTTTCATTTGTTTCCAATGTGGTACTCTAAGGTTGAGTTTTTTATTACTATCTTCACCTTCTCCATTTCAGGTAGATTCACTAATTACAAGTCAACACATCAATGAACAATGATTCTCTAATTATTTTATTGCTTTGACCTCCAAGACTCGACTAGGCTAATTATTCTTCATCAAGAGTCAAATATTCTCAAACTAGTGTTTCGGACTTAGTCAAGCCATTTAGTGCTTTTGCATTTTTCATGCACTTGCTTTTTCTAATTTTCAAAAGTATTTTTCTTTTTGCATTCTCCCCCTTAAACTTTTTAGATGACCCATGTAGTAAGCTTTAAGCCGATTACTTCCAAATCAGATGATGTTAGAGTACCAAGTTTTAAACACCCTTACAGGCTTAATAACCCAAGTAAAAAAAATCTTTGAAGTTAACGAATTTTTTTGTTTCAAGTGTAATTTCATTTCTAATTGCTTTCTAAATGACTCTTGTATCGAGCTTTCTCCCGATGACTCTCAAATCAGATGTCTAAAATCAGATGACTTTAGGGTACCAGATTTTTAGATATACTTACAGACTTAATTGCTCGAGTTATAAAGGCTTCAAAGAGAAGTTTCAACTTTAAAAAAAGAAAATTTGATTATTGCAATGTCTCTTATCAAACACATGTTCAAGTAAACCGACCTCCAAATTAAGACTTTCGCCCAATATTATCGTATTAGTTTAAGACAATGCAGACATAGCTTTTTTACAAGGAACCTACATTCACATTCGTATCTTCCTACAATAATAAAATCATCCCCAAACTATACTAAATTTGATCTTAGAACAATTAATTTAAGATAATTTTGGGTATAATATCTATGTTCACTCTTTCAACCTATCCAGCATATGAATCAACTTATTGTATCATTATGTAAAACTCAATTCGTGTGCTCAATAATATCAAATTTTGTAAGACCAAGCATCAATCAACTTACGCATATAACATTTACACAGCTCATAAATCAACACAAAATCTCAAATTAAATTATCATTATCGGCTAGACTATCTAATCCACAGAAGCACGCTAGTAAAAGAAAATATTTTTGAAATTCTTCAAGTTTCTTGATTTTTTTTTTACTGAAGCAATACTAAAAACAAACCAATAAAACACACAAAAAACAAAAATTCAATTTTTTTTTCCAACCCCAACCTTAAAACCAATATTGTTCTCAATGTTATAAAGTATAAGTAAGCACATACGGGCTTGGGTAAAAAAAGAAAATGATATTCTCCAGATGTTATGTCTGATAGTTTTGAAATAGTTTGTCAAATAATGCATTTTAGTCATCAAAATACTAAGCTGCATCTGCTTGACATTAAAGTAACTGCCAAGGGTGAGAGAAATGATTATAAAAGTCAAAATGTAATGAAGAATGTCTTTGAAACCGTGAAGTGCGTGCCAAAATGATTTTTCTACTATTTGTGGCTCCAATAGATTACTCTCTTATTTAGGCTAATAGTAGATGTGATGCCCCCAAACTGAATTAAAACGTACCTAAATCTAATGCAAATAGATCTATATGCAATGTCGTACAAGGATCAAAATAAATAAGGGTAAAAAAATTGTGTTGCCTTCCAATAAGCGTTTATTTATGGTCTTTAGCTAGACTTGCAGTTTGATTATTTCGGGTTGTAGAGTTATGTGAGTGACTTCTCTTTGTCAAAATCGCCACCCCAATATGCTTTTAAACTCTTCCCATTTACTTCGCAGGTGCCATTTGTCTCATGAGTCACCTCAACTGCTCCATGTGCAAAGACTTGAACAACTGTGAATGGGTCAGACCATCTAGAACCTAGAGTGAACTCACGCCTCTAGATGTATTTATCATGCAGTTTCTTTGTCCTCTCCTCATACAGTTCCACATTTTCATAGGCATCCATCCAAAATTCATCCAATTCATTCAGCTATAACATCCTCTTTTATCTAGCTGCTGCCATACCCATGTTCAACTGCTTTACTGCTCAATATACTTGATGCTCCAACTCCACTGGAAGGTGACAAACTTTTCCAAACACAAGGCGATATGGTGACATGCCTATTGGTGTTTTGTAAGTAGAAATGTATGCCCACAGTGTATCATAAAGTTTTCAAGACCAATAAGTTCTTGAGCTATTTGCCATCATCTTGAGTATTCTTTTCAGTTACCTATTTAATACTTCCACTTGGCTACTTGTTTGGGAATGATACAGTGTAACAACATGATGTTTTACTCTATATTTTTTTAACACTGGTTCCAAAAGCCTGTTGCAGAAGTATTTACCTC
Organism: Olea europaea var. sylvestris; assembly: GCF_002742605.1. Taxonomy (NCBI): domain Eukaryota; kingdom Viridiplantae; phylum Streptophyta; class Magnoliopsida; order Lamiales; family Oleaceae; genus Olea; species Olea europaea. Next base: position 20,062,004 of record NC_036251.1, read on the forward strand.
CATTACTAATAATAATTCTAAGGGCACCAAAGCACAATAACATGTTCTTCTTTAGAAAATTAACAACTACTCGAGCATCATTAGTCGGTGCTGCTACGAATTCTACCTATTTTGATACATAATCTACTACCAGTAACACGCACTAATTGTTGTAAGATCTATCCCCAAACATCGAAGAGCTCCTTTTCTCGGATCAAATTCAGAGGCATCTCATTTTTTTGGAAATTGTCCCTACACATTGGCATTGATCATAGTGTTTCACTTATTCATAAGCATCCTTAAGAGATATCCTCATTTGGCACACATCTTCGAGTTATCTGATTAGCATCCATCCTGTATAATATGATATCCTTCCAATGATAATAATTTAACTCTAAGAAGAACTTTTTCCTTTGGTGGTGCGTTAACTCAAGTGAAAGCATATTACACGTCAAGTAATTCACTATGTCAGCATACCATGGCCTATTGTCAACTGCGAAGATACATTCATCTGGAAAATAATCCTTTATATCGACCTCATCTCTAGTTTTGCTTGTGCAAGCTTTGAAAGGTGGTTTGCTATCACATTTTCACTTCCCTTATTGTCTTGGATCCCCAAATCAAACTCTTGAATGAGAAGTATCTATCGAATCCATATAGGCTTTGCATCCTTCTTAGAGATCGGATATTTCAGGCCTGTATGATCTGTATAAGAAATTACCTTCTATCCTATGAGATATGATCTGAACTTATCAAAGATAAACATAATGGCTAGTAGCTCCTTTTCTGTGGTTGCATAATTCAGTTGTGACTTTGTCAAAGTCTTATTCGCATAGTAGATGACATAGAGAATTTTATTCTTTCTTTGACCCAATGCTGTCCCTACTACATAGCCATTAGCGTCGCATATCAACTCAAATGGTAGTTCCCAGTCTAGTGTAGCTATAACCAGTGCTGAAATTAACTTCTTCTTTTTCATGTGTTGAAGGATGTCAAACAATCTTTAGAAAAGTTGAATGGTGCATCCTTTTCGAGTAAGCTACAAAGAGGCTTGGTGATTTTTGAGAAATCCTTAACAAACCTCCTGTAGAATCCTGCATGGCCAAGGAAACTATACTCCCATAACTGAAGTTGGTGAATGTAGCTTTTCTATCACCTGAATCTTTGCTTTATCCACCGTGGTAACATCAGCTAAAATTATGTCCCCAAGTACTATTCTTTCCTGTATCATGAAGTGGTACTTCTCCCAGTTAAGTACCAAATTCATTTTCTCAACTCGCAAATGATACACTGACAACCAAAAACTCATCTATTAAGACTTTTATAATTTTTTCCACCATATCTAAAAAGATTGTCATCATGTATTCCTAAAATGTGGCAGGGAAATTGCACAATCCAAATAGCATCCTTTTGTATGCAAAGGTAATGTAAGGGTAAGTAAAGATAGTCTTCTCCCGATCTTCTAAAGCCACTGCAATCTAATTATAGCCTGAGTATCCATCCAAGAAATAGTAATGTGAATGCTTTGTTAGTCTTTCCAACATCTGATCAATGAATGGCAGGGAAATGTGATCATTTCATTATTTAGCTTTCTATAGTCTATGCACACTCTCCATTACGTGACTGTCTTTGTTGGTATTAGCTCATCATTCTCATTTTTTACCACTATAATCTATCCTTGCTTTGGCACGATATGAATCAGACTAACCCACTTGTTATCAGAGATCAGATAGATGATGCCTTTAATACCAGTGCTAGCATGACGTCTTTTACGGTGGGATTCAATCTACGCTGATTTTCTACTGTTGGCTTATATTCTTCTTCCATCAAAATTTTGTGCATGCATATCGATGGATTAGTCCCTCTGATGTTAGCTATAGACTATCCAATTTCGATTTTATGTTTCCGTAGAACTCTTAGTAGTCCATGTTTTCCCACTTGGTCATCTCATTTACAATAATCATAGAGAGTATAGACGACTCTCTTAAATAAACGCACCTTAGATGTGATGGCAATTGCTTGAGCTCAAGATTTGATGCTTTCTGAATAGAAGGCAATGGTTTACTAGACCCTGTACCAAGTTCCTTAAACTGTCTTCTTCTAATGGACGGAGTGGACTCCATAATGTAGGCGATCTAAATTATCTCTTCAACTGTTATTTTTTATCTTGTGAGTGTACAAAAAGATTCTCCAAGTGGTATTAAGGGTGCTCAAGAATGAAATTCTCCTCCACACCCAAATCTACCACATTAATGTGCAGACAGCTATCTGAATCCGTAGGATACTTGATAGCACTAAAGACATTGAATGTTACCTGCTCATCATTTAGTCCTAGAATCAATTGTCCCTTTTGAATATCTACTAAGGCTCGACATGTTATAAGGAACGGTTTTCCCAATGCCAATAGCATGTCCTTGTCCTCCTCAACAATGTTCAGTATGTCTTCAATAATTTCTCATTGGAAATTTTATAGACCTGTTTGCCAGTTACAAAGAGATCGATATTGTTTTTGGCTCTCCCAAGTTCAGTTTCCTAAAAATAGAGTGAGGCATGAGATTGATGCTAGTAACTAAATCATTGAGAACCTTATCAAATTTCTATTACCAATAGTACAAGGGACAATAAAACTCCATTGGTTCTTTAGTTTAGGTGGTAGCTTATTCTATAAAATGGCATTGCATTCTTTATTCAACATCATTGTCCCCAAATCCTCTAGTTTCTTCTTGTTTGTGATTATTTCCTTCATGAATTTTGCATAGTTGGGCATTTGTGCAAGTGCATCCACAAATGGTATATTGATTTGTAGCTTTTTGTATACCTCAAAGAACTTCAAGAATTGCTTGTCAAGCTTATGCTCCTATAGCCTATGTGAAAATGGGAGTGGTTGAACAATTTTCTTTGGCAGGAGTGGTTACCTTAACCTTCGGATCCTCTGATGCTTTCGCTTATTTTTTATTTTGCTCAATTTCTTTCAAGTACTCTTCCACCGTGGTAGATATCCTCTCTTCTGTAGCCACTAGCTTCCTCACATTTATCTCAAGTAGCTGTAACCCACTGCGAGTAGTTATAGCTTTACAGTGCTCCTCAAGCTTCATCTTAGTAAGACCAGATAATGTTCTTAGTGGTCTCTCGAAACGTGCCTTAGCTATTTGTCCCATCTGATTTTTCAAATTTTTTATGGCACCTCCTTGAACTTGCAAGTTCTTATCCGTTCTTTGCAAGTATTGAGTAGATATTTCTACCAACCTTTTACAAAATATTCTAATGAAGACTTCTTATCATTATGCTAAAAACCTGTTTGTACAGTCTGTTGTGGTGCGGTCTGAGCTCCATGATTATTACTTCACTAAAAGCCTGTGAGATTTCTCTAACCTAGGTAATAGATGTTAGGATTTAGATTGTATTGTTGCCTTTGAAAATTCTGGGTACAATTTACATCTTCCACTATATGAACAACAAGAGATCCTATATTACAATCAACACTCTCGTGGCTCCCTCCACAATGTTTGCATTTCGATCCCACTGTCTGGGTTGCATTCATCTGATCCACTTTATGTACCAATGATGCCTACTATTCTAAAATTGCTATAAAAAAATCAATTTCGAATACTCTAGCAGCTTTCGTTCCACTCATCCTTTCAACAAGCCAATATGCACTAGTGAATGCCAAACACTCCATGATTTGGTAGATTAGATCCGCTATTCTTTTTGTGATAGAACCATTGTACGCAGAGTCTACGTTAGCTACATTAGCCCTGCTAATCAGATTCAAAAAAGTGTAGAAGTATTGCATCCGAAGCCACTTCTACAATCCGTGTTGTGGGCATTGGTGGAGTAAACCCTTATATCATTCCCAAGCCTCTAAATAGCATTCTGAGTCCAATTGTTGGGAAATGGTAATCTCATCCCTTAGTTTTGCTATCATTTTCGACAAAAAATATTTGCTAAGGAAATTTTGACTCAATTGGTTCTATGTAGTGATACTCTACGATGGACGTGTCTAACCGCTCTATTGTTCAGTCTTTCAATGTGATGGAAAGAGCCTCAACCTAATTGCTTTGATTGAAATATCAGCAATGGCGTCAAAAACTTGACCCTTTCAAAACCCACAAGTGCACAAGACTGTGATTAAGTAATATAATGTGAATTAAGTGTCAAACCCATGAGAACTATGTGTTTGATCGAGTTAAATTTCTTAATACCCTTAATCAAATAGTGATATAGAGTTGTGACAAATCAATGTCTAATTTATCAAATAACTCGAAAGCGAAGTAAAAGTATATCGAATCTGTGAGATGTATTGCTAAGATGTAGAGAATCCACCTTATTAATCCATTTTTAGTTTAACAATATAAAGTAACAATTTGAGATCATTCGTGTTGGTCAATGTTCATATTTTAATTAAAAGCTTCTCTCTATAACAATAAATCTATTCCTAAATGTAACCTTCCTATATTTCTATGAAAGATGTGAACATGTAAGAAAACATTAAGTGAACTAGAACATCTATAAAAATCTGAAGTATGGAAGTATATTTCTATCTTCTATTGAACATCACAATGCTTATCACTACGTACTAATGATCCTATTATTTCTATCGATGACAATAGAACCCAAAACAATTCAACTAAAGGCCAATTAATTGGAAAGCAAACTAAACCATAATAAACATCCAATCATTCAAACAAATTAATGTCAATCTGATTATTCAAACCAAAAATCTCGTAACAAGGATTCATCTAATCCTAGCAATGTAAAAAATCTAGTCGAGTATATTAAAATTATAAGAAATCATTCTAAGTTTAATAAACATCACCTAAAAATTAAATAATTGAAGATAAGTCTTGAATTCTTGAATGACTTCGTTGAATTCTTTATATATGTTGAATTTTCCTTTCGATCCTTGCTTAAATTTCCTTGTACGAATTTAGCTCGATAATCTTTTTTTAATTCCACATTCTCTCACAAATATGAATTCACCTTGTTCCAATATATTTCTCTAAGAATCTTGATGTTCTTGAGTTGTACTTTTCTTTTCTTTTTTTTTTTTCTTTTTTTTGGGCACATAAAAGAGGCTCTTCTTGGTATAGAAGACAATCTGATATTTATATGGGTCAAATCTAGATCAAAGACATCGTCCAAAATCTTTCCAAGTTGAGTTTTAATCGTATAAGGATACCCGAGATTTGGCCCATTTTTATAACTATGAGACAACATAGTAAATCATAATACGGCCGCATAGTTCAGTTGTTGAGCTTCAATGTTTTCTCTGTAGAGCACCATGGGATCTTATGCCTAAATGCACTATTCGATCGCATAGTGTAATTTTTGGCTACCTTTCTCATTTTTTCTCATTTTGGTCCGCGTACTCGTCTTTTTCTTTCTTTTCGCCCATAGTTTCACCATCTTAGCTTCCATGTGCATCCAATTGAACCTCTAGCATCTTCAATCTTCAATTCATGGTCCAATTCAACTATTGGCTTGTTGCAACTTGGTCCCTATCTTCTAGATTTTACTATTTTTTTAGAACTTTTCCTTTGTTTCTTCCAATTTTATGTTCAACGATTGAGTTTTACCTATTTAATACAAAATACAACAATTTAGAATATGTTTCAGCAAAAGAACAACTAAATATTGCTATTTTAGACCATGAATAAGTGTATAAAATACACTTATCATGGATCATCAAGGACGAACTTGTTCTTCACAAACTAAAACTCCAATTACCTCTCCCTATCTTTGATAAAGGAATTTATCGATGTTTTTGATCTGTGGTTGAGTTAAGAGAATTATGAGATCGATCTTTGATCTTCTACAAGATTTTCTCTTGGATGAACAACGGGTGCAAATTTGGGACAAAATATGGCTTGAGTATGTATAATATGAAGTGTTTGAGGTTGCTTAGGATTTTAAAAAGTTATATAGGGTTTAGACGAATGTACCATTCGCACGAGCGATCCCCTTGAAGATAGCGAATGGAGGTCTGTCCAATTGAGGGCTTTTCGAAAAATATCGAGTGCTCACTTCACTACTAAAATTGCTCGATTGATGCTCCTAGCAAACTTCGAGGGTTTTTTGCCTTGACTTGATTTTCTTGAGATAACGTTGACTTTTTTGAAAGACACTTCCAACTTCCAACAATTTGACCCTAATTACAACTCGATTAAATGATATTTTGGACAGAAAACTTACCAATACACTTCAGACCTAACAAACTACCCATTTGACATTCTGCTTATTCACCAAATCAACCCATCAAACCTAAAATTGCTTCTCAATTGCTTGTCATATATGTTTCCCGAAACATATCAACTCAAATAATATCAAGTGTAAAAGCACGAGGAACCTGATAATAAAGCACCAAACATGTAACACAACGTACATCAATAACTTAGAACTAAACATGACAATTGAGATATGACATCAAAATAGCCGAACTAACTAGCAACATCTAAATAATATAATATCAATATTATACAAACAACAAACACTGTTTCAATATTAAAATTCCAAGATATTTGCTAGCCAAATAAAATTAACACTCCTACTCTCCCTAGACTTGAAAGTATTATCATTAATTTTCTTTTAAAATCATAAGCGTAAAAAGCGATTAAATTTTCTTTAACGTGATAAATATTAATGACTTCATTGATGAAAATAATTTGTACTTACATAAAATATTAGACAATCAAATTAAAACTTAATTTTATTTCAAAATGAAATCAATATTTAGATTATATTAGCATTGAGTTCGTCTCACCACAAGTCATCATATCAAATCATTTTACCTTCTTAATTTGGAAATGGGGAGGGATAAAGTAGAACGAGCTAATGCTTAGTAAGCAAATTCCATACATATGATGCATGCTTATGATGTGTGTATGAATTACTTTTAAATAAAAGTATTACTAAATATGTAGCTAAATATGTAGCGCCTTATTTTCATTTTTTTAAAAATTTAACATTAATATCGTGAGCTCACTTTGTGTATCGATTAGCCAATTGGAATGCAGTGAAAAAATATTAACATGATTCATTCTATCGTAGTACTACAAAGTAGTTAACATTAACATTTATATTTAACATTCAACATTGGTAAGGTGCACTGATCCCTCACCCCCATTTCCACTCACATCTTTTGTGATGTAGACATAGACCTTTTAACAAAAACATTAGGGATACATATCTTTTTAAAATATTGTTTGGTTAAATTACTTCTACTACATTAATTTATTGATATTAAGGATAAAGGACGCTAACATTTTAGGGATAAAAAAGACAACAAAATTAATGCGAACAGTTAACTCTGAAAGGGTAATTTGGCAAGAAGGATAAAAATATTTCAATTACCATATGCATCATTAAAAAATCCCTACAAAATGAATTACTAAAGGAATATAATAAATCTATAGAAGATATTAGTTAAGAATTATTATGATTTAGAAGTATATACTGGATTATTAACTTCAAAATTTGAAATAAGGACCAGGTTTAATTAGTATAAATAATGAAGTTATATAGAAGAATGTACTGAAATGAAGAAAACTAATTAAACAACGTGTAATCAAGATTGTTAATCATTACAATTGGGCCTTAGAGAGGAATGGTCAAGAATTTATCCCTAGAAGCCTATGTTTGATGGCCATTATTGTGTAAAAATGATGTTTTGAATAATACTTTTGGAGAATGTGGTTAAAAATGAAACAAGTTTTAAATTTAAGGGCAAAATATTCTATTTCATGAATGTGGTTAAAAATGAGTACAATAAATTACAAAAATCCATAGTACTTGATTATTAACTTCAAAATTCGAATTAAGGGCAAGGATTTAATTAGTAAAAATAACAAAGTCAATATAAAGAAGAATATAAAAATTTCGCCAGTGAATTGAAAGCTAATTAGTCAACGTGTAATCAATAATTGTTAATTAGATAAATCTACACCTACATAAGAAGATCCGCCAGAATTTCACCAAAAGTAAATGTGGCAACATCTTGTTGGTCTGTTTTTTTCTTTGCCATATCTAATATAAATATGCCATGTGTATTCTGGTAGAATTTTTCTGTATAAGCAGTAGTCTGTATTATTACAATTGAGTCTTTGAGAGGAATTCATCCTTATAAATTCAGTAATCACATTAAATTATAAAAATCCATACACTCATAAACATACACAATTATATACTTATAGCCATTCAAAGGATTTGATAAATAATGCCTGAGTTCCTTATAATATGAAAAACAAAACTAGGCATTCAATTGTGAAATAGCAGAATTTTGACTCAACATGTGGGGTACTGTATTCTTATAGCCTCTACGATAAACAAGTGAATGGAGCTAGTGTATGGTGAACGGAATGGTTCATCAACATTTAGAGTAGGATGAATAGGTATATTAGGCGAAATTAAAATTAACAAATGATAATAAGCGACAAATCACTAATTATTGTTTCTAAATGAACAAGTTTCATGAAATTAAACCATATTTAATCAATCAAGCATGTAGATCAAAGTCATAAAAGTAAAGAACACCAATATTTATTAATGAGGGAAAATCCCTTAAACAACTCTTCACGTGGATAAAAAAAAACCTTTGGACAAACCTTGGTAAAGAGATCCACTAGAAAAGATTTAACTTACAATTAGTTCAGACACAACTAAACCTTAATAGACTCTGACAATCTAACCTATAAATCACCGGAGAACTATTCGATTGTGCACTCCATCATCTTCCAAAACCTCTGGACTTCTAAATTTCCCCCCTAATGATCTTTAGAAACGAATTTGTTCTTCACAAATTGAAACTCTAGTCACCTCTCTCTTTTAGAACTCTGAAAGTTATTTGGTAAAAGATTTTATTGGTTTTTGATCTTTTGAACTTTTTGTATTTTATTCTTGTGATTGAGGTAATTGATTTATGAAATGTGCATTTGATTTATAAAAGTTATCTTGATTAAATAATCGTTCAACATACATTTGGGACAGACTATGGCTTCGGTATTTATGATATGAGTGTTAGATGTTGTTTGGGATTGTAAAACTATCAAAATCGTGAGCCTAGTTTGGCTGAATAACACGTCTGCTCGAGCGAAGGTCTCGCAAACAGCGAGCATTGACCGCTCGAGCACTCACCTTACGAACATCGAGCGGTGGACCCGCTGCTAAAACCACTCAAGAGCTTTCCTTACGGACTTGATCTTCTTGAGATTAACAGACTCCTTCCAATGACACTTTCGACCTCCAACAACTTGACTCTAATTACATGACTCTAATTACAACTCAATTAAATGATATTTTGGATACAAATTTGTCAATATAATTTAGTCCTAACATATTGGTAATTAAAATTAGTATAACTTTTGTACCTCATGGAGAAACCTCTAACAAATAGCGTACGGAATAAAGGAATGAAGCCTTTAGGATGAACTTGTTTTATTTTGGAAGGATGAATACTGACTTCTATTTTTTAAGAAATGAATAAAATTAGATCTAAATTTATTTATTTAGGGCCATGATTGTGCTATTTTGATGATTATAGAAAGATCCATTAGTTGACATTATTATTTTACCTATTCCGTGCCCAACAAACCATTTAAACTTTTTAATTGGTTCCATCAACCAAATTTCACCCCTAAATCAGTGTCAACTAACTTAGTTTAAAATGAATCTATCTAGTACAAAGAGAAAATGGATTATTATCACATGTTTAGATTGCAAGTTTAACTATAAGTTTAAAAAATATAATATAATATAATATAAATTTAATAAAATTACATTTACGTTCAATTTAGAATTACTACGTAAGTTGATTGTTTAGGGTGTCCAAGTTACATTCCACTACAACAACATAGTCAGTTACGACATTATTATTAGTGCAATTAATTTAAATAAACATTATAATTATGAGAAAATGAGCATGCGACGTTACACTATCATTCCTGAAATAAATATTATTAAATAAATATTATTACAAATAATAAAAGGAAGAATGTACTACTTATGCAGCATCGTGTCATGAAAACTCAAATCACATGATCACATTAACTATTATTTAGTCAAATCACGTGATCACATTAACTGTTATTTGATTACTTAAATAGGTATAATTCATGAACAATGAACTCTTCCCACATAACTCATTCTAAACTTATATGAATTAAATTGTATAAGAGACACGTGTGTGAAAAGTACCACTAATATTCCGCGAGCAAGACTTGGAACTTTAAATTTGTGAGATATGCATACATAAGAAATCACTGGTGACTAAATATTTTCTTGAGTAATGAAAGTCAAACCCGGTGCTACTTGGATCTTTTAAACAAAATAGCTCATATTTATTTTATGTATGACTTTTTCTCCTCCTATCCGTGAACACATATTTTTCCTTTTTTTTTTTCTCGCATCTTATATGTAGACTTTTCTTCATTTAACTTTCTAAATGACCTTGTAACAAGTTTTAGGCCGAATAACCCCTCAATCAAATGATTATAGGGCACCGAGTTTTAGATATCCTAGCATGTTTAATCACTTGAGTCATAAAAACTACGAAAAGAAGTATAAGATGTGTTACTTTTCTCTATTCATGTGGAAATCAAATCTTTTGAAGCTTATTGCCATTTTTTGTATGGAGAATATACTAGAGTCTAGATTAGTTAGTTACATGTATTCAATCCATACTCAAGGTTACCTCACCACACCAATGACCGTCATCCTAAATCTTACGCTGGTGATCAAAACTAACTCACAATAGTTTAGTGTGTACAGTACATATGATACATGAAGAAACTTATATCAAGTACTCTAAATATGTTCTAAACAAGTCAATACAAACTTTATTCGCTGTTAATTCATTTTGTGATCACAAGATAATATGTTCAATGACAGTAAAGTATTATAACTTCAAAAACCTTTCTTTTCATTTTTTTTTCACATTAAAAAGGATAATACAAAAAAATGTAATTAAAAAATAAAGTGCATGCATGATTACGTAGACACCATGAACTTGGAAATACGTGCACCTAAATACCTACTCAAATAGGTACCCAAACACTCTTACTTTTAAGGGAAGCATGAGTAACACCATAATTTAATTCATCACTTTGACCTATGAGTTCACTATTCTTAACCCAAACCTTCCTACAGGAAGGGGTCATCTTAGTCATGTAACTATAATTTTAGTTAGTGACTAACTTGATTAGTTAAGAACCTAACCTAAGTAGTGATATCCCATCTGTTGTTCCCAATCAAGAGCTTGCAATTCCTAGGTCTTACGTGACTTAACTCATCATAGTTGTGACATGCAGGAATGAACCTAGGGGCAATACTAGGCTTCAAGAGTTTCAAAATTTACGTTGGGCAATCTATGTTGCTATGTCCTAGGACTTCTAGACTCTTGGTCTCGGTAGATGCAATACAAAGGCAGGTTTAGAAGATATAGCAACATGAGAATTTTTCCCTTATAGCCTAAACCTCCTCTATTTGTAGCTAGTTTGTTAAATCCTAAGATGTTATCAAGCGTCTTAGATCCACTAAAAAAAGAACGAAGTTGTGCATTAGATTTTTTAAGATCACTCACAATAGTTTTAACCTTAATTTATGAGGACTGTTTTTTACTCTCTTCAACTCATTAACCCATCTAGTTAACTTTAAGTACTACTTTTAATCTCTCATTTTTTAACCGCTATTTACCTTCCTCAACTTAAAACTCTTTTCAAATAGTTGGTCATAAGCCTCATATATATTTCTTTCATCATCCGAACCTTTATGTGAAAGGTCAAATAGTTCCAAGTCCTTAACTTTCTCATTCTCCTCCATAGGTTTACTTTTAACTACAAAAGTGAAAGCCATATAATTCAAACCCTTCCCAGTATTAGAACTCTCACTTTGATCATCGGAGCTAGACTCGTCTTAGTGAGAGTGACATTCATAGCTTTATCTAAGATTTTCTTATAACCTGGGCACTCAGCTCAAATATTTCCAAATCCTTGCACTTAACAAATTGAGACATCTTTTCAGCATCTTTATTATTTCTCTTCTCTCTTTTATATTTCCCATACTTACAAGAGTTACTCTTAAACTTCTAAGAATGTCTCTTATTGCTCTTAATTTTTTTTTTGAATTTTTAACAAAGTAAGTAAACTCCTTACCTTTTAGAGAGTTATCATCGCTCTAAGCACTAATTTATACCTTAACAGTATTAAGGGCTAAAAACTTTTTCTTCTTAAACTGATGTAAGTTAAGTTCATAGGGTTTGGATAGACTCTACAAGTTTTTCTATCTTAACTAGATCTAGGTCTTTGCTTTACTCAAAAGTAGTAATCTTAGGTTTAAACCTCTTAGGTATGGATCTTAGAATTTTTCTCACAATTTGTTCTTCAAAATTTGTTCACCTGGGTTGAAACTAGAATTCATTGTGTCATTCAATTTAGTGTAGAATTGATTGAATGATTCGTCGTCTTTCATCCCTGTTTCCCAAAACCTGGTAGTTAACATTTATTGTTTAGAGTTTTTCACGATCTTAGTTCTCTAATGTGTGGTTTTTAGAATATCTCAAACTTCTTTATATAAGTGTTATGCTCTACATCCAATCGATTTAGGTTGTAAACACTTTTAATATATTTAATGCATTTATTTTTTACAAGATCTATTATTTATTTAAATTAATATTTTGACAAATAATATTAAATAATAAAGTCCGAAGATTTAAGTTTCAATAATTTGTTAATAACAAGAAGTTGTGATTGTGAAATACAAATTACATATGATTGAATCTTAAATAATTCATGGTCTAAGTAATAACGAGATACGTATATCGTTATTACGGATAAACCATCACGTGTGACATTTCTTACTTGTGAAGTAATTAGCTGATCTCACAAGTTAAAGTGTGGTGACACTTAAATGAACGCGTGAATGTTTTGTTATAAAACAAAATATTGGAGACCCGTTAAGAGATCCTACATGAATAACTATCGGAGTGTCGGTGGTTAATCTCTAACGTTCGGTTAGTGGAATTGGTCCTTTGACTTGAGTTTGTCATAGTGCCTTGTATGAGGACAGTCATGCTTTGACGGTGTGGGATGTTGCTTTGCCAAGGGCTGTCAGTACGACATCGTTCGGGTATGTCAAGAATCATATGAAGGTTGTGAATGATCGATAGATGATTCGTCACTCTTAGATAGTGAGAAATTATAATATGTATTTCATTCAATTAAGTCGATAACGAAATCCGTGGCCAATGTATACTCAGAAGTCGAAAAGGAGTCTTCAACTTATACAGGCTTAATAGTGGAATGAAAGATATAATCGATAATCGGGATTAACACTTCCATACCTCGTAATTGATGGGATCATATTGACAAAAGGATTATAGTTTCACGGTAAACGAACAAATTTGATTTTGTCATACCACGCGACATTTCCCGTCACAACAATACCTAACACATTATTGGATGTCAATTTGGGATGATGAGTGTGAATAGGGGACAAATTAAAAGGGAGTTTTAGTTTATCAATTTTGATTAGATCAAAATAATATTTCACATTATTAGACATCGTGATTGGGAACATAATGGGTCGCATACAAAAAGATAATTGAAATATTGTACTTTGTCAATTAATTTATTAATAAGGATTGGATAAATTAATTAATTGGGTTACTTAATTCATGTACCGAATTTAATTAAACAGGATAATTAAATATTGTACTAGGTCAGGTCAAGCCCGTTTGGACTTATATAAATAAGTACCTAGACTTTACAGTTTTGTAGAGATTTCATTTTTGTTAGTATAAGAGGAGAAAATCCTTGTGCATACAATCTTGTTCTCTGTGTGAAATTTCATTAGAGGCTGGACAATTGGACAACTGTGGGTGGAAGATCAAGGTTGCTGAAACAAAGGAAAAGCAAAGGAGAGTACAGATCTAGGAAAAGTTATAACTTTTATGACAATTTCTATTTAAACACAAAGAAGATCCTTTCTGGGAATTGAAATTTGTTTTTATTTCTACTGTGCACGATAAGTAAATTCCCAACAGTGGTATCAGAGCCTACTTCGTTTTTGTTAAGAATTGATTTACATATTAATAAAATCAAAAGTTGATTTATTCATGCCTTTCTTGAACCTAGTAATTAATGAATTTATTTTTCTTCAAAAGCTTGTTTTGAAAAACAAAAAATAAATAAACAAAATTAGGTAGATCTGACAGGCGATTCGCCGCCCTGGGCAAGAGCCCACCGCCATATTATGTGGCAGGGGCGGCGTCGGCGCAAATAAAGTGCAAGGATTTTTATTTATTTATTTATTTTTATTTTTTTAGGGTTAGGGTTTGGGGAGAGTTGGAGGCGAGGGCTGCTCATGCAATTTGTGAATTTGCATGCCTTGGGGGTTGGCTTGCAAATTTTAAATAAAGGATTTGTCACGTAAATTTCAGAGTTGAGGGGCCTTGTTTTAATTTTAACTTGGGTCAAATTGCAATTATTAAAATGGATTTTGAATTTGAATTTGAATTTGAATGGGTTTTAAAATTGTGATTTTAATTGGATTTGACCCATATTTCAATTTGGGCGCAAAATTATAACTTTATTTAAAATTGAAGATTTTTATATTTTTGTTAAAATTAGATTTTAACTTAAATATTTAATTTTAACCCTAATTTGTATTTTTGCTTTATTTAGGAAATTTGTCCTAAATTAAAATATTGATTCAATTTTATTAGAGTTGGACTCTAATCTAATGTTAATTAAAATTTGATTTTAATTTAATATTGTTTCCCAATAGATATTGAAATTATAGTAGGACTCTAATTTGGCGGTTGATTAAATTTTGATTTTAATTATCCCGCCCTAAAATTTTAAGGAATTAGAGTTGGACTCTAATTTAATATTTAATTAACTCCACCTTATAATTATGGAATTAGAGTTTGACTCTAATCTGAAATTTAATTAAAATTTGATTTTAATTAAATAGGCCCGCCAATTAAGTTAATTAATTAATGTGATTAATTAATTAATTATTTCGATCCATTTACTTAAATGAATTTTGACGATTATAATTGCTAGAATCTTGAGACATGTCTATATATAATATTAGATTTTATATAGGAAACATTTATGTGATAAATGTCTATTAATGGATGATTATGGACTCGACCATATGGATGTGTTGAATGATTGATTTAATTCTTGTCGTTTTATGAGCCTGCGAGCTCTTGATTATTTTTGGACCCATGAGTCCATTATTATTATTACTATTGTTATGGGCCTAGCTCTTAATTATTTTTGGTCTGCGAGTCCAAATTTCATTTAGACTTGCATGCCAACTAGTATAGGATACAAGTTGTAGCCGGACTAATTAAATGAGCAAGAAAAAGAGGAGACCATGGAGATGATGCATTGATAATGATTCAATGCTATACCCCCTAAGAATTGACTAACTAGTCTTCGTCTTGACTCGAAAAGACTAGATAGAATAAGTCCATAATCATCCATACTATTATATGTATGTTTATTTGCATAATTGATGCATGATTAAATATATACATATATGATTACATTGATGAGACCATTTCATGATAAATCCCTCGTTGAAATATTAAGTCGGTATTATTTTACCTTCCATCATTATAGTGAAAAATGAGTGTCCTAAATCAATTTCAGCTTGTTGAGCACACTCAAGACTGGTCTATTAGGGATATATTTGGCACTATGAAATATTTGATATTTCTGAATGATGGGTTTGACTTAACTAAAATTTATTTTTTTGTTGAGTACACTGAAAGAGATAAGCTTTAAAGGCATGTTCAGCTAACACATAAGATGTGTGAAGACAAAAAGTTGTCAGCTTAATATTTTGAGAGTTGCATGGAGATACAATTGATAATAGTATCTACTTAAATATTTTATTAAGGTATGTTGACTACACTCAAGATTTTGATATAATAGATGGAATCTCAGCCCATTGGAAATCAAATGTGGATTCCAATAATTTATGTATGAGTGTCATGAATTTACTTCAAACAGTGGGAGCACGTTTAATTAAAGTCCATATTAATTTAGTGCAATGTATTACAATACATATTGATTCTTTATTTTTCGTCATTTATAGTTTTTGAATAATGAGTAATCATATGAATTTGAGAGGCATATTGGATGCCAACAAACTAATCTGGCCAATTTTTTTTATTGGCACCGCAATTTAAAAATCGTTATCAAGCTTGAGAAAATGGGTATGTCCTTGAGCAGCCATTTCCCAGGTAGTTACTGAAAACTCCACTGAGGAAGAGGTGGCTGCTTACAACAAACATAGTGATAACGATAACACTGCATCATGTGCGATGCTTGCAGCTATGTCACCCGAGTTACAGAAGCAATATGAGGATATAGAAGCTTACACTATAATTTTTCATCTCAAGGAATTGCATGATGAACAATTACATGTAGAGAGATACGAGACCTCCAAGCAATTGTACCGGTGCAAAATGGCAGAAGGATCTTCAGTCAGTGCTCATGCGCTGAAAATGATTGGATTCATTGAGAAATTGACCCAATCGGGTTCTATCATGGATCACGAATTAAGTATTGACTTGGTTATACAATATCTGTCAAAGAGTTATTTATAGTTCATCATGAACTTTAACATGCATAAGATCGAATGCACACTCTCAAGTTGCTTAATATGCTTAAGACTGTCAAGCCCAATATCAAGGCTAATATTGGGTACGTCTTAGCCATTCAATCCTCCAAGGGCACTAAGAGGAAAACCAAATGAAGTTTTAAGAAAACATCTAAGAAGGCTAAGAGCAGTAACAAAGCAGTCAAAGCGAGGAAGGACAATACCAAGTCTAATGAGCCATGCTATCACTATGGAGTGAAAGGTTGTTGGAAGAGGAACTACAAGGCTTACCTCGCAAGCTTGAAGGGAAAGAAGTCTTCTGAAACTTTCACTTTAGGTAATTTTGTTATCGAGGTTAATATGTCTATTTCATTAGCTTCTTGGGTATTAGATATCAGATGTAGATCTCATATTTGTATACATATGCAGGGACTAAAGAAAAATAGACCACTGTAGAAAAGAGAAGTTGACTTGTGGGTGGGAAATGGAGCAAGAGTTGCTGCATTAACTATATGGACATACTTCTTACCATTGCCGTCGAGCTTAGTATTAGAATTAGAAAATTGTTAATTTGTTCCTGTCATTACTAAAAAAATTATTTCTACTCGTGTTTGGACGAGAAAGGTTTTTCAATTAATGTTAAAAACAATCGTTGTTCATTTTATAGAGATGAGATCTTCTATGGTTGTGATGTGTTGCAAAATGAGATCTATATTCTTGATACTAAGTAATCTATTATGAGTATAGAAAATAAAATGTATAAAAGTGATAATCTAAATAGTACCTATCTTTGGCATTGTAGACTGGGTTATATCAACGACAAATACATTTCCAAGTTACATAAAGATGGATATTTGGAGTCAACTGACTTTGAATCATTTGACAAATGCGAGTCGGGACTATTAGGCAAAATGACCAAATTTCCTTTTACTGGAAAAGAAGAAAGAATTGCAGAACTACTAGGATTAATACATACTAATGTATGTGGACCCATGTCCATCACCACTAGAGGTTGTTTCTCTTACTTCATCACATTTATTGATGATCATTTTAGATATGATTATGTATATATGATGAAATTCAAGTATGAAGTACTTGAAAAGTCTAAGGAATTCAAATTTGAAGTAGAGAAAACAGACAAGTAAATATTCTAATGTTGAGATAAGATCTATGTGGAAAATATTTAAATGGAGAATTTTTAGATTATCTAAAAGAAAATGGGATTCTCTCGTAGTGAACTTTGTCATATACACCGCAACATAATGGTGCATCTGAATGGAGGAATTGCACATTATTAGATATGGTGCAATCAATGATGAGCTATGCAAACATCCCAAAATCATTTTAGGGTCATGCACTAATTGTTATACACTAAATCGTGTTTCATCTAAATCGGTCGATAAAACTCCATACGAGTTGTGGAGAGGAAAAAATCCAACTTATTTCACATGAAAATTTGGGGTTGTAATGCTTATGTGAAGCAAAATGAATCGGATAAGTTTGATCATAAATCTGATAAGTGCATATTTGTGGGATATTCAAAAGAGATAATTGAATACCAGTTCTATAATCCTATTGAGAAGAAGGTGTTTATCTCAAGACATGTCATATTCTTAAAGAAAGAGTTTATTCTAGGAGAAGGTATGGGAGCAAGATAGAACTTGAAGAAGTTCAAGTCTACAGATACTGTTGACCAGTCGATGAACTTGAATCTGATCCCATACTTGCTAAGGAATAGACTCTTGATCAGGATGTAGAGACTCTTGAGGACACTTCGGCTCAACGTAAATTAAATAGGATCTTTCGACCTCCCAGAAGGTACAAATTCACGATTACTAATCAAGTATTATTAGTCGAGGATGATGAACCTACAAATGATGATAGCAAGTCTCAATCTAGATATATGTTTACTCTCAATAACGGAGCGATTAGTTGGAAAAGTTCCAAACAGGAACAACCGCTAATTCAACAACAGAAATCGAGTATATTGTTACTTCTAAACCAGCAAAGGAAGCTGTCTAAATCAAGAAGTTCATTAATGAACTGGGAGTTGTTCTTAGCATTGTTAATCCCATACTTTTGTATTGTGATAACAATGGAGCCATCGCACAAGCGAAGGAATCGAGATCTCGTCAACGATCCAAACATGGGCTAAGGCGATATCATCCATTAGGGAGATTATATAAAGAAATGACGTAAAGATAGAGCGAGTTCACCAGAAGATAATATTGCAGATCCATTGGTAAAGCCGTTGTCACAACAAAACATGATTGCCATATAGATGCTTATGGTATTAGATACATGAGTGATTTGATCTAGTGCAAGTAGGAGTTTGTAAGTTTTATGTCCTAGATTCAATCGATTGAAGTTGTAAACACTTTTAATATGTTTACTACATTAATTTTTGGAAAGATCTATTATTTATTTAAATTAATATTCTGATGAATAATATTAAATAATAGAGTCTGAAGATTCTAGTTTCAATAATTTGTTAATCACAAGAAGTGATTGAAAGACACAAATTACATATAATTGAATCTTAAATAATCTATGGTCGTAAGTAATAACGAGATATAGATATCATTATTATAGACATCACGTGTGACATTTCTTACTTGTGAAGTAAGTAGCTGATCTCACAAGCTAAAGTGTGGTGACACTTAAATGAACACGTGGATATTTTGTTCTAGAACAAAACATTGGAGACCCGCTAAGAGATTCCACATGAATAACTATTTGAGTGTCAAATGTTAATCTCTAACGTTCGGTAGTGGAATTGGTCCTTTGACTTGAGGTCGTCATAGTGCCTTGTATGAGGACAATCATCTTTTGACGGTGTTGGATGTTGTTCTGCCAATGACCACTAATACAACATCTTCGGGTATGTCAAGAATCATATGAAGATTGTGAATGACCAATAGAGGATTCGTCGCTCTTAGATAGTGAGAGATTATGATCTGGATTTCATTCAATTAATTCGATAATGAAATTCTTGTCCAATGTATACTCAAAAGTCGTAAAGGAGTTTTCAACTTATATAGACTTAATAGTGGAATGAAAAATATGATTGATAATCTGGATTAACACACTTCCATATATCGTAATTGATCGGATCATATTGACGAAAAGATTATAGTTTCACGGTAAACAAACAAGTTTGGTTTTGTCATACCACGTGACATTTTCCGTTACATATATTGCCTTAACACAATGCTAGATGTCAAACTGGGACAGGGAGTGTGAATTGGTGATAAATTAAAAGGGTGTTTAAATTTATCAATTTTGATTAGATCAAAATAATATTTTATGTCGTTAGGCATCAAGATCAAAAACCTAATGGGTTGCACACAAAAAGAGAATTGGAAGATTGTAATTTGTCAATTAATTAATTTAACAAGCGTTGGGTAAATTAATTAATTGAATTGTTTATTTATAGGCCCGAATTAATTAATGAATTAATTAATTGGATTAATTAATTCATGAACCGAATTTAATTAAATGTGTTAATTAAATATTGGATCGGGTCAGATCAAACTCGTTTGAGCTTACATAAATAAGTAGCTATGGTTTACAGTTTTGTAGAGATTTCATTCTTGCTAGCACAAAAGGAGAAAACTTTGGTGCCTACAATCTTGTTCTCTGTGTGAAACTCCATTGGAGACTGGATAATTGGACAGCTGTGTGGGACAAATCAAGGTTGTTGGAATAAAGAAAAAGCAAAGGAGTTTGCAGATCTAGGAAATAGACATCTGTACTATTTCTTTTACACTTAACTAGATATCCTTAATCTAAGTAGAGATATCAATAAGAGCAGCTATTTTTACCGTACATGATAAGTTCCAACACTTTAGCAGTCTTACATATAAATACACACTTAATCTCTTCAGGGGTGATATCCATAAATATGGCATGGACATATGTACTATTTCTATTACACTTAACTAATCATCCTTAGTCTAAGTAGAGATATCAGTAGGACTAACTACACTCGTAATAGATGTAGATGGGTCTTTCTAACCCTTTTCTATACTTGCCCATACTCTCATTCATAGATTTCAAAAAGCTCTCTTCCTCATCTTCCAGTAAGCATAATTGTTTCTATCAAAATAAGGAAGGACGAATAGTGATTAACTCATCTAGGTAAATTGGGTTAAGAATCGAAATAAGGCTCTAATACCAATTGAAATAATCGAGGTTCAATCAACTAATACCTATAGGTGATAAATATGTATAATGTGCGAAATTAAAATTACATAAACAATAAAATGCAACGAGTCACAAAATATTGAATCTAGATAAAGTTTAATGTAAATTTAAACCCTAACAATCAATTAAGCATATAGATCAAAGCTGCAAATTAAATCAATATCAAGATTTGTTTACAAAGGAAAACCCTTGGAAAACTTCCCAAAGATAAAAATTCTTCTGTACTCATTGTCAGCTAAGATTCACTGGAAAATATTTTACTTACATTGATTCAGATACAACTAAATCTTGGTAGACTCTGACCATCCAACCTGTAATCACCAAAGAACTCTTCGATTGTGTGCTCCAACACCTTTCAGAACCATTGGGCCTCCTTCTCTCTTGTGGATCTCCAAGAATGAACTCACTTTTCATAAACTAGAACTCAAATCACCTTTCCCTATCTTCAGGGCTCTGAAGGGTATTTGGTGAAGAATTTTAGTAGATTTTGATCTTTTAGAATTTTGTGTTTTGATCTTGTGGTTGGGTCAATAGAATCATGGAATTGATATTTGTTCTACATGATGTTCTTTTAAATAAATAACGGCTCAAATCATGTTTTGGGACAAAATATGGCTTTTTGTATTTATAGTACGAAGTGCTTAAGGTTGTTTAAGATTGTAAAAAATTGTCAAATCGCAATCTAGGGTTTAGTCGAATATACTGTCCACTCGAACTGTTACCTCGAGGACTACTAGCGGAGGCCTACCACTCAAGCGTTGCTCTTGGTGGTCTTTGAGCGTTTTTTGCTTTGACTTGATATTTTTGAGCTAATTTTCATTACCTCCAAAGACATTTTCAACTCAGACCACTCTATGATTAAAACTCGATTGAATAATATTTTGGCCACCAAACTTATTAATACACTTTATATCTAACAATATTCCATAGGAGTTCAGTTGAGAGAAATTTTTGGGTATTTAGAAAGTGAAATTGTCGGGTTCAAATTTAATTATGGGATCGTTCAAGTTTGGTTCGGTTTGGCTTAGTTCATTTCAGTTCAGTTCAGTTCAATTCGGTTCTCGAGCTCCATAAAATAATATTTTTTTTAGATATTTGCAATAACGCTATATTAATTTAACTAATGACATATTCAATTTTAACTCTTATAGAATAACATAGTCCAATCCTGTGATATCTTTTGCACCTTTCTTTGCAGAGTTTTTTGTATATTTCGCTATTAAAATTGTAGGAAGAGGAAGATAACAAGCTTATAATAATGAAGAGAGCGTAGTCGAGCTTCTAATTCGATTTCTCTAGAATGGTATCAACAGTACTACGATAGAGTAAGAGAGTGAGTTTTGAACCTATAGATACAATGTATTGTGCTTTATATGGTGTAGTTCTTGTTGCATGTGGTAGAAATTATGAATGTTGGAAATATAAATTGTAAAGAAAGTGAACACTAGGGCGGAGATCGCCATTTCTCCATCATGAGCAGTGTTGTTTGCGAAAACACATGCGGCAAAGAAGATAAAGGGTCTAGGTCATCTTTTTCCAAACGACCCAGAAGTTTAGGCCATTTTATATGGGCTCCAGACGTTGGTCTGTCTGGATTTTTGACGGCCCAATGTGGGCCCAACTCTTTTTTATATTTTTTAGTAAATAAATTTAATTATTTATTTTAATAATTATTTTAATTGTTTATTTATAATATTTTAATTATTATTTAGTTATTTATTTAAGTGAATAATAAATAACTAATTGAAATAATAAATAAGTAATTGAAATAAATTAAAATAAATATTAAGAAAACAATTAAAATAACTAATTGAAATAAATTAATGAAATATTTAAATTAAATTAAATTCCATATTAAACAAACAATTAAAATCAATAATTAAATAAAAATGAAATAACTAATCAAATATTAAGTAAATAATATACACAAACAATTAAAATAATTAATTAAAATATTAAATAATCAATTAAAATAAGTAATTGAAATAAATAAATTAAATAACTAATTAATTATTTAGTAAACAATATACATATGTAATTAAAATAATTAATGAAATATTTAAATAAAAAATTAAATTAAATATTAAATTAAAATTAAAATAAGCAATTAAATAAAATAATTAATCATTAAAGAAAAAATTTACAAAAGCAATTAACATAATTCATGAAATATTTCAATAAATAAATTAAACAAATGATTAAATATTAAACAAATAATACACATAAAAAATTAAAATAATTATTTAAAAATAAAATAAAAATTAAATGAAATATTAATAAACCGGTTAAAATAATTAATTGAAATACATAAATTAATTATTTCATTAAGTATTAAGTAAATAATATACATAAACAATTAAAATAATTAATGAAATATTTAAATAAAAAATTAAATTAAATATCAAATGAATAATTAAAATAAGTAATTAAAGAATAAATAAATAATATACATAACGAATTAAAATAATTAATATTATGTTTAAATTAAAAAACTGAATTAAATATTAAATAAAAATTAAAATAAGTGATTAAATATTAAAGAAGTAATATGCATAAACAATTAACATAATTTTGAAGTATTTAAATAAAAAATTAAAATAAGTAATTGAAATAATCAAGTTAAACAAATAATTAAATATTAAACAAATAATATACATAAACAATTAAAATTATTATTTAAATATTGAAATAAACAATTAGATTAAATATTAATAAGGCAATCAAAATAAGTAATTAAAACAATTAAATTAAATAAATAATTCAATATTAAATAAGTAATACACATAAACAATAAAATAATTAATGAAATATTTAAATAAAAAATTGAAATAAGTAATTAAAATAAATAATTTATCAAATTATAAGCATCTGCGGCTCTCATAAATAATGCAACGATGCCACAGTCTCGATACTTAGTCTTCAAGTTGACCTGTATATGGTATATACAATAATTATGACGTGTCTCGAGAAAGATTTCGGTGATACCATTTATTACTAACTATCCTTGTTCAGTTACGAATGCAAGGTTCTTAACATCTCCAATTACTTCCCTCAACTTCGTGAAGAACCAACGTATCGCCAGATTATTCTCTTCGTTGTCAATGTAGATAGTTGTACACATAGACTTGTTTGATTTCTCACTTTAAATTCAAAGTTATGTTTCAAAGCAATCCAGTGCACAAATTTTCACAAGTCTTTCTTCAAACAGTTGCTTAACATATAAATCTTCATCATCGGGAAATACACGTGAACAATTAGAGGACCATGTACTTGTTCCAGTTTGTGAGCTTCCACTTGACTCATGTCTCTGACGGGATAACACAATAAAGTCCTCATTTTTAAATTTATTTCTTTCTCGTTATCTTGAACTTTCAAGTGAATTCTGTGCGTAACAGTGATATCATGGTGATGAAAACTATCTAGGGAATAGTTACATTATCTTCACGAACTATTTTTACCGTATCCCAAAAATCATTCACATTACGATCCTCTCCATCGAAATTTTTGTGTTCACTCTTGGAGACATTCTTTTGAACTAAAGTGACTCAAATAAGAGTCATGAAGATTTTGGTTCAATTCAATTAAAACATTCATCTCAGATTCAGAAGTAACCATTACAGGTAAACTCAAAACGGACATATGCTCATTGAATAGAAATCTCAATTCCATGTCGTACTGTGACGGATCAACGTTAAGCTTGTTCTGTAAATCGTGATATATTTCAACATATGATGTACTCGATCTTATCACAATTGCAGTATCATGACATCTTTCACTCATCCATTTCCACACTCATCGATCATTTATAATCATTTCCAATTCATCAAAGTAAAAACTAAAATTGCAGCTAACTCTATATCTGCATTAAGAAACATAATTTATTAAAAATATATAATTAGAAGATAAAAAAGGGTTTCAAAAGTCGTCCAAGCTAGCAAGACAGCTGGCCCAGAGTCGTTTAGGCCAATAGGTGGCTTAACCGGCCGTTGGGTGATGCCGACCTAGGCGACTGGTCACTGCAGGGACTTGCTTAGATGAATTTTTTTCTAAAAAAAATTATAGATCTATCAAACATTTTAAAAATTTATCTGCCTATGTAAAAATAAGATTTAATGATTAAAACAATTTACCAATTCAATGAAAATGAAATTAAAAATAACGTAAAAATGCTTACTGATTCGAAATGATGACTAGAAATAATATTTATTTTTGTTGAGCGGTTGATAAATTTATGAGATTTCAAGGTTGAAGCAAATGAAAAATGAAATAGTTTCTATTTGTGTAAGCCCTAGAAAAAAAAACGCATCTGACTTCTCTTTGAAAAACAATTGGCAGTTTCCTCTTTCTTGTATTTAAATTTGGAGTGTTCATTTGGTGACAGAAAGAAAATGACTAAAAAAACTTTCCGAATTCCTTTCTCTGTATTACACTAAGGCCCTGTTTGATTGTGTGTTTTTTTCCATGGAAAATGAAATGGAATTTTCTACTTTTTCCTTGTTTGATACCCCAAATTTTCTTGGCAAAGTAAATTCTTGGCTACCCACTCAGTGCCTCTTTTCTTGGATTTTGTGGAGGTACTGTAGCATATTTTTCATTTTCAATTTACTTCTTTATTTTATTTTTTGCAATGAAAATAAATTCTAAGAATTATTGTAAAAAAAATATTTTCTTTTAATTGACAGTTTTCATGTAAAATAAAGTCAAATGAATACCAAAAGATAGATGATTTTATTGAATTTTTTTATTTTTTTAGCAATGAAAACAAATTTCATCTCCAATACTAATAAAATATATCACTTTAATTGACAATTTTCACATAAAATAAAGCTAAACAAACACCAAAAATACTTTTATTCAATGAATTCCATGTAAAAAATTATACCCATCAAACACAATTATTTATAATTCCTAAAAAAATAATTTCTAAATAATTCAATTCTCTTAAATTATTTTCTTTCCACCCAAATTCTATAACCACTGTCAAACGACCCTAAAGATAAAAGTTACCCTCCTATGGATGTAGGCGATATGCCAGTAAAATCATTTTGTCCATTTCTAGATTTTCTTTTTGTGGTTTTTCATTAGTTCGCTCTTCTAGTTTGAGTTTCATCTGAATTTGGCTGTATTTATTCTTGAGTTCTGTGAAGGCGGTCTTCTAGTTTTTTAACATTTTTGCTGCTACATGTACATATAAAATAAGCTACAAAAAAGAATTAGCTTCAAATTTTGTTAATTTCTTTTGAATGTTTGGTTTACGAAACAATGGTTGTTTCCGATTATTTTTAGTTTGTGAAATGTGTTGGGAATCTACTTATACATGCACAGCGGAATTTAAAATAATTTTCGATTCCCACCAAGAATCGCCTTTGTGTTTAGATAGAAATTGTGATAAGATTGTATTTTTCCAGATCTGCAATCTTTTTGCTTTTCTTTTCGTTCCATCAATCTTGATTCGCCACCACAGCTGTCCAATTGTCCAGCCTCCAACGCTGATCCACACAGAGAATAAGATTGCAACTTCTAGAGTTTTCTCTTGTGCCAGCAAGAATAATGAAAACCAATATGGACCTCAAACCCTAACTATATATTTATATAAACCCAAACGGGCTCGGCCCGATCCGGTCCAATATTTAATTAATCCAATTAATTAAACATGGTCCGTGAATTAATTAATCCAATTAATTAATTCGGGAATATAAATAACAAATCCAATTAATTAATTTATCCAACGATTGTTAAATTAACCAATTGCCTATTTGCAATCTTCCAATTCTCTTTTGTGTGCGACCCATTAGATTCCCGACCACGATGCCTAACGACGTGAAATATTATTTTGATCTAATCAAAATTGATAAATTAAAACACCCTTTTAATTTATCGTCAATTCACACTCGCCGTCCCAGATTGACATCTAGCAATGTGTCAGGGCAATACATGTGACTGAAAATGTCACGTGGTATGACAAAACCAAATTCGTTCGTTTACCGTGAAACTATAATCCCTTCGTCAATATGATCTGATCAATTACGAGATATGGAATTGTGTCAATCTCGATCATCGATCATATCTTTCACTCCACTATTAAGTCAATATAAGTCAAAAACTCATTTTCGACTTATGAGTATACCTTGGCCAAGGATTTCGTTATCGACTTAATTGAATGAAACGCAGATCATAATCTCTTACTATCTAAGAGTGACAAATCCTTTATTGATCAATCACAACCTTCATACGATTCTTGACGTACTCGAACAATGTCGTATTAGCGGCCCTTTTCAGAGCAACATCCAATATCGCCAAAGTATGACTGTCCTCATATAAGGTACCATGACGACCTCAAGTCAAAGGACTAATTTCACTACCGAACGTTAGAGATTAACCGCTGACACTCAGATAGTTATCCATGTGGAATCTCTCGATGGGTCTCCAATGTTTTGTTCTATAACAAAACATCTACGTGTTCATTTAAGTGTCTCCACACTTTAGCTTGTGAGATCAGCTACTTACTTTACAAGTAACAAATGCCACACGTGATGGTCTATCCGTAATAACGATTTTCGTATCTCGTTATTATTTACGACCACGAATGATTCAAGATTCAATCAGATGTAATTTGTATTTCACAATCACAACTCCTTGTAATTAACAAATTACAAAGATTTGAATCTACGGACTCTATTATTTATTTAATTGTCTATTAATTAAATAATAGATCTGCCATTTAATTGCATTAATTATATATATAAAAGTATTTATGTTCAAAGTTGATTGGATATAGGGCATAATACTTACAAAATGGAGATTGTCATAGATTAATAGTTTGATATAATACAACCTTTGTTTTCGATTATTTTATTTTATTTTTCTGGATTGATGTTAAGTATCGGATATGAGTCTCTATCATGCTAGTTACTTTTAAAAGCTTTCATTACGAATTTAATGGCATAGACTTTCATGATTCCACTAATACAAGTATATTTTTCTTCTGCTACTTGATTCTTTGTATTAATAATCTTTATGACTCTTGTTGGTTGGTTTTTTTTTTTTTTTTTTCAAAAGCGCCACATATTTTACATGCATTAAATACGTTGATAATGATAGGCTACTAAACCACACAAAATGAGTTGCTAAAAAAAACAGATCGATAAAAAAGAAGTAATATAAGGGCACGTGTAACAAAATTTTTTGCACAAGTTTCAAAAGAATTAAAAATTATTAATCCGAAAAGATCGCTTAGATTTAAGAAAACATTGTTTTAATATTTTTTTTGTTTTTTTTGTGTTTTTTTTTTTTTTTTTTTTTTTTTTTTTTTTTACTAGTGCTACAATCTTTAGTTATGAGAACTTTTTTGGTGTTATCTTCTTTTTATTTCAGATTTATGACTTTCAAGTCAGAAATGGCATTTATCATATTGGTACGATAACGAAATTCATGCATAAATTATATGTTTAATCTGTTATTTTGTACTAGCTGTACCCTTTGAATATTGTGGAGGTCTCTGAACTGGATCATGAATGAAAAGACAAGTAAACTTTTGAGTGAAGACCATAAACTAAAATCTTATAATTAATTTTTGCTGAGCAGTTCAGACAACGTCAATCCTCATAATCTTTTTCTTAACAAGGTATGTGCTCCTCTGGATAGATAAATGACAGTAATCAAACGAATTTTGTTTGAATCAGTTGCTTTCAGTAACTAAAATGGTTCAAAACTGTAGTATAAACCGCCTTCTTCTTGTCCTATGCTCCTATTGAATTCAAGTTTTGCTTACTAACTAGATTTGCAACGACGATACTGAGCAATGTTGCCTAAGATTAAATTCTTTTCTTCGCAGTGACATGAGAACCAGAGCATTTGCTCTGTTCTCTACAGGCTTGAATCCTAGTACTGGCTCATATAATTTGTGTTTCCATTATTGTTAATGGTTGAATTAGAATTCTGGTTGTCATTATGCTAATGTTCTCAAGCCAAACATTCTATTCTTGCTTAAACTGCACAGAACATATTGCATTAGACGTTGTAATCTTGAATCATATCTACTAATAATCTTGGTGGAAAACTTTTTTGGTGCCTAAAAAAACTGTGATGTTCTTCTGCTACAGTATTTTTGGATGCTCAGGTCTGAGTCTATGGTTCAGATTGACAGGTCATACTAATTTTAAAAATGTTATATCTTAGCAACAGATAATTATCATCTGTTTATTAACTTCACATTGCAGTTGTTGATGATACTTTGTGATAGGTATCAGTTTATAATGCCTAGATCTTTTGTTTGATGATTATTGTGTGCCGTGCATATAAAAACAATGCTGTGTTACTCATTTCTCATTTTGGATTCCTTACAAATTCAACGAAATCTTTCAATTTCTTATTTTAAGTGGTCAGCGAGAGAATTAACTATTGGGGACAGCCAGCCTGGTAAAAGAGCAGTAGCCACAGATTTATGGTAATATATGTTTTGATGAAAATGTTCTTCCTTTTTGAAATATGTTGAATCCATTGAATGCCTTTCAGTCAAAAGGAATGAAGAAAAGCTAATTGAACCGACTGATCTTCGGTTTTGTCATCTTTATGCATTCTGCATTATAAGTTACCTAGGTCACGTAGCTAGCAGTGTAGTCCTCAATGCAAAACCATCAGAACGAGCCAGGTCTATGCCTGAGTTTTTGAATGAAGATCATGCTTGCCTAACCATATTTACCAATTGACTTGTCCCCGGAGTTTAATTTGAATGGTGCTAGGTTCACTTTCTCCTCATAGAAACAGAGGGTGTGGGTCTTTTCGAGTGCTTCATGTCAAAGGTCTTGCACTTCAAGCTCTCATAGATAAGGAATGTGGATTTCTAAGATCTTCCGAGAAAGGTGGTGGTTTGAGACAAATTGCTTCCTTAACCTTAATGACTTCTGTAACTTAAGTAATTTTCATAAAATGTACCTGATTATGTATTTGTTATAGAATATTCATACCCTATGCATAAGAACATTGAAAATTTAGTTCTTTAAGTAATGATAGATAAAGGAGAAGAAGCATATTTATATAAGACTGCCAAGAGTTTGGAGGAAGTATATTTTTGCTGATTGTAGAGGACAGCATCCTGAAGAAGCTTACACCCGGTTAGTTTAATAGATAGCTTTATAAGATATAAAACTTCTTGTGTATTGCTAATTTTTCTACTTTATTTTCTAACTGCATGATTAACTTTATGGCTTGAAACTTGTACAACAAAGCATTGTTCTGAAATATCTGAATATCTCTTCGAAGAAGCGGCAAACAAGTTCATCAAGTAGATTCAATCTCCTTGTTCTTTAGAGTTAAGCCCTTGTACCAACTCATGAATTTTGCTATAAACTCTGCAGAAGAAATAAAAAGAGTGAATCCCATATCATTGTTAGATGCATAGTTCTTAAGTAAATATGACCTGCATTTCATAAGAGCATGTATGATTGCATTTAGTTTTTGACTAGCTAGATGAATGTAATGCTGACTTACTTTTTCATTCATGCATTGCAGTTATGGTAATTGGTATTCTTGAATAAATAAAATGAAGGCCACCTTTTCTGAATTGAATAAAAGGAATATGCACTTCTTGCTGAAAACTAAACCACCAGTAGAATGTTTCTAGTAACTTGATTCAATAAAATGTCAAGAGATGAAATGCTCTATCACCCTCTTCATGTTTTGGTGTAACTAATAGTCAATAAATAAAAATTTTACCTGGAAAAATCCAATGCAAATCCTCACTCTTGATTCTATTGATGCAAACATTTGAAAAAGTCAAGACTTACAATAGTATCTAAACTAAATGGACATTTATGTATAAGTATATTGTGAAGATATGGTTCACCTAACCCCACCACCTAATGTTGTGAGTTGATGGGAGTGAGGTTGACACAATAAGGTCTTCCCTTCCCTTGGCAGAGGCATGGTCTTTCTTCCTACCCCTTCATTATGTACACTCTACCATTTTATATAAGAAAAAGGGGGCAGCTCTCAGTCACTAGAATTCCCAGCGACAGCAGAGTGAGGAGCTCTAAGTTTTCATTAAAAAGGGTGGTGGTTCTTCATTGGTTTTTTCCCCTCTCTCTTTGGAAGGCAATTGGCATAACATGGGGCTGTTCCTGAGCCTAGAAAAACACCCATAAATCGAAGAAGAAGCTGCCCAAAGGAGGAAGGAAAGCTGGACAGAAATCGGCTGAAAAAGGGTTGTATTTTTCCATTCCCGTTTTTCTTGTTTTTTGCCTTGAATCTTGTTTGTTGATTGTTGTTTTGGTTGTTTGAACTCCTAGGATCCCCAACATATATCATAGTGCTGCTAGGTGGTTCTTGAATTCTCACTCGCTTTCTAAAGTTCCTCTTTCATCTATATGATCTCTCAGTCTTTAAATATTATCAACACAAGTCTACATCAGTTCTAATTCTTTAGTCATGACCTTCTTTTGCTTAAACACAAAACCATAGTGCAGTATCCTGGAATCCACAGAAAATTCTTCAAATTTCACCATTTGAACATTGATTTTGGACATATAACCTTGCCCTGATAGGTTTTGTTCAACCTAAGCACAATGGTTGTCAAATTCCTTGAGTTTTACATATGTTTTATGGGAACTTCTGCTTTGCTCGTCTCTTATGAATTTGATTTTCTGCAAATCTTTCGTTCCCTGTTGTGGATTTCATATATCTCACTGTATATGCATGAGTTGGACTGTTATACTTGAAGTAAAAGTGTTGTATTTAGTAGACCAAGATGCCCCCTTCTACCTTAAGCGGTGGTGAAGCAGCAGAGTTCTAAAGATCTAGATAGGAATAATAATGACAGAGGCCATGATATTTTGATGTTTAGATTCAGTTTTGTAAACTGGATAATAAAGAGAATCCAAGAGAAATTCCTGTCTTTACTTGTGCATGTTTTCTTTTGGTTGAACCTGAGCCAAATGATGAAAGTAGCATTGTTTTCATATTATAGTTGTATTATTGCGGTTTCTCTTACCTTCAATCCTCATGAATTGATGGACATCTTTTCTTGGATCATTTTGTCTTTTAACGAGTTTCTCTTGTTGATTCTGTGCAGGTGCCATAAGTTGCTTACTCCCATGTTGTCTCTGGGTAAAGAAAGTTCGTAAGCCATTCATGCTAGTTTGTTTTGATTGCTAACAAGTACATTATGGAAAGTCAAAGGAATAATTGATTAATTGGAGTTTATACCTGATACTCATCATATAATTTGTCAAATTTTGGTTGTAACTGGTAGTCGAGATTCCTTTTCAGTTCTTCTGCTAGGGTCTGCATAGGCAGAATTATTTAGTAGAAATTTAATATTTGAGAGGAGACATTAGTACGAGGATGTTCTTACTTTGAATATAAATTCGGGAGCTACTTTGTGCTCTATTAGATTTTGAAGTTCTCCACGGATATTATAAAGCCTGTGGAAGCAAATAGGTCCTCAATATTAGATCTTATTGAAGCCAAATCTGACTCAGTAGTTAATGTATATAGAAAGAGGATCACTGACATTTTGAAGTCTAGAAAAATTATTTTTGACCTTTATATTCGCAGTGCTTAGGAATTGAAACTTACTGCTTGGGACTTTGCTCTTCTATTATGTTTTTTGCCAGTTTTGCAATTTTATCTTCCCATCCAGTCTTGATATCCTGATCTTCCTCCAAGGATGGACTGTGACCACATCATTGTACAAATGAGTAGGAATAAGAAAAAGTTTTGGAGAAATATTAAATCTACTTGACCGGTTATTGAAAAATTTATGTACTACTTGAAGTTCCAGGTAGCTTCAAATGAGCGTATGGCTTGTCTTAGGTTATTCTTGGAGCTGTTAGCAATCTGAACGGCCAACTGATGGGGTAGCTGTATTCCTTCTTGTTTTGCTATGAATTCCAAAACTGAAATAATCTGTAAATGACAGACGCAATGCAGAGAGAGAGAGAGAGAGAGAGAGAGAGAGAGTTAATTTCAACCAAGTTGAGGGTATCAGTTAGGTGCTGAACTGGAGATTCTAAACAAAATATGAGATGGTTACCTCTTCATTAGAAGGTTCTAGTAATTGAACAAGGGTGCAAAGTGACTTTAAAGGCTGTAGTTTGGAGATGTCACTGCAGCAAAATATTACCTTATTACACCAATTAAACCTCTCTAATGCCCACTTGATATATGTCAGGGTATCAGTAGATAGCTTGTCTGCCTCATATAGAATGATTACTGCATGAATCAATAAATAAATATGACTTACAGGTCGATTAAATTTGTCTGTATTTTGAACTAAATAAATAGTTAAAAGATACCTTTACAGTTCTCTTCATTGCACTGAAAAGCATTATCAGACTCTCTACTTTTCTCCTTGATTAGTTCGACAATGATATGTTTTTCATAGCCTTTCAATTCAGAGAGATTCACTTCGATGTGTCGTGCTGATACCATCAAATTTACGAAGATGCTGCTTACTGCTTCTCCCTGCATTTATGTATTATTTAGTGTCAAACTCTAGTCACTATTTCTACACATTTAGAGAAGTTGATTATTGCTGATATGCATTTTATGTGTTTTATTCTTCTCCTTAATGTGGAAATTATATCAATTTTCTGATTTTGCATAAAAAATATGGAGACTAAAGTTCTGTTATATGTTAAAACTATTTATATTCTCCAACTGAAATGCATTCTAGATAAGTGATATGTACTAATCATGCAGTAGGTTTTGCATAATATTTTCATTCTTTCATGATATATTTTAAAAATATGATATTTTCCCTCGTACAACAGTTGAGCAAACACTATTTTACAATCAATATTTTTAGTTTTAAGAGTGATGGACGGACTTCCAGTAATTTGACAAGATCCACACATTGAACAATGAAAAATGAAAGGGTTTACCTTCAAGTTGAATTCCTTGCATTCTTCTCTTGCCTGTAGATGATAAATAAATGCTATCAAAATATGAAATTATATATATATATATATATATATATATATAAAACTATGCGTGAAAGGGATTTCCAGTGCATCAATCGTGGATTAGAAATAGATATACATACCAATATATATGTGCATTTAGTCTTTGTAATTTAAGGACTTGAGTTAAACAAAAGTACTAATATATATATATATAACTATGCGTGAAAGGGATTTCCAGTGCATCAATCTTGGATTAGAAATAGATATACATACCAATATTGTTGGGCTGTGATGCCATTTGATCCAGTCCAACTGTTAGGCAATGATGAAAAGGCCCAAATTGGATTTATTACTTGGTCCATTAAATATATACCTAGAAGGCCCACTTAACCGAGCCCAATATCCAGCCCACACACCATTAGTCGCTCTTGGACCGTTGGATTGACCCGCTGATCAACGGTTGATGATATTTACTATAAATATCCTGCTTACTCCCTGTTTGGCTCTTGGATCGTCACTTTCTGTTTTTCTTCTTTCTCTCTGCCGTTTGGAACCTTCGAGTTCCTTTTGTCTGTGTGACCCTTCCTTCTTCTCTTTGTGAGGTTTCTGGTTGATTATCTTTGTGATAATCGTGTTCTTGTGTGATTCTCCTTTGTGTGAGTGATCAACCGAAGGTAGGCAGTTTGATTTCTTGAGTCCAGTGAAGTGACCTTGGTGTGTTGGGTTGTGAGGGTGCGTTTTGAGTCTCGGTGCCTCTGTGATGGTAAATGGGTGTGGTCTGAGCCTTCGATTGAAAGATCTAAGCTTTGATGTTGTGATTTAGGGTTTATGATGTAATCTGCGATTCTATGATTTCATCTATGTTTTCTTGGATTCAGTTTGTAATAGTGGTATCAGAGCTATAGGCTTTCGGTCGTGAGTCTTCGATTGAAGGTTGAACACTGGAAAATTAATTTCCAGGAGTTCGACCGGAGATCGCGAAACCCTAGTTTTGATTTTGTGTCGACATAGTGGTCTGTGGTGTTGATTCGACTCTGGACTGTGGAATGCGAGGGAGTTTCTTTGATTCCTCGATGTGATTTGAAAAAGAATCACAATACTGAGATCCTGTGGGCTTGTTTTGTGCTTGAACCCTAACTGATTGGAGCTGCCAGGCCTTGAAACTTGAGGAGACTGAATCTGTAGGGGCACGTTTTGTGCCTTGGTGACCTGCAGTGAATATATCCTTGCTGCAATAATTCTTTCTGGATTTCAGCTGGTGGTTAAATTGTTTAACCATCCTCGGTTTGCATTTCTTGAACCCCCTATGATCTCACACTCATTAAACACTGCCCTTATGTATATATGCCTCTATGTTGATATGTTTAGTTACTGTACATTGTAACATGTTACATTAGTTTGCGATATCTTGTAATAGTTGCTTGTGATCAATTAAGTTTGGGTGATTCAAATTGAGCCTTGACTTGAGAACTTGATTCTCACGGAATCCTGGTGAATTTGATCAACCCTAGGTCCTGCATATACTGATTCTTTAATTCTGAGATATTGTTTTACCTGCATTGTTGTATTTCCTGATTCTTGTGGTGTTTATATTAGAATACCTAATGTTCCTGCTATTGATTGAAACT
>NC_036251.1:20098983-20140425 GCF_002742605.1 Olea europaea var. sylvestris
CCTCAGCAGAATGGAGTGGCTGAGAGGATGAATAGAACCTTGCTAGATAAGGTTAGGTGCATGTTGATAGGTTCAGGTGTCCCTAAGGTGTTATGGGGTGAAGCTATAATGACAGCCTCATACATTGTTAATAGGACCCCCTCAAGTGCTCTAGGAGATAAAACCCCTGAAGAGTTATGGACAGGACATGTTCCTGACTATTCACATTTAAGAATCTTTGGTTGTGCTGCCTATTCCCATCAAAGTATAGGAAAACTTGAACCTAGAGCCCAGAAATGTGTTTTTGAGTTTTGCAATGCTGAATTTGATCAGTTGTGCAAAGAATCTGGTATTAAAAGGCATAAAACTGTACCTTATACTCCTCACCAGAATGGAGTGGCTGAGAGGATGAATAGAACCTTGCTAGATAAGGTTAGGTACATGTTGATAGGCTCAGGTGTCCCTAAGGTGTTATGGGGTGAAGCTAAAAGGTTTTAGAATCATCACCAGTAGAGATGTTACCTTTGATGAGTTAAAGATGCCTTGTTTAGATAATAAAGAACCAAAAGGGGTACCTGGTGATGAAAGAGGTGATGGTACCAAGCGGCAGGTGGAGCTTGGTTTACCTACTGAACCTGTTAGTGATGAACAGGTAGATGAAGAAGCTGAAATAGCTTCTGATCCTCAAGAAAATGAAGAGGAAAATGTTCAAGAAAATCTGGAAAGTCAGCCTGATGAATTGGGAGATTACCAATTAACTAGAGATAGGACTAGGAGAGAAGTAAGAGAGCCTGTTAGGTATGGAGATTACCTTTCACTTGCTGTCTTGTCCTATCATGACTTAGTGTTTAAAGAACCAAAATCTTATGAAGAGGCAATGAGCTGCAAGCAGTCTGAGAACTGGCATGCTGCTATGATAGATGAAATGGACTCCTTAATGAAAAATGAGACTTGGATTTTAGTTCCAAAACCTGCAGGTAAGACCCTTGTTGATTGCAAATGGATCTTTAGTGTTAAGGAGGGAAATACTGAAAAGGTGCCCATAAGATTTAAGTCTAGACTTGTAGCAAAATGATTTACGCAAAAAGAGGGCATAGATTATAATGAGATATTTTCACCTGTGATAAAGTATACAACAATTAGAGTTATGCTTGCCCTTGTTACTCATTGTGATTTTGAACTTGAACAAATGGATGTGAAAACTGCTTTCTTGCATGGTGACCTAGATGAAGTGATTTATATGAGATAGCCACCTGGTTTTATTGATGAAACTAAATCTGATCATGTGTGTCTATTAAAAAGATCATTATATGGTTTAAAGCAATCTCCACGACAATGGTACAAAAGGTTTGATAATTTTGTATCTACTATTGGTTTCATAAGAAGTGAATATGACCATTGTCTTTATTTTAAAAGAAATGATGAAAATGCTATTGTTGCATTTATACTTCTTTATGTGGATGATATGTTGCTAATTGGTCAGAATATGCATGCTATTAATCAGATAAAACGGTCTTTAAATGCTGAATTTGAAATGAAAGACCTAGGACATGCAAAGAGAATCTTAGGTATGGAAATCACGAGGAAAAGGCACAGTAGGATACTGTACTTGAAGCAAACTGCATATATTGAAAAGATGTTGACTAAGTTTGCCATGCATAATTCTAAATCTGTTTCACTTCCATTGGCCAGCCATTTTAAGTTTAGTAAAGAGCAATGTCCTGTAAGTAAATCTGACATTAGGCAAATGGAAAATGTACCTTATGCTAATGCCGTAGGTTCTGTCATATACACTATGGTATGTACTAGACCTGATGTAGCTCATTCCATTAGCTCACTTAGTAGATTTATCGCTAATCCAGGACCAGACCATTGGGGTGCTCTAAAATGGCTGTTGAGATACTTGAAAGGATCTTCACATGTTGGTTTGATCTTTAGTGCTTGTAATGAAGGTGTTGTACTTAAGGGTTTTGTAGATTCAGATTTTGCCGGAGATAGAGACAATAGGAAATCTACTACTTCTTATATGTTTACTTTGTGTAATACATGCATTAGTTGGAAATCTCAACTTCAACCTATTGTTGCTTTATCTACTACTGAAGCTGAGTATGTTGCTGCAACTGAAGCAATAAAAGAAGCATTATGGCTTAAGGGCTTATTATCTGAAATTAATGAATTGAGTAACCCTGTTGTCTTGTATTCTGATAGTCAAAATGCAATTCACCTATGTAAAAACCCTGTTTTTCATGAAAGAACAAAACATATTGATGTTAAGTTGCATTTTATTAGAGATGTTGTTTCTAAAGAACTTATATTACTTGAGAAAATTGCAACTCAGTATAATCCAGCTGATGTAGGTACTAAGGTAATTCCTTTAAACAAATTTAAGTCTTGTTTAAAATTTTGAACATTGATGCTAGTTAAGTGTTTTGTTCTGCACAGGTGCTAAAGTTGATGCTTGTTGAGAATGCTGGGAAGCTGTCTTCTAGAGAAGGACATTTAAATTGTGTTTTACATTTATTAGGCTTCTTGTTTGATTACTGGCATCAAGGTGGAGATCTGTTGGGCTGTGATGCCATTTGATCCAGTCCAACTGTTAGGCAATGATGAAAAGGCCCAAATTGGATTTATTACTTGGTCCATTAAATATATACCTAGAAGGCCCACTTAACCGAGCCCAATATCCAGCCCACACACCATTAGTCGCTCTTGGACCGTTGGATTGACCCGCTGATCAACGGTTGATGATATTTACTATAAATATCCTCCTTACTCCCTGCTTGGCTCTTGGATCGTCACTTTCTGTTTTTCTTCTTTCTCTCTGCCGTTTGGAACCTTCGAGTTCCTTTTGTCTGTGTGATCCTTCCTTCTTCTCTTTGTGAGGTTTCTGGTTGATTATCTTTGTGATAATCGTGTTCTTGTGTGATTCTCCTTTGTGTGAGTGATCAACCGAAGGTAGGCAGTTTGATTTCTTGAGTCCAGTGAAGTGACCTTGGTGTGTTGGGTTGTGAGGGTTCGTTTTGAGTCTCGGTGCCTCTGTGATGGTAAATGGGTGTGGTCTGAGCCTTCGATTGAAAGATCTAAGCCTTGATGTTGTGATTTAGGGTTTATGATGTAATCTGCGATTCTATGATTTCATCTATGTTTTCTTGGATTTAGTTTGTAATAAATATATATGTGCATTTAGTCTTTGTAATTTAAGGACTTGAGGTAAACAAGAGTACTAATTTCATCCTCTGCTGAAGATATATACTTAATAGTTCGATTGTACCTGTATTTCGTCGGCTCCAAAGGCTTCTTTTAGAGCAGCCCAGATCATGGTTCTCTTTCCCACCCCTGGTTGTCCTTCGAATATGAAATGACCGCATTCTTCTGCTTTATTTTGCTGATTTCTCACTATCGTCTGCAGCCTGAGTGCTGTTTCCCGATTGCATAGAAAATCTTGCAGATTAGAAGGCCGATATTTGCTGGCCCATACATATTTTCTTTCATTTTCTATCGTATTTGTATCCTTCTTATTTAAGAAATCCATTTCAGCATCAGTAACCTGAGCTACTGCTGAAGGTGGGAGTAAAATTGGTGTTTGTCCAGGTAGGAGCACATCTGGTAATGGAATTGGATCTGGCAAGGACTCTGCTTGTAGAGGAATTTGTTGTGGTGGCGAATATGGTAATGACACTGTATATGATAGCGCCGGTGTATGTGGTTTTTCTGAATCTCTCTCCCTCAATGACTTCTCCTTGTTTGATGAAGTGATTGTATCATCGTTGCTGTTGATGGAATGAAAGGTAACTTTTTTCCTGTCAGAGTCTGATTCATCTTTTGCTGTTTTGGTTCTAATTTTTGTAATCGTTGTGTCTGTTTCTCTGATTTTTTCTGCACGAATGTTGTGGGAACTCTTGGTCGAAGAAGAACCAGATGATGATGATGTTTTATCGAGCTTTCTGGAGGTAAAGCAAGACGAACCCCATTCTTGCACCTTGATGGCAAAACTGGATTTGGAACCAGTACTGATGAAACTTGTTGCATTACTCTCTCTTCCAGGACTCGACCCTGAGTATTTTTCTCTGTTGATTACCAGGGAAAAGTCTGTTAGTCCCTTGTAATAAGGACTGCTGGTCGAATATCTTGCCTCTAGTCTTTTATTGAACTCTTCGAGCTTCTGTGCAGTTAGGTCTGAGTTCTTCTTTCTTCCAATGTAGTCACCGAGTTTCTTTTGGAAGGCAGTGATTGGTGAGCCGGCTGAGCGAGAAGAGCGCATGGACTTGGTCGAAGGTATGTAGGGGTTGGAGGGAGAGGGAGGACTGTTGATATCGGGGGCTGATTTTGAACGTGGAATCGGAGGACTCGGCATCGACAGGCTGAGAATGAAATGACTTCCTGGTTTAGGTAGCAGATGAAATTCCCAAGTTTGTGTTCTTTCCTTTCTGTTTTGCCAGTAAAAACAATGAAGTTCGGATATCCATAGGAAGAAAATGTATGTCTTGACATTATTTCGATGAATACAATGTTTATGTGGAAGCAATCCGTTTTCTCTGACGAATGGTAATGGGCTGTAATTATACTATTCACTTATACTCTTGGACGGCCGAGATGGTTTTTCTTTTATTTTAGGGATATAATGGATATTTATATTCCTATATTAGGTCATCCTAGTTTCTTACATGAAGGAGATCGAGGAGGCAGTTTTTTCTTCAAATTAAACATGAGAGGTGTGAGGAAGAAAACCTTGCGAAGTTGTAATCCCATTCGACATGTGGGCTAATTTTCAAATTGAGAGTGAATTACTATAAACATTCGTCTGTGGAACCCAAAAAATCTAGCAATATCTCTTTTTTATTACGAAAAAATTTCAATGACGAATAGATATAGATCTCACACGATTAAAGACAACATGTAGTGTCCGATAAGGGTAGTCCAAAGACAAGTTATTTGTTTAGGGAGATTTAACCACTAAAAATTTTATTATTATGGTCCTTTGTAATGAGATGAATCTAGTATTTATCACTTGTAAGGTGATTATACTACTAAATTGGTCACCGTTGCCGTATTGACATGTCGTCATCACAAGGGGTCACAACTCCGTGGAGGTCATCAGTTCGGTAAAAAAAAAATCCGTCAACACTCGTGTCCATTGCTTGTAGTGTCATACAAGGTCTCTCATGAAATTTTGAGTGCCATCAAGTTAATGTCTAGTTATCCTCTTTCTATTCTTACTCTCCCAATTTCGACATCGTCTTTATGTTTTGGCAATCTACCTTTTCATGTCCAAGATCCTTATGAGAGTAACAAATTGCTATTTCTAAAGTATAAGTTACTCATTCGAACAATCTGAAAATAATACATTGACAGAATTATCGTATTGTATTTTAAACAACGTAATGAGATGATTAAAATGATCAAAATGTTAATTTGAGCCCACCGATTACACGATATTTTCTTAAAACAAATTTACTACATTCAAAGTGCTAGTAGTGATGACTACTCTAAAATGCTTGAAGAATGTTTGAATGGCCACGAACGAATATGTAAATAGCCCTCTAAACCCAAACAGACAGCACCATTCAAAATTAAACACTACATCCGTTAAGTCAGTTAACAGACCTCTATTGAATCAGTTAACAGTCAACTCAAACCAGAAAATACTCGGGAAAAAGCCAACGGTAAGAAATAAAAAAACTATCCTTTAAAATTAATTCCATTAAGCACCAAAGAATTTGATTATTTACAGTTTGACCTAAAATTTAAATAATTTTTATTCAAAAAGGTAATGTAGTACAAGGAACCACCAGCATCCAAACACGAACTGGGCTTGGGCACGTCTTGTGCCATGCTGAGTGGAGCCGATTGGTCGGATGGCGATATAGACGGTGGGGTGGAGCGCACGTGTGAGTTTCGGACCAAATCCAATATGATATAGGTCTCTCTCATTCAAAAGATCATTTGTACTCCTTAGGGCCCAAACCCAATTACCAAACTTCCACTATATAAACTACATCAAAGTTTTCTAACTTTCTTGTGTGTAATAAGCGTGTAGTAATTTCCAATAAATCAAATTCTTTACTGGTCTATAGTTTCAAGTGGGTTATTTCGTTATCAAGTATTTCATTCAATTCTAAATGGATTTCAACATATTACGTCAATCACTTTGTTGAGTAGAACGTGAATATGCTTGGTCACATTAAAATCGAAGTACGAGTCCGACTAAAATTAGAGTTCAAATTTGACTCAATTCACAATTAAAATCATTTCTAACAATCTCCTCCATGAATGAAATATGTCGAGTTTTTCCAAACACCAATATCTGATAGGTATTTTGAAGTATAAATGGAGAAAAATTGCATCGCAATAACTAACTACAGACTTTAAAATTTCCATAATAAATTTATTGGATTTAATTGGCCAATTAGTAGCAAGATGCTTTGAATAGTCAGCTATTCAAGTAAACCTCAATAATAGAAGTCACATAGTTCCCTTGGAAAACAATTGGTTTTCACTTGTGTCCATTTTGGCACTGGACACCAACTGGTTCATAAGTGATTTTTAGAGAATATATCTTCACATAACTCGTGTAGAAGTCGCCCCTTTTCACCCACATAGGTGATCTCCATAAAGAGTAATATGCTATACTCCACTTAAACTATTTTGTAATCCAAAAATCAAGTGACAATGAATTATTTTGTGCCAACATCTTTAATTCTATACATGGTATCCAAAGATTCCCATAGTTCGTTCATGCACTTTGTATTACAGTACACATTATATAGTGTGTTGTCCAATCCATTGAATACATAATTATTACATAGAAAATCTGAATGCATCCATGCATCAACAGCAGCCAATATCTCAACATCACTTTCCTCCTCGATATATAAAGGTGAATCTTCTTTGAGGAATTTTTGCAAACTTAATGTTTTTAGATCAAAAAGCGTTTTCTATTGCCAATGCTTAAAATCTGATCCATTAAATTTCTCTAGTTTTTCTCCGATCGTATTAGAAAGTGTAGTATTAGAAGTTGTCATTTTTGAAACATAATCAGAAGATAAACGGTAAGAAGGAGTAGAAATAAAATAAACCAGAATAAATGAAAATTTGTTTTAAAATTGTTATTTTTGGATTATAAGTTCCTCATTCGAACAATCTGAAAATAATGTACTGGCAGAATTACCGTGTTGTCATTTAAACAGCGTAATGTAATAATCAATATGATCAGAATGTTAATTCGAGCCCATCGACTTCGCGATATTTCCTTAAAACGATTTTTCTACCTTCAAAGGTGCTAAAAGCGTGCATCAATTGTTTCGTAGAATAAAACGAATTTTGTCTCTTATGGAAGTAAACAACAATCTGCAGGAGTTCCAACGATTTCAATAAAGTGCTTTTACTTCGAGAACAATATTAGAATGAGACTTAAAGCAGAGAAAGTTTGCAATAAAAATTGTGTAATTATTCTAGTAGCAGAGCAGGCTATTTACAGATTCGTTTGTAACCATTCAAACATCCTTCAAACATTTTCATAATATTCAGCACTATTTAGACAACATCTAAACCCAAAACGGATAGCATTGTTTAGAATGAAACGTTGCTTCCATTGAGTCGGTTAACTAACATCTATTAAATTAGCTAACAGTCAACCTAGACTAGAAAATACCCAAGAAAAAGCCAACGGTAAGAAATAAAAAAAATTACCCTTTAAAATTAATTCCATTAAGCGCCCAAAAATTTGATTATTTACAATTTGACCCAAAATTTAAATAAATTTTGTCTAAAAAGATAATACAGTACAGGACCAACCCGTACCCGAAAATGAATTTGGCTTGGCCAAGTGTTCGTGTTGGGCCGACTGGACGGATGATGGTGGGTTTAGGACCAAACCCAATAGAATAGGTCTCACGCATTCCAAAAACTATTGGTACAATTGAGGTCCAAACCCAATTGCCAAACTTCAACCATATAAACTACGCTAAAGTTTCCTTACTTTTTTGTGTGTAATAAGTGTTTAGCAATTTTTAATAAATTAAATTTTTTACTAGTTTATAGTTTTAAGTGAGTTACTTTGACGTCAAATATTTAATTCAATTCTAAATAGTGTTCATTAAATAAATGTACAATCACCTCATAGAGTAGAATGTTAATTCGATCTGTCCCAATTGAAGTACGAATC
This sequence comes from Olea europaea var. sylvestris, assembly GCF_002742605.1. NCBI lineage: Eukaryota > Viridiplantae > Streptophyta > Magnoliopsida > Lamiales > Oleaceae > Olea > Olea europaea. The sequence continues at coordinate 20,107,127 of NC_036251.1, forward strand.
TCATTAAAATTGGAGCTCAAAGTGGGCCTAATTCACTAATTAAAACCATTCCCTACAAATTTCCTATTGTCTTGGTCTCAAATTCATTAGCCTTCTTCTTGGGTTTCTTTTGCGCTCTTATACCCAATTTCTCCATTAGGAGGTTAGACTTGAGGAATCAGGAGATGGTGGATTGAATGAAGTTAGAATATAAAAGTGGACTTGATTAAAATGTAAAATAAATTAAGTCCTTGTTTGGTATTGATTTAAATCAAATTTTAATTTAAATTAAAGTCAATAAATCAATATTAAGTTCACATTTTATGGGTCCCACAATTTTTCAACCACAAATTTTAAATTTTTTTTTTTATCAAAATCTATTAAAAATCTAATTTTAATCGCTATCAAAAAAAGGGCTAAATATTTTTATAAAGTTCTTCCATATCTATTTTAAAAATGGATCATTGTTTTCTCTTAAAACCGTGAATATTTAAGAGATAAATGTCGTTTGCATTTGTTTATATATGCATTATTAAGGATTATTATATGTTCTTTAATTCCCTAAACTACATGAAACAATGCTAAGTACTATTTATGTGGAGAAAAACAAATGGAAGCTAAAAAATTGTTTATTCTCCACATAAATTGTCGATCAGTGAAATATTTTCCGCGTCCAATTAAATTCTGTCTTAAATCAACATTCTGACTCTTCATAACTCCTTATATTAAAATAAATTTTTTAATACATTAAAGTATTTCCAAAAATACCAGTAGAGGTAGAAAAATAATTCTTTTGGTATCATGAAAATTTAGCTAAATAATAATATTAATTATCACGCAACAACTGATTTCTAATTTTGCGAAATGTGACATAATTAATTAGTGGGATTATTCCATATGTACCGAATAGTGTCCCCCTTTCACAATGCATGTGGGCCTCGCGTGAATTTAAAAATGCCAACATGTGCTCCCCCTTGGTGTGAATAGTAGATAAAAGATTCGGTAAAAAAATTCAGTACTTATAGCATTGTCCTTAATTAGTGACACAATACTCAAGGATTCTTTTCAAATAAAAATACATTTAATCTCAGATATATAGATGACGTTTAACTTTGTAAGCGAATTTTGGTATTGAGTATTTACTTAGAACAACACATCATCCTTAAATAACGAGCTGGACTCAGCCGATAAAAAAATCGCAATTTAATCCATTGAGCATTCGACATTGAAGAGGCTGCAGCTTGTAAAGGCTGACCATGTTCTGCATCAGACATGCTTGAACAAAGGTTTATGTAAGCCGAGATGGCCTCGCCATATCAGGATAATTTGTCAATATCCCAACCAAAATCTAAGAAAATCAAGCGGAAGCAATGATCATCTTTGCAACAGAGTTTAGGTCGAATACGCAATGTCAATTGGGTAGCCAATTAGCATTATAGACAGGAAACCTTAGGCTTAAAGACCTGAGTATAGGGTATGAGAATCATCAAACCATTGGAAGTATCTTAAGTGTCCCAAAGTTCCATGCTCGACACTTTTGATTGAAGCGAATCAAGTGAAAATTTCATCAATATATATAAAGAATAAAGAAACCATATTTTTCACACATTTTGTACGAATTTTCAAATACGTAAAAGATTTGAAAAATATTAAAAATTTAATTGGACCTTTGAGCAATGGCCTACACATGAATTTGTAGAGAAAATAGCCTCGTTTCTCATAGAAGGCGGTCCCACCTTTACATGCATATAGATGCTTTCCATCAAGCATCTATAACTGCAAATAAACATTTTGTTTAAAGAATTATGGATTCATTAAAAGCTTTACACTTGACCTCCATACTCTCGTTACATTATCTTGCATTGTAATTAGGATGGAACATATGGAAACCCCACATGGTCTAGTGTTGTTGGCTATTGAAATGACTTGTTTTTACACATCTAACCTCATAGGACCTTCATTCACATAAGTTAAGTTGCCATCACACATAGCTCATCCCCTCAATGTTTTTCAATCAAGATAGCTCATTCTCTTATCAAATGATTGATCAAGTTTTATTTAGCATTCACACACTCTTAAGTGATATGAATTTGTGCAAAAATTTTGTTGTAAATTTTATATCACAAGTTGACGATATCGTATCTAAGTAATAAAATAATGAATAAAGTGTTGAACGGAGTGATTACCACTCATTAACTTTAATTAATATTTGCTCTAATAGAGGAGCGTACAATTAAATAATTTGAATTTGATTTTAATTATCTCTAATTATCAACTAAAGTATTTAAAAACAAGCAAACAAATCTTGTAATTTAAACAAGTCACAAAAGACACTAGGAAATTGAATCTGCCATTGTTAACATACTTTCATCTTCAATTGCACGTTATCAGCCCATTATTATTTCATATTGACAATCAATATTCCTTATGTTCTAAATTTCTCTGTCGAGATAAATTGTAAAAAATGAGGCTCAAACAAGGTTATAATTGTTGTAAATAATTATTAAAAAATTTTAAATTTCATAAATTAATACATTTTTTCTTTTCAATTTTTCTTTTTAATTTTCAGGTTTAATACAAAATTAAAACTACTAATATTGGATTGTAACTTACATTTTATGTTGATTTAATATACATGAAAATGGGAGTTAAATCTGACACTATAAAAGGAGGGATATTACATTGCTAAATATAACTTGAGGGAAGACTCTACATTTCATATATATATATATATATATATATATATATATATATGTAGTTTTCGGCAAATCGATAAATGTCCGTTCTTCATCTCCCTATAGTAGTGTCCATAGAAGGAGAATTGGTTGTGAGCAACATGGATTTTATCTTGAAATCATGTAGTGTCGATAATACCAGCATGAAGAGGAAGCGACATGACATTAGGAAAGTGTCCTCGACACGATTCCCTAAGGCTTGTTTTTCTAACTCTCGAATGATGTTTTATTTATATTAATGCTGAATTATATTATGTTAATTGGTAAAAAATCTACATACAAATCACCAAAATTTCCTAGCAAATTAAAGGCGTGTTTGGTAATTTTTACGTAGACAATTCTTGATAGGTAAAGTCATTGTGTATGTTTTACTTGTCCACTCAATTATAAACACACTAAAACCTACACTCTTAGCTTGTCAGAAGATATGTGTGTGTCTGTTGAAATTGAAAATCTTGCAAGAGAAAAATAAATGACCAGCATCTTCTGTGTATTATATGCTATCCCTTCTCTCTGCATCTGTTATCAATCAATTGAAATTCTACTAGGTTCTCGATTTATTAATCCATTTCCCATTGAAGCCAAGATCTCTCAAGAGTAAAAATATAGGAAAAACTTTCGACTTATAATATCAGAACAAATTTCAGATATTACTCAACTACAAAATGTTTTGAAACGCAGAATCTAAATCAATTCATATTGCCAGTCCATATTTTAACTGGTGTAAAACTGGCAATGTAAAGGCCTCCTACCCTTGTGGGACTGGCTATGTGGATCATCTTTAGGCCTATACAAGACGTACCTCAATCACATAACTTGTCCTGGGATTAAATAAAGAGAGAGGGAGCACATGCGAAGGGACATGTGTGCTAGTCAGACTAAAAATATATCCAAGTCATCCAATACGCAAATGTGAGAACCAAATTTACTGCTAAGTTCATTTGTTGGTTTAAATATGCATTGTTACAATAATGACTCAAGTTCAACTCAAAATCGCAGAACCAAGATTACACACAAAAGCATCAAGTTCTCATCGATTGAGGTCAGATTACACCTTGTACCCGTCTGTACAAAGGTTGAATCTCACAAAAAAACTAGCCCAAAACTAAGGAATATAGAGGCAGTCACTTCAACAATCCCAAAAACTCTCAACTCGACAGAAAACCCTGTCCAATTCAAAAACGAAAGATCACTAAGATTCTTCACTCACAAATCTGCCAGAAAACTAGAAGTTTAATGGCCAAAGAACAAGTTTCACGAAGAAAATGAAAGGGGAGACACATAGTCACTCGAAGGAGAGAGAGCTTCTCAAAGAAGCACACAAAGAGGTAAGAGAATAAGAGAAAAAATTAGGGCAAACGTATCAAACCAAGAATATATATAGGCAAGGTCATCATCGTAGATCATAGGGTTAGAAAATCTAATGGACCAGAGCGACACACATGTATTACCAGGGTTTTTGGGCCGGGTTATTAGGAGTCCAACTCAATGCGTTATTGGGCAAGGGCCTGTAGTATCTGAATTTCCAACCATTTATCATCATAGCCTAAAGTGGGCAGGACCACCATAATTATGGCATCATAGCCCAACAAATCTCCCCCCTTTGATGTCAATGACCAAAAGACACACAAAGAAAAATGAAATTATAACAATAGACTTCTCAAGCAATTGGTATAACTTCCCCAGATCATCAGCAACAAGTAAGATACACCTGCATCAGCACAAAATTTACCCAATATCAATTCTTAAAAATTGCAAACATGACTTAAGCTTATTTAGAGGAAGTACCTTAGTACCTATATCAATGGGATTAAACTGAGTAGGGATTTTCTTAAGCAAAATAGATTCTTTTTGTACAATATCTCTTATTAAATGCAATCTTATATCTATATGTTTAGTTCTTTCATGAAAAACTGAATTTTTACATAAATGTATGACAATTTGACTATCTGAATATAGAACGACAGGATCAACAGATCCATTTACCTCATTTAGGAGACCTTTCAGCCATAAGGCCTTTTTATTGGCCTCAGTTGCAGCCACATATTCAGCCTTGGTAGTCGATAAGGCAACAATTGATTGCAATTGAGTCTTCCAATTAGTAAAAGTGTCACATAAAGTAAACATATAGGCTGTTGTTGACTTCCTGTTATCTCTATCATCGGCATAATCAAAATCTACATATCCCTTTAATCTAACTCCCTCCTTATTAGGTTTAAAACATAAGCCTAAGTTTGCCGAGCCTTTTAAGTACCTTAGTAACCATTTTATTGCATTCCAATGTTCAGGGCCAAGGTTGGACATAAATCTACTTAAGGTACTTATAGCATGTGCAACATTGGCTCGTGTGCAAACCATAGTGTACATTACAGATCCAACAACATTTGAATATGGCACTTTTTCCATATATTTAATGTCAGATTCATCATGTGGGCATTGATCTTTACTCAACTTAAAATGACATGCAAGGGGTACTGTCACAGATTTAGAATCATGCATAACAAACTTGGATAACACCTTTTTCACATAATCAGTTTGTGACAAAACTAATAACTGCTGTGACCTATTCATTTTTATATCCATCTGATTTTCAATCAAAAATTTTCGAGTTTTAAAATTTTCAAAAGTGTCTGATTTTTGTTTCAAAAGAAATACCCATACTTTTTTTTTTTTTTGAAAAATCATCAATTAAGAATAAAAAATACCTATTTCCACCTTGAGAGGTGGTGGATGATGGACCCCACAAATTAGAATGTATATACTTAAGGATAGATGTAGTCTTATGCTTACCTATATTAAAGTGAAGTCTATGCTATTTGCCTAAGGTACAATATTCACAAAAGGGAATTTTAGAAATTACATCACTACCAAAGGCTCCCTTCTTACTTAAGATGTGCAAACCTTTCTCACTCACATGGGCTAACCTATTATGCCATTTCAATGTAGTATTACTTTTAGCCATAGAGGATTCAGTAGTGTGACTCAACACATTTGCCTTAGTGACATAAATCTCATTTCTTTTAATACCCTTGAAAATAACGAAGGAACCCTTAACTATTTTCAAGAAACCATCTCCAAATTTTCGTTAGAGACCTATGTCATCTAAGTTTCCAACTGAAATCAGATATCTATTTAAATCGGGGACATACCTCACCCTTTCTAAGGTAAAGGTGTACCCATTATCAAATTTTAAAGTCACACTACCTATTCCCAGCACTCTACAAGCTGCATTGTTACCCATAACCACCTCACCTCCATCTAAGTCCTTGAAGTCAGGCAACCAATGCTTTCTAGAGGTCATATGAAAGGTACAACCTGAATCTAAAATCCATTCAACATTCTGACTTGAATTATCTGCATAATTTGTAGAATTCAAATTAGATGTGGACTCAATTACAACATAGATATCAATAGTATTCTTACATAGAGGCTCAACTATGTTCCCTTCATCAATTTTAAACTCTCTTTGCTCATTTTTTTAAAATAGTCTTTAATGTAATGACCTGTTTTACCACAACCATAACATTTTCTAGCTCCATTTCTAGATTTTGAACTTTGTCTGCCCTTCCCATTCTTCTTAGAGGTATTATTCCACTGATTATTTTGTTTACCCTGATTATTACTATATCTGGTCAGTTATCTACCTCTTATAAAAAGTTTCTTACTCTCCTTGTCATGTCTCTCAGATTTAACTTCCAGATCTTTACTTCTTAAGACATTAATCACTATCTCAGGTGTTAAAGACTCTCTGTCATACTTAATAGCTGTCTTAACATCTCTATTCACATAAGGTATAGAATTTAACAAAATTACAGCCTTATATTCTTCAGATACTTTATCCTCAGCATTAGTTATATCTTGTACCAGTTTATTAAAAGTGTCAAGATTATCATCTAAGTCTCGTGACATGTCAATTTTGAAGTTGGAAATTTTTTTCCAACAAAAATAGTTTATTAGGTAATGATTTTACCAAATAAAGTTCCTCAAGTTTATCCCATAAGGCTTTTGCATCATCCAATCTTCCAACCTTTCTTAATACTGGATTAGACAAGTGAAGAATAATGGAAGTATAGGCAAGTTCATCAGATTCAATTTTTTGTTCATCAGTGACAGTATCAGGATATTCACCAGTTATAGCTTTAGACACCTTTTGTTGAACAAGAACCCCCCTCATTTTTTGCTACCAAATGGGGAAATCCCCTTTTCCATTAAAAACTCCAAGTTCAAACGTTACCATTGTCATTTGAAGTTTTTAATCAACACAAGAAAATCTTTGGGGGTTAAAGTTCAGCTAGAAGTTCCAAGAAGATATTTCATAGAATATTTGACAACACAAAGTATCACTCACTATATGAAATTTGAAAAGAATATAACACATTGAATAGTAACAAAACCAATTAGAGAATAATAATAAACCACTTTAGAATGCAGTGATGTGTCCTGAGTTCACCAAGATTTTGTGAGGCTTAAAGACCTTAGGTCAAGGCTCAACCCAAGTCCACAGTAGTGTAATGTAAAGTGTACAAGATTAAAGACAAATTCAATAGACAGTCACTAAGAATTTACAATAGGTAGACAATAGGAATCGGAAATTAATCACAAAGATTAATAAATGGGCAGAATATACGGATCATGAATTAATCACCAAGATTAATAGCATGTAGTATACTTGAAAAATGGGAAACATACATACCAGATTCATCGAATTCAAGAACACCTAACTAATATAACATATACTACAAGAGGGTTAAAGAAATCGATCGACAAATCGCGAAATCACAAGTAGACACAACTACTCAAAACCGGTTCATCAAGAAAAGTTTGAGAAAAATCAGTTTATCTCCGCAGAAACACCAACATGTGTTAGTTATCAAGAAACTGAAATAAAATCATAAACGAAATCAAAAAATCCGTAGACAATCAGATCTAGGGTTTTAGCAAACTGTTGGATCTCTTAAGATCCAACCGTGAAAATTATTTTTTCACGACCAGATGTTGGAGATTGGGACTCGTCTGGCCTCTTAAGGCTCTGATACCATTGTTACAATAATGACCCAAGTTCAACTCAAAATCGCAGAACCAAGATTACACACAAAAACATCAAGTTCTCATCGATTGGGCTCAAATTACACATTGTACCGATCTGTTCAAAGGTTGAATAGTACAAAAAACCAGCCCCGAACTAAGGAATACAGAGGCAGTCACTTCAATAGTCCCAAAAACTTCCAACCCGACAGAAAACCCTTTCCAGTTCAAAAACGAAGGATCACCAAGATTCATCACTCACAAATCTACTAGAAAACCAGAAGTTTAATGGCCAATGAACAAGTTTCACGAAGACGAAAGGGGAGACACACAAGCACTCGAAGGAGAGAGACCCAGAAGCTTCTCAAAGAAGCACACAAAGAGGCAAGAGAATAAGAGAAAAAATTATGGCAAAAGTCTCAGACCAAGAATATATATAGGCAAGGTCATCACCATAGATCATAGGGTTAGGAAATCTAATGAACCATATCGACACACGTGTATTATCAGAGTTTTTGGGCAGGCTTATAAGGAGTTCAACTCAATGTGTTATTGGGCAAGGGCCTATAGTAAATGAATTTCCAACCATTTATCATCATAGCCCAAAGTGGCCTAGACCACCAATTAACTATGGCATCACATCCCAACATGCATGTTGTTAGAAGGCGAGTTCTGTATATCTTGCTTTCCTTGTATAAATAAAAGGAAATCAATAAAATTAAATTTCTCCAAAATGATTGTTTTGACATTAAATGGCAGCATTTTATTTGTTATTTCAAGAACTATGTTTCAATGACTAAATATTTGTGTAAAAACTTTTGAATGTTCGTTTTGATTAGTTTGAGACATTAAGCAGATGCAAGATTTCAAAGATTTCGCTCATTATTTATTTATACAAGTCGTGTACATATTTTTTCACATAAAGACTGTCTTTATTTACCATTTGATAACAAGTTGTTGCTTATTTGATGGCCATTAACGGGAAATATATATTTCAATCTGGGATGCTCGAAGTTGAAGTTAAGATTACGTGATTTTTATGTAGTCATTAATATTTGTGCATGCACACGAGTTTGAATTTTTTTTTCCAATGACTAGGTAATGAATGATAGATAAGAGAAGTTTAATATATGTAAATATTATAACCGACTCTTTAATATTTGTAGTTATAAAATTGTATATGCTATAAGTTGGAGATATTTAGATATCATCTCCATTGATGTTTATTTTAATAGAATTCACATATAGCTATTATCATACTGTTAATTTCATTATGAAAAAAAAAAGTAAATAAAAATTTAAAGGCTAATTTATTTTGAGAACATTTGGCTTCCTTTATTCTATTTTGGTGAATGAACGTATATTTATCTATGGAAGTTACATGTCTTGATATATTTTGGAATATTAAATAAAGGAAAGTTACATTTTAAAATTCTAAATGCATTAATATAATTTTTCAAAGGCATGTTTGATCTTAATTAGCAAAATATTTTTATCAAATATGAATATGATGAAGTTGAGTTCCACTCAAGTCACTTTGATAGTCTTCTCCGTTATAGGACAAAATGTGACAAACAAGAAGAATATGTACTTAGTAGTCCCTGTTTTCTTTACACCTTCGTTAAAACCAATTTTCCCACGATACATAATTGAGAATTTAATTGTCTAAGATTATAATTATAATGAGTGAATTGAGAATTGGTTTTGCCTTGCAATCCATTCTACTCATTTCTTTTACATTCAACAAAATGATATGATTTCTTGATCTTTAATTTATAATCTAGTTTGCAAAGGTAATTATTCTTTAGTCTTATGACTAATATTCTGTGAATGTGTTTAAAGAATAATTTGTTAAAAACAAAAATTGGAAATAAAAATTAATACATTTTTTATTTTCAGTTTTTGTTGTTAATTTTCAGGTTTAATACAAAATTAAAACTAATGATATTGGAGTGTAACTTAAATTTTATGTTGATTTAATATACAATGAATGTGGGGTTAAATCCCACAATATAGAAAGAGGGATATTACATTGCAAAATATAACTTGAAAGAAGACTATATAAATTTAATATTATATTTGTGTAGTTTTTGACAACTCGATAAAGACTCGTTCTTTAACTCCATGGTGGTCGTGCACATACAAGGAGAATCGACTGTGAGCCACATGAGTTTTATCTTAGATTCGTGCAGTGCCGATAATATTTGCACGAAGGAGAGGTAACACGACTTCAGGACAGTATATTTGATGTGACTCCCTAAACTTGTTTTTCTAACTCTCTAATGATGTTTTATGTTTATATTATTGCTGAATTATATTATGTCAATTGACCAAAAAAATCTACAAACAAATCACCATGTTTTCCCAAAAATAATAAACTCATATACTTTCAATCATTTTAAGTCATAAATGTGTGCGTGTCATCATGTGAATATTAGTTTGGAACCAGATTCATTTTTTATTGACAAAGAATGGTTTCTTTTGTCTAGTATATGTGCTAGAAAACTAGCAGGGATTATGTTTGCTACAATACTACTTGCCAGAAATTAAGCCCTTGGTTGTGAATAATTATGTATCGCACTGCTACCACTTGTTAACAAATCTAACTAAGTAATTGCGGAGCTAGTACCACTTGTTGGAGAATAGCGAGATATGATAGAATATGAAGTAAAGATCACAACACAAGAACACAAACAATGAACATGACAAACATCATGGGCATAGGAGGAGAATTTTATTTATAAGGAGAGAAAAGATACAATACATCGTATTCTAGTTCTATACAAGTCTAAGACTTCATTTAAATCCAATAATCACGTGGAGTATATATACGACCCAAAAGAATATATTATAGATGGAAAGAGCATAAAAAATGGGCCAAAAATGAAAATAATATTTTTCGGAATAACACTGTCGCTCGAGCGACAGGCTAACGTCATATTGTGCTTGAGCGAGAAGCAAGTGGTGAGTAAACGACAGCCCACTGCCTTGAATGGCACTCAAGCACCTTATTTTGAGTCCAAAATCAGTTTCTTCTTTCTGAATGGCATTAGGGTACCTAATTGGTGCTCTAAATATTTTAATGTCCAACTTTGATCCCTCTAATACCATTTTTCAAACAGTCCACCAAAACTCAAAGGAATTAAGGTAAAAATTCAACAAATAATCACCTTGAACCAAATTCCAATGCAATGAACAAACTTCAAAATTCTCCACTTAGATACAAATTTCACTGCAAGGAATAAACTAATGATTATTCAACAAAACTGTCCAACAAAAATTTCCCCACCTCTTCCACAAAACCTAACTAAGGCAACACGAATTCAAGCACTGCTCAGCTGAATTTCTCGAACAATGCTGCTTGAATTATTACCATGAGCAACAAAATCATAAATAATTTAAAAATCACCACATACGGTAGAAACAAACTCTCTAACAGAATCAACATAAGTAACTGCTTCAATAGAAGATTCTTGGCTAGAATCAATACATTCAACCCCATCCAAAGCAAAAATTACTAAATCAACTTCACTATACCTATGTGGAGACCTAATATCTCTCATTGGTCTATCTTTAGCAATCGAATACAATAGCATCGTTGGTACTTGTGGCAAAGTGAAATTATCTATAGCTGATGAACTTGACTGAGATGTGTTCTTCAATATAGACCTTAAACTAAACTCCAACAAAATTGAACTAAACTCAAAATTCACCAAGTCTCCAAATTTTTGCTGATTGATCCAAATATTTTTTAGAACTAAGCATAGCTTACGATTAGAATTACCTTCGGTATCAAATTTGCTTGAATCATGAACAACAACATCAAAACTAACTCTACTTGAGCTAGTTGTAGGTTCTTCAATACCAAATTTGCTCAAATCACGAGCAATCCGATCATAACTAACTCCATGTGATTCAATGCTTATTAAACCATAAGCAACCAAATCAGATTTGCTGTACCTCTCTTGAAGTCTAATATTCAATTTAGTGACAACTACATCAATCGTGATCGTTGAACATTCCAAGACATATAACTCGATCCTTACGTTGCTTCTTCAACATCCAAACAAAAAATTTGTCAAAACAAAAGGTCTTGTTGGGATTCAAAAGCAGAATATCAAATTTTATACTTGTAATCTCGAAATAATCAAACCTCGCTCTAATATGAAACCAAACTGGCTCTCCTATAAACTGCCAAACCTTGGCTCCGATATCTCTTGTTAGAAATCTAGCGAGGACTATGTATGCCATGTACCACTTGCTAGAAATCGAGCCCTTAGTTGTGAAGAATTTTGTATCGCATTAATACAACTTGTTAACAAATCTAATCAAGTCGTTGACGTGCTAATACCACTTGTTAGAGAATAGCGAGATATGGCAGAGTATAAAGTAAAGATCACAACACAATAACACAAAGTATTAACGTGGAAAACACCATGGGCAAAAAATGAGAATTTTATTCGTAATAAGAGAAAAGATACAATGAATTGTATTTTAATTGTAAACACTGAAGTCTATGCCATAATTCAAAACTAATAATCACGTAGAATATATATAGTACCCAAAGAAATATATTATAGATGGAAATTGGATAAGAAAACGAGCTTAAAAAATGGAAACAATATAACCTTAAATAATACTGCCCGCTTGAGTGGCAGGTGGCCCCAGTCTAGCACCTCGAATGGCATCTAGGCGCCCAAATTGGTGCTCCAAAGACTCCAATGTCCTACTATAATCCCTCTAATACTATTCTTTAAACAGTCCACCAAAACTCAACGGAACTCGGGCCAAACTTCGATAGTATGATTGGTAACAAATCATGGTTATCCTTGGTGATAGGTTTAGGAATAATGCTATACGTACAGGAATGAGATTCACAGGCTTCTTACAAGCATTTTTTATTTGCTTGAAATTGGTAACATGGCCACCACTTTAACTTCAAAAAAAAAATGACAGTGAAGCTCTAGCCGAACCCCACTACGACTCAATCCATCTTCAGTGGAACCTTTCAGCCCGTCACTGAGCTTCTTTCTTTGATGCCTTTCAGCCATCAAATTCATCACTAGAAGTCTCTTCTTCTAACCTTGTGGTCTCCTCCACTATTGCAGGCGACAATGCTATTAGCATTCGAGCTACTTCTGCCATTTTTATCACTCTCTCGCACCTTTTTGATAATACTATTCTCCAGAAATTGATCAGAGTCATTTGTGAATCTTTTGATCCAATTGAAACAAATCCATCAAGAAGTTTCAAAATCTTATACCTATTAACAAACAATGGATTCTCATTCATGGAACGCTTCCCAAATCCCATTACTCCAAAATTCCCACGGGATTGAGGCAGTTTGTTGAAAAGTGAGATTAGAGCTCCAATTAAGATTGCCCATTTGGGATTGAGTACTTGAATCACTATAACCAGTATACAACATCCCTGCTCCTCGATTTAAATTAGTTTCACGAAACCCATTATCACAACCCATATCAAATGTTCCTCTATGTGTTGATTTTTGCGGTGGAAAATAATTTCATTGGAGGGGGCACGGAAGTTAATGGTTTTATACACAATTTGGTTGTTCTTCAAATTCAGTGATTTGATGATTGCTGGAGTTGGGGAGGATGGTGGGGACACTGGCTATAAGTGAGGGATGAGGGATGAAATTTCGGCTCACGATATATACTTGCCATGTTATCCCTATAAGATGCCTCTGAACCATTTGCCTATACGTGTAGTGCGGTCGTAGGTTTGGCATGTAACTGACATTATTGAATAAAGCCACTTGTACAATGTATTTGCACAACTTGATTGATAACAAGTGTGTAAGAAAAATTTTGGGCAATGATTTTAAAACATTTTTTCAAATAGATGGATGTGATATTTGCCAACTTATACATTGTAAACCAAGTTGTAAAATGTATTGTACAAGTAGTATGATTGTTCATCATTGAAGCACATCATGTTTTGATTTCATAAAACTGATTAAGAATGGATCGTGTCATTAACTAAATTTCATTTGAAGTTTTAACATTAATCAAATTGGAATTTACCTTGTAACATAGATGTGTAAAGTATTGTCATTTGCTCTCAATGGGTTGGAGATTATCAACTATCGATTAAAATATAAAGTAATCTTTAACTGCACTTAATTCACATAAGCACCAAACCCGACCAATTACAGATGATCCAGTGATTCATTTAGAAAATGAATCTTGATCATGATAGGAGGAGCCGGGGGGGACGAAATCACCCAATATATGCTGTATATCTATACATTGCTTTTTAAAATTGTCCATACAAATATAACTGAGTGAGTCAATTAGCATATATTTAAGCGATATATTAAAAGGTTATCTGCCAACATTTCTACTTCCTAATATTCACCAGCGTACGTTGTAGTCATCAGTCTCTATTCAACTTCTATCCTCTTCCAATCAACAATATCCATCTGCAAATATAAACAAATTAACAGTTGATTAGTTAAACGGCATTGGATTTTGTTGTAACTTATTTTAAGTTTCAACATTTCAAAAAAATTAAATCACTTTAATTTTAAGTTTTAACATAAAAATTAAAACATATGGTAACTTATATTTTAATGGTTTAATTGTGGGGTTAAATTTATCCCTATAAAAGGGAGTTCTTTCATTTGAGATAATGAACTTGAGACACTAGGAAAATAAAATACTAAATTATATTTTATACTATATTTCTATAGTTTGTGACAACCTGATGTGAGGCTTGTTCACTTATCTCCCTATGGTTGTATTCATAGAAGGAGAGTCACATGGATTTTATCTTGGAGCCATGTAGAGTTGAAAGAACCCGCACGAAAGGGAGGCAACACCACTTTAGGACATCATCCTCGACTTGACTTCCAAGGCTTGTTTTATAAATCTTTTCTCTATTTTATGTTATAATATTCTTGAATTGTATTTGTTATTTTATTGTGTTAATTGTTAAATAAATCTACACACAAATCACTCAAATTTTTCAACAATCTAAAGTAGCGTTGTAGTGATTTGTGCATAGAACTGAATCTTAGAAAACAAGAAATGTGCATCATGGTTTCTTAAGAAATTAGGCTTAGAAAGGCTAAGGACTTTTGGCACATGATAAGTGTATTTTTGTACACTTATTTAGGTCACAAACATAATTTAATTACTTGCAAAATGATTGAATTGTGACTTAATCTCATTACATGTGTGAATTGTAGGGAACACCGATGAACATGGTGAAATTAGGGAGAAAAGACACGAAAAAGGACTAAAATGACGCAAAGTGAAAGTTCAGGGACCTAGGTGCAATTATCCAAAAGTTGACCCGATGAACAAATCAAGAAATTGATTAAGCCAAATGCCAATTGATGATATCTTAGGATGATGAAATGGAAAGAATGAAGAAAAGATGCCAAGAAGTGAAAGATTCAAGTAAAGGGACCAAAACAGACTATTTCCATAGTTGGTAGCACTATGTGGTCACCAAAATGGACTATTTCCATAGTTGGTAGTATAGTGCTACCCTCTATGCGGTCGCATAGAGGCAGAACGAGAATCAATTCTCAGAAAATTTTTACTCTATGCGGTCGCATAGAGCAATTCGAGGCCGAATCCATAGTTTCCTTATTTCGACAAAAATCTTATAGAAATAAGATTTTTAGGGTCATATATAAACAAAAACTCGACTAAAATGAAGGGGACGCTGATTTTACAAGGAAAAAAAGATTTTGAAGGAGAAAACGAAGAGAGAACAAGAGGAAAACGTCGCGCCAATTGAAGATTTGATTGAAATTTGATTCGGGTGATGACGTTTCTTTAACTATTTTTGTATTTTCTTATTTTTAGCATGTTAGGCTAGATTTTTCATTGCTAGGAGATCGATGAACCTTGCAATACTACTTTTGATTTTTGATTTGGAGATTTGACTTATTTAAACACATGTTTCGGAATTGAATGATTTATACGTTTTTATTACCATATTATTATTGTGCACGTAATTATATGATTTTGGGTGGCTTGTTTTATGCATTCGAAAGAAGAAAAATAGGCTTGACATAGTATAAATCATCATAGGGTCTGATAGAGGATAGAAATATACCTCTATGCCTTGTGTGAATTGTTGAATATTCATGAAATCATAATGCAATCCTGTATGTTAGTATTCGTCATAGAGATATAGTCGAATCACATATTGGGGTAGGTTTGGCATTGCCTTTAGAGAGATTGTTAAATTAAAATAGGAATATTGATTCATCATTTGTGGGACTGTGCATCAAATTTACATAATTGAAAATTGAACGGGTGTTGTTTGGGAATTCGTGATCCTAGTGCGTTAGTAAATTCATTAATTCCATAAATTCTCGTAGATTGCGTCCAGGTCATTTTGCATTTAATATAAGTTTCTTACTCATAATTGTATCATAGTTTACATCTTCCTTAATTAAATCACAATACATAAATATTCTTTTCGTATTTCGGTTAAGGTCATAATAGATTGATTTGAACTAATTCAATCCTTGTGGGATTGATACTTGGACTCATAATCCATTTTACTACTTGTTAATGAACCGTACACTTGCGGTGGGTTGTAAATCGAAACAAATAATTTCGTGAACAAATTTTTGACGCCGTTGTCGGGGATTGAAATTTAGTTTAATTTTATCTATTGTGACACTAATTCGAACTTGCCTAGATTAGTAGTAGTTACTTACTAGACTTAGTTTATTGTTTACTTTAATTTAATTTGTGTAATTTTGCTATCTTAGGGCTTGTATGGAAAGATCACCTGATCGAGATTTGGTTCTCATTGATCCAGAGATCGAACGCACATTTCGTAACAGGCAAAGAGAAGCAAGAGCGGCATAACAGATGGCTAATGAGCAAAATCATCTGGTAATTCAACTCAACGAAGGCGCAGGGGTTGAAGATGAAGAGAATATGGTACTTAGGGACTTCATGACACCGTTGGTGGTCCAGAGTCAATCTAGCATTGTGTATCCTCCATTTGGGCAACCAAACTTCCAGCTGAACACGAATGTAATTCAACTATTTCAGAATGGGCATCAATATCACGGGATGGCTAGTGAGAATCCACATGCACACATATCCCGATTTCTGGACATATGCCAACACTTTAGGTACTAGGGTATTTTAGACGATGCTATAAGACTACGATTGTTTCCACACACTTTGCGGGATAAAACACTTGAATGGCTGGATTCACTTCCCGTCGCAAGCATTAACACTTGGAACGAGCCAGCCCACAAATTCTGCACTAAGCTCTTTTCGCCAACTAAGGTAGCAAAAATGCGGCATGACATCTCTATATTCAACCAAGGCAAGTTCGAATCATTTGAAGAGGCATGGAATCATTTCAAAAATATGTTAAGGAAGTGTCCTCAACATGACTTTGATAAAAAGACACAAATTCGATTTTTCTACACTGGATTACTTCCATCCTTCAAGAGCATGGTGGATTCATCATCCGACGGGTCAATCTCCACGAGAACAATTGACGGAGCATGAGAACTGTTTGAGAGAATGGCTACAACTTCAGCCTTGTGGTCTACAGATCAAGTGGTTTAGAAGAGAGCGCCGATGGTTTACGAAATAGATACTTACTCAACATTATCCGTGAAGAAAGACTCCTTGTTCCATAAGGTTGAGAGCATTTCATAGACCGCCAATGCATAACAAGTCAAGAAGCCAAGTTGTGAAGAATGTGGAGCAGACCACAATGTTGTCAACTGTCCAATTCTCACACAAGGGATCGAACATGTAGATTTTGTGCAATGGGGTTAATGCCAACAGAACAATTCACATTCAGAAACCTTCAATCAGGGTTGGAGAAAACACCCAAACTTCTCATGGAGTAACCTGAATCAAAACAGACCACAAGGTCAATTTTAGCAGCAGGATAAAAAGCCACAATTGGAGGAGATGTTTGAGAAGTTCATAGCAACGACTAATCAATACATGGAGGCCAACAACCAATTTATGTGAAAGACAGATGCAACTCTTCAAGATCAAATTTCTGCAATAAAAAATTTGAAGACGCAAATGGGATAGATGGCAATCTCCATGACAGATAAAGTACGAGAAAACCTACCCAGCAACACTGAAATCAATCCTAAGCAGCACGTAAAGGCTATAGCAACCAGAAGTGGAGTACAACTACCGGAGATACATGTAAAAGGACCGGTAGCTAGCAAGGAATCAACGCCAACCTCATATGACGAGATTGTGGAACATACTGAACAAACAACAGAGGATGTTGCCAAGAAGTGTTCCAATACATCACGCATTACAACTACCAATTCTATCAACCCTTATAAGCCACCTATTCCATTCCCGCAGAGGTTGAAAAAGCACAATTGGATCAACAATATTGTAAATTTCTTGAAATCTTAAAGAAACTACACATCAACATTCCATTTGTTGAGGCACTTGTTCAGATGTTGAGTTATGCAAAATTCTTAAAGGATATCCTCTCTAACAAGTGAAAGATATAAGAAAATGAAACAGTGATGCTAACTAAGGAATGCAGTGCCAGAATCCAGAAAAAGCTGTCTCCAAAACTAAAGGATCTAGAGAGTTTTACTGTACCTTGCACTATTGAATTTTGTCATTTTGATAAAGCTTTGTGTGATTTAGATGCAAGTATTAATTTGATGCCTCTCTCTATTTTCAGAAAACTCAGCTTGGGAGAAGTCAAAACCACAACAGTCACCTTACAGTTAGCAGATTGATTCCTTACACATCAAAGAGGGATCATTGAAGATGTGTTGGTAAAATTAGAGAAGTTTATATTTCTAGCCAATTTTTTCATCTTAGACATGGAGGAAGATAAGGAGGTTCCACTCATATTGAGGTGACCCTTCTTAGCTACTGGAAGAGCTATTGTTGATGTTCAAAAAGTGCAGCTTATATTGAGGCTTGGCGAAAAACAGATCTTTTTCAACTTGTTCAAGGCAATGAAATTTTCTACTGAGTCAGACAGCTGTTTCCAGATCGAGGTAATTGATAGAATAATTCAAAATACATTTCGACTACATCATCCTTCCGATGCATACGAGGCATGTATTGCATATTCTCAATCCACCCACACTGATTCAAGTGAGATTGAAATATGTGCACGTTTTTTGAAAACTAATCCACCATACATGCACAAGCGTCACTTCCAAGAACTAGGAACTAGGACTACAAAATTTGTGCCATCTATTCAGCAACCTCCCAAGTTGGAACTCAAACAATTGCCACCACACCTTCGATATGCTTACTTAGGGGAGTTCTCTACACTCCCGGTTATTATTTCAAATACTGTCATGAAGTGGAGGAAGAGAGACTACTTCGGGTGCCGAGGGAGAATAAAACAGCCATTGGATGGTCAATTGCAGATATTAAGGAGATCAGCCCGTCGCTATGCATGCACAAAATACTCATGGAGAAAAATTTCAAGCCAAGCATTGATGGTCAGCGGAGATTGAATCCACACATGAAGGAAGTGGTTAGGGCTGAGGTATTGAAGTTGCTTGATGTAGGCATCATCTACCCAATATCAGATAGTGCATGGATCAGTGCAGTGCAGGTTGTTCCAAAGAAGGGAGGTATCACAGTGGTGCTAAACGAGAAAAATGAGTTGATTCCTACAAGAATAGTGACTGGATGGAGAGTTTGCATCGATTGCCCAAACTAAACGCTGCTACTCAAAAGGATCATTTTTCACTACCGTTCATTGATCAGATGTTGGAGACACTAGCAGGGTACTCACATTACTATTTTTTGGATGGATACTCCGGGTATAATCAGATTCCAGAAGCACCTGACGATCAGGAGAAGATAACTTTCACATGCTCCTACGGTACCTTTGCATACCGTAGGATGCCTTTTGGTTTATGCAACGTCCCTGTCACTTTTCAGCGCTGCATGATGGCTATCTTTTCAGATATGATTGAGAAATTCATCGAGGTATTCATGGATGACTTCTCAGTGTTTGGATCTTCGTTTGATGAGTGTTTGAAGCATCTGAGTCTTATGTTACAGCGGTGTACAGAGACTAACTTGGTATTGAATTGGGAGAAATGCCACTTTATGGTACAGGAGGGCATCGTGTTAGGATACAGAATCTTAGCAAAGGGTATTGAGGTGGACAGAGCAAAGATTCAGGTGATCGAGAAATTACCGCCACCAATATCAGTTAAAGGTGTTCGTAGCTTCTTTGGGCATGCCGGGTTCTACAAAAGGTTCATAAAGGATTTTTCAAAAATTACTAAACTACTGTGCTGTTTGTTGATGAAGGAATCCACATTTGAATTCACAGATGAGTGTTTGATGGCTTTTAATACCTTGAAAGAGAAGTTGATTTTAGCACCCGTGATCATCACATTGGATTGGAACCTGCCATTTGAATTAATGTGTGACGTTAGTGATTTTACTGTTGGGGCCGTATTGGGACAACGGAGAAATAAGATATTTCACGTAATCTACTATGCAAGTAAGACCTTGAATGATGCTCAATTAAACTATGCCACTACAGAGAAAGAGCTCCTTGCCGTAGTCTACGCCTTTGACAAATTTCGATCATATCTTGTGGGGTCAAAGGTCATCGTTTACACAGATCACGGAGCCATCAAGTACTTAATGGAAAAGAAGGATGCCAAGCCACGTCTAATTCGTTAGATATTGCTGCTTCAAGAGTTTGATCTGGAAATCAGGGATAAGAAAGGCAGTGAAAACGTGATGGCAGACCACTTGTCTCGACTCGAGACCACAGAGCAGACAGAGACCGTGGAAATCAACGAACTCTTCCTAAATGAACAGATTTTTGGTATGGGGGAGGCACCCTGGTATGCCGACATAGTTAGCTACTTAGCCAGGTCTATCATTCCTCCAGATTACTCAAGTCACCGGAAGAAGAAATTTTTCGCTGAATTGAAGTATTGTTTTTGGGAGGATCCCATTCTATACAGGCGGGGAGCTGATCAAATCGTTCGTCGTTGCGTACCTGAGGAAGAAATGCCCTTGATACTAGAATATTGTCATTCCTCTACATATGTAGGGCATTTTGGTGCTTTAAAAACAGCGACGAAGATCCTTCAGTCAGGTTTTTACTGGCCTATGTTGTTTAAGGATGCTTTTGAATTCGTGAAAAGGTATGACCAATGTCAACGCACCTGTAATATATCCAGGAGATGAAATGTCTTTGAATAGTATCCTGGAGGTGGAATTATTTGACATCTGGTGGATCTACTTCATGGGGCCATTTCCCCCATCATTCTCTAATAAGTACATATTGGTGGTTGTGGATTACGTATCGAAGTAGGTAGAAGTCATTGCATTGCCTACCAACGATGGGAAGGTGGTGATTGATTTTCTAAAGAAAAATATTTTCACCCGCTTTGGCACATCGAGAGCTATAATTAGTGACTGGGGCAAACATTTCTGCAATCCCCAATTTGAATAGTTGTTGACTAAATATGACGTTAAAGATCATGTAGCCACTGTATATCATCCTCAAACCAGCGGACATGTTGAAGTGTCCAATAGACAATTAAAGCGAATACTTTAAGTCATAGTAAACTCTTCACGAAAAGATTGGTCTAAGAAGCTGAACGACGCCTTGTGCGCCTATAGGACTGCATTCAAGACTCCTGTAGGGATGTCACCATATCGGTTGGTTTTCGGGAAGGCATGCCACTTACCTCTTAAGATAGAACACCATGCTTATTGGGCAATGAAGAAATTAGATTTGAACTTGAAGGCTGCAGGTGAAAAACGTTTATTACAGCTTAATGAGTTGGATGAGCTTAGAATGGAGGACTACGAAAATTCAAGACACTACAAAGAACGCACCAAAAAGTGGCATTATATGCATATTTAGAAGCGTGAATTTAAAATGGGGCAAAAAATGCTACTCTACAACTCTAGGCTTAAGCTGTTTCCAGGAAAGCTGCGATCAAGATGATCTGGTCCCTATACTATTACACAGGTATATCCACATGGGGCAGTTGAGATTACTCATGATAGTAAGGGGACATTCAAGGTCAATGGACAGCGTTTGAAGCACTATTGGAGCGGTGATTTCTCAAAAGAAAAGTCTATCATTCATCTTAGATCACCAGAATGACACAATACAGTAAAGTCGAGCTATCGACTATAACCTAGCACTGGGTGGGAGGCAACTCACTGTATCTTTCAATTTATTTTATTTTTCACATTATTTTAGGAGTTGTTTAATTTTCACATTTGCATTTTTAGGTCATTGATCTTTTACGTATACTAGTCTAAGCATTACACATGTAAGGTGGCATGAGTCAAGTTGATTGAAGCTGTTTTGGGGGATTGAGTGTGAAGTCACGCATTTCGATGCACAAAGTCGTTCTTCATAAAATTTTTCGAAATGCATTTCAAGTTTATTCCATAAATTTATCTTGGTGCTAAATCTTTCGGCAAGCAGATATCCCATTGAATTGGAATTGTTTATATTTTTCGGGAATGATTTTAGCCGAATCAAGTTTTTAATTAAAAGCCAACTTCGGGGAAAATTTTAATTAAGCTGTGTTTTGGGGGTTAAAATTTAATTTTGATATTGACGTTTTTTATTTCTAAAAAAAATTATGTCTATGCGATCGCATAGACATCAACCGAACACAAAAATTGGGGCATTGCTATTACTATGCGACTCATAGTTTACTACTATGCGGCCGCATAGTAGAAACTCAGTCATAGATTTAAGCCATGACCGAGTCACTCATTACGCATTCCCCCCTCTTCGCACTTCTCTCGCATCTCACACACCACACTTCACACAACACACTCACACATGACTCACACCCATATTACACGACATTCTTCATCCCATTGGTACCCTAAATAATTATTCCACACATCTATTGCGAATGCAACGTATTTTCTCATTCTTTTTTCTTCTACGATTTTTTTTTAGTTCGGTTCGTGATGAACCAAGAATTTTTGAGCTTGATTGCGGAGAATGGGCAATAGGTAGTTGATGGATTGTGTATTTTGAACTTGGGTTGTGTTGTGGATTGGTGGCACATTAAATTTTTGGTATTTTGTAAGGTTTATAAGGAAGGCATGTTACATGTTCGATAAATTGCCTAAGTGAAGTTTGTTGTGCATTATGTGGAATCCCGCATTTGATAATCTAAATATGTACATTAACATGCACATTGTGATCAAATGCCATAGAAATTGAGCTAGAAACACTCACTCACCAACCACACACATGTAGGTACTCATGTTAGGTTCACGTCACTTCACAGCACCCACTTGGTCCCTTAAGTTAAGTACCCGTACGATATCCAATGGGCATGAAATTTGAATATGTGCCATTCCACATTGAATACTCTCATATGCCCAAAGGTAGCTAGGGAAAAATTCGATTTTTCTCGATGATGTTTGGGGGTGAACGTGCGCACTTGATCATGGGTCACTTGACACAATTTGGATATTTTGAGCTCAGTTTGTGTGTATGTTGTTATTTTGCATTCCTTATACGTTCTTGAGCATGTTTTCTAGAAGTTTGTATATTACCACATGCACATACATAAGAAAGGCCATGTAAAACATCAAATCCATTTTTCAACATGTAGGCACATGGCTAGGTCACGACATGTCACGGTGCCCTACGTCCCCTACTTTACACCATCATTTGACACACCAAACAAAGTCCAATTGATTTGAAATTTGAGTATATGCTAGATCTCATTGAATACGTTCATGTGTCTAGAGGTTGCCTTGGAAGATTTCGATATTTTTCGATGATGTTCGAGGCCGAACATGCGCACTCGGTCATGGATCCAATTTTTCAAATGTGCATGTTTAGGCCTAGTTTTCTTAGTTTTTCATATTGGCACACTATTTACACTATCTTGAATATCATGTTTTGAAGATTGCACTCCAATGTGGTATATATGCATGTTGAAGCAAGTTTGGGGGATTTGTGAAATACATGCCTTACTAATCTCATTCCATCTCTCATTTTTTAACAAGTTTAATAAATGTAATTTTTGTACCTTTGAAGGATGCCTCCAGAAATAACATCAAAAGGAAAAGAGAAGGTTGGGTCTACATCTAGCACAGCCCGGACTAGAGAGCCTGAAGGAGGTGTCAGGAGATTTCTATCTTCAGACACAGTAGCCCGTTACGCCAATGTTGTCCATGAGTGGGCACTCATCCTCGAAAGGCCAATTAAGTTGGACGATTTCCCCGATTTTGAATTGATTTATTTAATCCACAACTGTGGCTGAGAGAAAGTAATTGAAAGACCTCATCCAGTATATGAAAATCTGGTGAAGGAGTTCTACGCCAACTTCAATACAGAAATCGACATGCCTGGATCAGATTATCTACATCAAACATGGGTTCAGGGTAAATGGATCCTGTTTTCACCAGAAGTAATTCATGACTACTATCAGCTAATTTGGAATAATGTGGTCCCAGTCCCACATAATTTTAACTGGATTGAGGTTGCAGAAGTATTATTGGGACATGAGAATGCTTGGCCTCTCCCTACTGCATATTGATATCAAATTGATCTCACCCCATCTATCGCTATCCTATGGTTATTCAGATGCCACAACATCTAGCCCATTTCCCATAAGACGACATTCACAAATCAAAAGGTGAGGTTTATCTATTATTTAGTTCAGGGAAACAAGATTGACTTAGCCACTTACATCTACAACCAAATACATATTATAGGCACATGGGGAGACAGACACACCTCGCTGATTTTCCCAAGTTTGATAAGTGGGATATGTAGAGCTGCAGGCATACAAGTCTAGCCTATGGAGGCACCAAAAAAAACCAAGTCCCTATATCAAGCGCCTCACACTAGAGGCTCAGGACCGAGCCAGAGTTAAACATCAACGGAAGTTAGACAACGAGCGACGCCGACAGCAACAGGCTGAGGAAGGACAAGCAGCTGAGGACTTCAAACTGCCACAAGTTCCTCCACCATCGGTTGACATGGATACCTAGTTATTGAGACAGATGTTTGCCACTATGACAGGACACAGCCAAGACATGCAGAGTTTTCAGCAATCATTTGGAGCAATGAGTACCACCATCCAGCAGGTGCAGAATGATATGGCAACCACAAGAAACTTCGCAGTGAATGCCAGCAGTGAGTCCCTTACTGTGCGACGAGAGAGAGTACACTTGATGGGCGATTAGGAATGTACGTTAGCATGAAAAATGGCATACAGTGGAGGGTGAATGAGACATGGGACCGTTTAAGGAGTTTGGAGACCAGGGTTTAGGCCATGCAGGTGGAGCAGACCCAGCAGTCTGACATATTGAGAGAGATTTTATCCTGCCTTTCTCCACCTCCTGGAGATGATGCTGCAGCACCCAGCCTTCCACCACAGCCACCATATTAATCAAGGGAGTACTGTTTACCCCATTTGAATTTTTCTTCTTCATTTTGTCCTTAAAATTATGTCTTTAATCCTTCGTTAATCTTACATTGAGGACAATGTATTAACTAAGTTTGGGGGATGATATAATTTTAAATCGTTATCTGTGTTCATCAGTATCTGTATTCCATTATTGCATAATGTATGCATGCATGATGAATGTTAAATTTTTTTTTTGGGCATTTTATTCAATTTGTTTTAATTCTTTTCATGCATGCTTGTGTGGGCTTGATAACCTTACTACCTATGATGTTATTATTGGACTTGTTTAAACTGTAAAACTTTGGATCTGGTGTTAATTAGACTAACTAATACTTATTGATGTAACACTTGACATTATCTATGCACGCTATTCATGCTTGACATGTTAGGCGAATGACTGGATTTTGAACATAAAGTAGGACAAGAATGATAACCCTCCATTGAATTAACCCGTAAACTACCTTAAGACAGTTTGATGATGGTTGAGCTAGTATAGGAGAGCTTTGAGATGAGTGGGAGCTCTATGCATGAATTTTATTGTGTGGATTACCTAGACCAGTGGGGTGAAGAGTAGGTAAAAATCTTAAATTGGGAGTTGATTTTGGAAACTAAATGTCTAGAAAAATAACAAAGGGCATAAAATTAATATGTCGGAATAAGACACTTCTTTTCGTGCCTTTATGACTCGAGCAAGTAAGCATGTAAGGATATTTCAAAATCTGGTACCCTCAGGTCAACTGGCCTTGGAGTCACCGGCCCAAAACTCGTTACATGGGTCATATAAAAAGCAAGAGGGAAAGAGGTTAATAAAGAGTCGTCTGATCGAACCTTTATAACTCGAGTGAATAAGCCTGCAATGGTTTAAAACATGGTACTCTAAAGCCAACTGGTTTAAGAGTCACTGGCCTGAAGCTCGTTACATGGGTTGTATAGAAAGCAAATGAGATGATGATGATAAAAAAAAATTGAAAGCGAGAAAAAAAAAACAAAAGAGAGACAAAAACATGAAGAAAAGCCCTTAGACATTTGGTTGAGGAAACTATACATTTGAGGCGAGACAAATAACCTATTTTAGTCTTGAGTGTCAAAGCAATCAAATCTGGGAGAGCCTTCACTTGTTGAAATGTAAACTTGTGATAGTGAGATCAATCCAAACTACGAGAGGTTGAGGACTACAGCTATGTAAATTCCTAATCTCAAAACACAACCCCGAGATAATTGAGTGAAAAGAATAAGTTTGGGGGGTTGTGTATTTCTCGAGCGAGTAAGGATACATTTGACCACTTGGGTTCGGGACTCAAATTCATCATGACCCTGATATGTTGGCATGAATTCACACATACACGTCAAATATGCATTTAACATGTAAAGGTTGATGTCATTTTTGCACTGATAAATTTTCATGAAGTCAAATGCTTAGTCCAATCCTACGCCACAGCAGGGTATTAAGCCATATTTGTTCAGAATTAAGTCACTATCTTGTTTGAGGACAAACAATAGTTCAAGTTTGAGGGGTTTGATAAGTGTGTTTTTGCACACTTATTTAGGTCACAAACATGACTTAATTACGAGTAAAATGATTGAATTGTGACTTAATTTCATTACATTTGTGAATTGTAGGGAACACTGATGAACATGGTGAAATTCAAGAGAAAAGACGCGAAAAATGACTAAAATGAAGCAAAGTGAAAGTTCAGGGACCAAGGTGCAATTACCCAAAAGTTGACCCGATGAACAAATCAAGAAATTGATTAATCCAAATGTAAACTGATAATATCTTGGGATGATGGAATGGAAAGAATGAAGAAAAGATGCCAAGAAGTGAAAGATTCAAGTAGAAGGACCAAAATAGACTTTTTCTATAGTTGGTAGCACTATGCAACCGCAAAGTAGGCAGACCGAGAATCAATTCTCAAAAAAATTTTACTCTATGCGACCGCATAGAGCATCATAGAGCAATTCGAGGCCGAATCCGCAGTTTTCTTATTTCGTCGAAACTCTTATAGAAACAAGATTTTTAGGGTCCTATATAACAAAAAATTGACTAGAATGAAGGGGACGCCAATTTTATAAGAAAAAGAGAGATTTTGAAGGAGAAAACGAAGAGAGAACAAGAGGAAAACATCGCTCCAATTGAAAATTTGATTGAAACTTGATTTGGGTGATAACGTTTTTTCAACTATTTTTGTATTTTCTTCTTTTTAGCATGTTGGCTAGATTTTTCATTGTTAGGAGATCGATGAAACTTGCAATACTACTTTTGATTTTTGATTTGGAGATTTGACTTATTTAAACACATGTTTCGGAATTGAATGATTTATACATTTTTATTTCCATATTATTATTGTGCATGTATTTATATGATTTTGGGTGGCCTGTTTTATGCATTCGAAAGAAGGAAAATAGGCTAGACATAGTATAAATGATTATAAGGTCTGATAGGAGATAAAAATATACCTCTATGCCTTATGGGAATTGTTGGATATTCATGAAATAATAATGCAGTCTTGTATGTTAGTATTCGTCATAGAGATATAGTCGAATCATAGATTTGGGTAGGTTTGACATTACTCGAGACAGATTGCTAAATTAAAATAGGAATATTGATTCATCATTTGTGGGACTGTGCGTCAAATTTGCATAATTGAAAATTGAACGGGTGTTGCTTGAGAATTCATGATTCTAATGCATTAATAAATTCATTAATTCCATAAATTCTCATAGATTGTGTCCAGGTCATTTTGTATTTAATATAAGTTTCTCACTCATAATTACATCATAGTTCACATCTTCCTTAGTTAAATCACAATACATAAATCTTACTTTTGTGTTTCGGTTAAGATCATAATAGATTGATTTGAACTAATTCAATCCTTTTGGGATCGATACTTGGACTTATAATCAATTTTACTGCTTGTTAACGAACCGTATACTTACGGTGAGTTGTAAATCGAAACAAAAAAAAAGTTGATTATTCTACTACGTTTATTGCTGTGCAGGGAAGAAGATTCCAAGACCGTCTGTTATGGTATTAGTTGTTACTCAATTTTGATTATTAAGATGAGTGCAAGTGACAATCAAATAAAAAATGGGGAGAGAAAAAAAAATTAAAAAAAATTACTGTTGAAATATTGAGCAAAGCGGCAATTTAGAAGTGCTTCAATTTTATGGCAATTTCTTTGATTAGTAATTTGCAATTTCAATAATTTCCATAGAGAAGTGATCAAGAAACGAAGAAACTTGGTTCTTTAAAGTCATTCTTTAGCAGTTATCAGATCTTGGTCTAGGACCCTAGGTTCATAGTTGAGGAAAAATGGGTTCTTTTCGTGGGCATGTCCTTCCCGGGACGCTGTTTCTTTCGGTTGGGGTGTGGCACATGTGGAGCTCTATAGCCAGATATGTATCGTATCCTAAATCTTTTCGGGTCAGGGTGTGGAACCCTGTTCCTGGTTTTGATGGACGGCTTAAGTACTTGCAGCTTTATTTCATATTAGTTGGAGGTTTCATAGATTTGTGTATTGAGTTTCTATATTCGACTCATCTCCATATCTTTGTCCATGGAATCTTGAACCCGTCTCACATGAATAACTTCGAGCACTCTGGGATGCTCCTCATGTTTTGATCCTCGGTGTAATCACACTGCTTTCTGAGAAAACAAGTTGAGTTCTTAAACTTAATGGAATTCTTTAATATTAACTGTTTGAGTTCTAATGTAGGAAAGAAATAAAGATTAGCCCCTTGTTTTCTATGTTTGAAATTTGGTAGATCCTAATTCTTTATCTAGCTTTATTAGAACTTTTGGCACGTCTGGTTGTATCATTCTTTTTCCAGTAATTACTCCAAAAAAGTGCAAAGGCCCGATATATAATTTCCTTTTGAGTTCCTGCATTCCTAGAAACATCAACTAGGCATTATTTACCTTCAAATACTCGTGACAATATCCTCAAGCCGTTTTCGAGGGTATTGATAATTAATGGAACCATCAAATGAAGTTTTGATAATTAATATGTTCTATTTTTTGCTTCTATCGTTTTAAGGTGGATTGGTAATGTCAATAGAGTTTATATGATTCTTATTTTGGAGCATGTTATTTCATACACATTGCACAATAGAGTTTATATGATTCTTATTTTGGAGCATGTTATTTCATACACATTGCAACTGCATCTTATCGTACTTCTTTTGGGTTGTCTCATGACATTCTTTAAAGGGTATTTCTTTGTTCGGAAAATTAAAGTAAAACATTTAAGGTAGAAATTATTATTCTTTTAAAAGGCTTGAAATTGTAGCTCTAACTAGCATTAATGCATCTTTAATTCTCATGAATTAGTCATTCAAGGCTTAATATATGAAATGGGGAGTTTTTCTCAAGCATTTAAATTTTATCGAGTCACTCTAAGAGTCTTCTCGGTTATAGGACAAATGTGGTACATAAAGAAAAATGGTACTTATTAGTCCCTATTTTCTTTACACCTTCCTTACTACCAATTTTACCACAATGTATATTTGAGAACTTAATTTTCGAAGGTTATAATTTTAATGAGTGAATGGAGAATTGTTTCTAACTTGCAGTACCTTTCACTTATTTCTTTCACAAAACGATGTGATTTCTTGATGTTTAATTTTTTATTTAGTTTATCACGGTGACAATTCTTTAGCGTTATGACTAATATTTTGCAAATGCATTTAAAGGAGAATTTGTTTATATATTGGTTGATAGAAGTCATGAAAGTGTGAGTTGATAAACATGTGCATCAATCATCTCCTCACTATGTTTAATCCTATCAAAAGAGATAAATTGTAACATCATATATTTACTCAATTCAAGTTAGATATCCTTGAAATTTGGTGGTATTAAACTATTTAATATAGTTTTCATTTCTTTGGTTAATGCTCGGAGAGAAGTTGGATGAATATCGAAATGTTATACTTTATTTAAATCTATCTAAGTTATTCTCATTTATTGTGACACTAATATTTTGTGAAATGTTTAGAAGTGCTTGTAGACATGGAAAATTTTCAAAGAAGTTCCACACGATGGATATCTTCGGAATACGAACGTGAAATGTAAGAGCTCAATGGATGCATTTCCCCAAACATGTTACTAGAAGCCAATATCATGAAATTATCTTATTGTGATTATATATGTAATATTGACATTTTGAAAAATTCATAAGAGACTTTGCAGATATGCAGATGGGAAAGTGAAGAAGAAAAGCTTTGCAAATATTATGGTACCAAATTATTGTCCAAGAGGGACATGAATATATATAGTCCAAAATGGACATACATAAATCATCGAGGGGGATGAGTTTAAACCCATAAGGGAGTGACCTCCGGGAGTAACCCAACCTTTGTGATTGGAGATCCCATGAATAGAGTTCAATGTGGCAGAAACAACCCGTACTGCGTGACTCGTAATAGCACTACTTATATTGTGTTCATCCCTATAGTGATAGTGCTAATAAATATGATGTTAGAAAGGGTTTAACACTGAATGAGTATCGAGGCGAGAATTCTCATGACGTGTGGTCACACGCATCCTTGGAGGACTCACCTATATAAGAGTTGCCATGAGGTTGTGGCTATGGAATTGGGCTATTCCCTAGAAACTCTTATTATAATCAAGATTAGAGCGCATGACTATTAACAACGCTACCCTCTATAAACTGAGCCTAAATCAATACCGTGTGTGGAACAATTGACATTTGACCAAAGAGACCTAATTCAAGGCTTAGTCCATCATCACTTCTTTAAATGAAAATTGTTATTAATAAGTGAGGTTCAAATTCAAAAAACACCTACACCTATTACATAGAATAATGTTGCCACTATATATATATATATATATATATTTCTCTATTTTGAAAGCTTAAAACTTGTGGGGGGTTGTTGTAACTTATTTTAAGTTTCAACCTTTAAAAAAAATTAACGCACTTTAATTTTAAGTTTTAACATAAAAATTAAAACATATGGTAACTTATATTTTAATGGTTTTATTGTGGGGTTAAATTTATCCCTATAAAAGGGAGTTCTTTCATTTGAGAAAATGAACTTGAGATACTAAGAAAATAAAATACTACATCTGTATTTTATACTATATTTATATAGTTTGTAACAACTTGATGTGAGGTTTGTTCACTTATCTCCCTATGATCGTACCCATTGAAGGAGAGTTACATGGGTTATTTCTTGAAGCTATGTAATGTCGAAAGAACATGTACGAAGGGAAGGCAACACGACTTTAGGACAACGTTCTCGACTTGACTTCTAAGGCTTGTTTTCTAAATCTTTTCTCTATTTTATGTTATATTATTCTTGAATTGTATTTTTCATTTTATTGTGTTAATTGTTAAATAAATCTACACACAAATCACTCAATTTTTCCAACTGATTTACCCTTAAAAGCGTCCCATTAATAACTCAATATTATGATAGCTAGCCTGGTACCTCTTATTTCATTTCAGTTTGTGAATCGAAACGTTAAAGTAGCATACGATTTTTATGTGATTTGAAGTTGGGTGACAAAACCACTTAACCTCCAACTTTTAGTCGGGTAAAAGTCGTTTGCGATTTTAGCCTCGAAATTGACAAAATTGACGATTTGTATCAATTAATTAGGATTCAAATTCAGATATTTAAGTAGGTAGAGACCCGAACCTCACTTTATTTTATATCTGTGGAACTTTAACTATGGTTAACTGAAGACATGGTTAAGCTGCAACCGTGAGACTGCAGGTCATGTACTTTTTGCAAGCCCATATTGAGTAACTGTACATATGTGTTCAAAGTTTGAAACTAACTTATTATCAGATCTACTCTTCTGGAGTAAAACTGCAACTTACTATTCAGATCAATCTTCTGCTGTCTATACCAGTCAAAATAAAGCATAATTCCCAATTCAATAATTAATTAGTTGTTATTCTCAATACTGTTTTAGATCAAAATAAGTACTAAAAAAGTGCTATATTATAATTAAAAGACTCCTACATGTATACATGCATAATAGCTATTAGTTGGTGGAATTGCTGCATACTGCTTGTCCACAAATTCGATAAGCTTGTTAGCTATCGTACTCGCATATACAATCGAACCTTCACAGATCTGCACAATGACATTAAATCGTACCAAAATCTTATTAACTTTATGATCAGATTATAAATTGAGATCAATGAAGATGAAAGAATTTACTAAAAGTACCTTAGAGTTGAACAAAAAGCTATAGTAATCCTCAATTAGGCCTCCAGCAACATGGTCAAGATCAAGCTGAAGCTCCTCAAGAACCTTTGATACAAGGAGTAAGCAATTGGTTCTCTTCTGTTGAACAAGCTTGACAGTAACTTCATCGTCCACAATGCGCACATCCACCTCGGTGTTCTTCGATTTCCTGTGGAGCCATGAGCTTCTTAAGGATGAGGCATTATAAGGCTGCTTCATATCATCTACAGACTGTGTGTCAATATTCCCCTCCATGGTATCATCTTCTATTTTGGCCCTTTTGAGCCTCTCCTTACAACATCTCTTCTTCTCCACCAACACTTTTAGCTCATTCACTGTCCTCTGAAGCTCGTTTATGTATTCGATAGCATCTCCCACAACCGAGGCTCTATCTTTCTTGTGTTTTCTCACAAAAATGTCAAATTGTTAAAATCACTTGCAAAATGTAAATGAACAAGATTGCATATTTTGTGCATACTTTGAAATAAATATCTTAAATCTAAATATCTTTCTACAAGAAATTTCACTTTTCGCGATGAAAATTAGAAGTCTCTCGACAATTCTTCTCAATGAAACAACTTTAAAATCCCTTTCAAATTTCTTGATCTGTTGCAAATGTGTACATATACTAGATCATATATATGTCAAAACACAGAATTTCAACAACTATAAGGGAATTAAAGTGATTACCTTGGTGGAGTTAGGAACCAAGCTCCTCAAAGCCATGAATTTGTCATTGAGAAGAACTCTCTTATGCCTCTCAGTAGTCAAATGTTTAGTGTCCTTTTCAACCCTAATTTTACTAATACAATCAATATCACCAGTGAAGTCAAAAACCCCATCATCAAAGTGCCTCCCATCGCCACCATTCACATCTCTCTCATCCATCACCCCAGGGAATAAGGATCCACCAGTCCTTGACCCTCCCA
>NC_036251.1:20141116-20147227 GCF_002742605.1 Olea europaea var. sylvestris
TAGTATAAAACTGATTATTAACATTTAAAAGAGTATATGCTTGTGTAATTTCATATTAATCGCAGCAAAAATATAAGTAATATTCCTATTGTCGATGTGATTATGTCGTGTTATTAGAATTAGTCGTCAATTAAAATTCGAGTTGAAAGAATTAGCATGTCAAGATGAAGTTCTTTTAGGATCTAACAAATTGACGTCTTCATGTGGAAAAAATAAGACAATAACTTAGCGGAAGAGAGAATCCATGAAAGATGTTAGCAACACGTGGTTTGACCAAAGTCCAATTTGAATGGGAACACATTACCTACGGTTAGTGCAGGAATTCCTGTATTTTATTTCGATAGCACAAGATTATATAGGAAATACATTCAACAATGTAAAGATTTGATGAGGGTTTGGATATGCCAGACTTATGTTGAACTTGTTAAGACATTGATTTACTGCGATTGACGAAAATAATAATTGTTTTGGATATGCCAGACTTATGTTGAACTTGTTAAGACATTGATTTACTGCGATTGACGAAAATAATAATTGTGAAAGTGATCATAAGATTACAAAATATTTCACAAAATACATGATAACAAGGAGTATGACACATGAAATGTAGCAAAGACCAATTTTAACATTTTATTCTCAGTTTTCTCGACTTGTTAAGCATTTTCATCATATTTTCAATTATTGAAACCTCCTAAATTTGTATTTTTTTTTGTTATGGTATGAAGAAGTACTCCACTTTATGGTGGTTTGATATTTATGCATTGAACTCTCTCTCTCTCTCTCAAATTTAATCATTTTTTCCATTTATTTGGATTGTAGCATCTCATCTCCTTTGTGGTATAATTTTTTTTAATTTTGAAATTACTTTTTGCATCCCTGCAAATAAAAAATATACAACTTTTTGCAATTATCAAAGATAAAAGAAAACGGCAATAAGAGAAAAGGGGGAAAATTTTGAAACGGTGAAACGTGCAGTTTAAAAGAACAAAATAAAATAAAATAATAAAATGAATAAGTGCATTAGGCAGTCCAACGATCACGAGTTATAGTCCTCATTTGGTATAGATTAAAATCTACTAAAACTTTTAAGTCAAATTCAATAATTTTATCCACACATTTCATCAATTTTTATCAAAATCTATTAAAATTTTAATTTTATTATCCACTAAACAGGAACATAAATTTAGTAATAAATTAACATCATTGAATAACATAGTTAGATTTGTAATTAGAAAGATAATATAAGTAACTATTTTTTCTCAATTAATATTTTTGAACTGTCCATATTACCAAATAAGCCATCGAAATGCTAGACTTCATGATGTACTCTACTTCTTTTTATATTTATATGTTCCCTTATCTTGGGTTGAATTTTATCTACAAAGTGCAATGATAATTGACACATTATTTTTAATCCACAGCTCTAACGTGACGAAATTGGATGAAGTAGCTTAATTGAGAATAGGGGTGGAGATGATAATTATGGTCCTCATCTTGTTTCTTATTTTGTATTATATTTTTTAATTCTATATTTTTATATCGAAAATGTATTTAAGAAAATATATCAAAAAGTAAATGAAGAAACAATACAAAAAGTGAAAATATTTAAGGGTTAAGCCACTCGACCTGCGCCGGTGACCACGAGGATGACCGCACCCTCACATGGGTTGCATGGTCTCAGGTGAATAAAAAAAGGTCGACCCCCCACGTGTGTGCTGTGTCAACCTCAAGGTCATCTCCGTGGGCATGGTAGTATCACTCATATTTTAATCCCCGTATTGACCCCTAGAAATCCTCGAGTAGGATGGAAGATGGGGAGGGCCACCCTTCTGGTCTCCCCATCTCTTGTACTATTCCGTCCTTTCTTGTTATCCTTCCGAATTATCACTTGGAATTTATTTTTATTTTTATTTTTCTTTTTATTTTTATTTTTATTTTTTTATTTTTATTATTTTTTTGCAAAAATGGAAATTTGAAGGTTTGAACGAAGCTACCAAATTTCATATTATAATCTGGTGTGGACCCCATTAACCAGTAATTCACTCCATGCAATTCGAGCGCCTTAACTAACTACTGAAACAAACACTGGAGTATATAATTTATTATTCTGCACTATGCAGCAAATAAAAAATTAATTTCGTTAATAAATAATTTATAATACAGCTCACAATTACATATACAATATGAAGTCATGTAAAGCTGGCTCGAAAGAAATATTGTGACATTTATTCTTAAGGTTAGCTTAACATGAGTTGACGTGCCGAAATATAAAAATTGCAGTAAAAATGGCAAAACAGAATAACAAATCTCAACAAAACGAAGAAGGCAGAAATATAAATTATAAAAAATAAAGAAAAAAGCATAATAGACTACAGCTATGCAATAAGAAATAAAATTTATTATAATAAAAATATTCTCCTATAGGAGATTCCCTAATTACAAGTGAGGTTCCTGTAATTTTGGGATGCAGAAGGTACTCAATCATTTGATAGTAAAAAAAGGTTACTCACACAATTGCTGTGAATGCCAAACAATCAGGATGAGGTTAGTTACCAGTAATGTGCACTGATTCAACCTAATCTCAAGGTTTGAAAAGGCGCTTGTGACAAGATGACAATATCTTGAGAATGATAAACCCTAATTCCATTCTACTGAGTGCAATCTATCAAAAAAATAAAAAATAATAATTGACGCAGATGGTAAAAACTCCATGCATTTGATCCTTTGAACCAGTTTCAAGCCATGAACTGAACTGAATCGAGTTCAAATGACACGCATATGGACCTGAATCTATTTTTTATTAGGTACATTCACTGGAATCGAAATAACTGCCCAATTGAGATGTGATATGATAGCATCACGATGTTTCCATGGAATAATATGTTATTGTTGAAACACGGAAGAATTGAAATCTTAGATCAATAGATGTAAGCCTCAATGTGAGACTACGTCACTCTCCCGCCACTTTAGTAATTCACTATGATAGAAAAAAGGTTTATAAGAAAAAATCGCCCTCCTATCTTCATATCTAAGGCTTTTACTTCACACCTAGGTCCATCTAGGTCCCGTCAAAACACTGCTTAATATTCCAATGAACATACAATCAGATTAATTAGTGAACACATCTGTGGAAATGGATAATTAAAAGTGAATCATTCTTTAAATATAAGACCAACTTCTTTCTCAAGAAATGCATTCAAGAGAAGTCATTATTCTCTCATCAACAATGCCATCAAGGAGCTTAAATGATTCTCCATCCAAATATGGTGTCAATTAGAATTTGGAAAATGTAATTCTATTGATTTAATTATTTACAGAAGTTGAGAAATGCAATTCATGCTTCTCAACTGATGCTTATTGACTCCTCTATGCATACATATGAGTTGGTAGGTTTGCAAATAAATTAGAAATGAAAATTAATCCGCTTAAAGAATATATGACTCGTCAAGGCTACACTGACGGCAAGTTATCTGTAAAGAAATTACATAATGTGCTTTCAAATTCATAATATTGCAAACTAATCGGGAAACACAAACAACATAAACTAGAAAGACGAATTCATAATACTGTAACAACTCTATTGTTTGAGGTATGAGCATCTACAAATTATAATTTAAAATTAAATCATGAAAAGGCGGTTAGCTCGAGGAAATAAGAAATAGTTTTGCTTTGTAAATAGAAATAAGAGTGCTCAAATCAGTAGTAATGAGAAGAAATTAAAACCATTGAAAAGGGTAACAATTTCCTCGCTACAAACTATTTAACTGGGAAAACAAACATTTGCCTGCATAGGCGGGGTTAGCAATTGAAAGGTTAAACTAAATGACAAGGCAAGAAACCTATTATATGGATGATATCTTAGTTTTTGATTCGTGGAAACATAGTTTGTTCAAAACAGATGCTAGAATATAACAGATTAAGTGTTTGTAATGTTTGCTTAACGTAAGTAACCAGCTCATTATCATCCACAAACATTTAACATATTACTGGGATATTTGCAACCATGCTATACACAGGGCCAGCCCTAAAATTTTGAGGCCCAAGGCAACGAAATATTATGAGGCCCCTAAATAAATTTTTTTACTAGCTTAGTAATCTCTTTAATGTCAAAGGAAAAGTATGCCACACAACTACTTTTTAATAAATATTTGTGATTTCAACATTTTTTAACCATACATATTGTTTTTATACAGTAAAAAGGAATGTGAAAAAGCAAACAAATAATCATCTATTCATTACCTAGCTAAAATAATTTCAACAAACACGCCCTTATTATTGTAAGTGTTATGCGCTAGATCCAATCGATTTAGGTTGTAAACGCTTTTAATATATTTAATGCATTTGATTTTGGCGAGATCTATTATTTATTTAAATTAATTTTGTAATAAATAATATTAAATAATAGAATCCGAAGATCCAATTTTTAGATAATCTGTTAATCACAAGGAGTTGTGATTGTGAGATACAAATTACATATAATTGGATCTTGAATAAACCATGGTCGTAAGTAATAATGAGATACGGATATCGTTAATACAGTTAGACCATCACGTGTGGCATTTCTTACTTGTGAAGTAAGTAGCTGATCTCACGAGCTAAAGTGTGGTGACACTTAAATGAACACGTGGATGTTTTGTTATAGAACAAAACATTGGAGACCCGCTAAGAGATTCCACATGGATAACTATCTGAGTGTCAGTGGCTAATCTCTAACGTTCGGTAGTGGAATTGGTCCTTTGACTTGAGGTCGTCATAGTACCTTATATGAGGACAGTCATACTTTGACGGTGTTGGATGCTGCTCTGAAAGGGGCCGCTAATACGACATCGTTCAGGTACGTCAAGAATCATATGAAGGTTGTGATTGATCGATAAAGGATTCGTCACTCTTAGATAGTAGGATATTATGATCTGCATTTCATTCAATTAAGTCGATGATGAAATCTTTGGCCAAGGTGTACTCATAAATCGAAAAGGAGTTTTCGATTTATATTGACTTAATAGTGGAGTGAAAGATATGATCAATGATCGAGATTGACACAATTCCATATCTCGTAATTGATCGAATCGTATTGACGAAGGGATAATAGTTTCACGGTAAACGAATGAATTTGGTTTTGTCATACCACGTGACATTTCCCGTCACATGTATTGCCCTGACACATTGCTAGATGTCAATCAGGGACGGCGAGTGTGAATTGACGATAAATTAAAAGGGTGTATTAATTTATCAATTTTGATTAGATCAAAATAATATTTCACGACGTTAGGCATCGTGGTCGGGAACCTAATGGATCGCACACAAAAGAGAATTGGAAGATTGCAAATTGTCAATTGGTTAATTTAACAATCGTTGGATAAATTAATTAATTGAATTTGTTATTTATAATCCCGAATTAATTAATTGGATTAATTAATTAACGGACCGAGTTTAATTAATTCGATTAATTAAATATTGGACCGGACCGGGCCGGGTCCCTTTGGATTTATATATATACACAGCTAGGGTTTGAGGTCCATTATGTTTTCATTATTCTTGCTGGCACAAGAAAGAAACCCTAGCAGTTGCTGTCTACTCTCTGTGTGGATTACATTGGAGGCTGGACAATTGGACAGTTGTGGGAGGCAGATTCAAGTTGCTGGAAAGGAATAACGCGAAAGAGTTTGCAGATCACAAGTAAAGGTATATTTCTTATCACAGTTTTTATCTAAATACAAAGTTGAATCCTGAATGGGAATTGAAACTTGTTAAATTCCGCTGTGCATGTTTAAGTAAATTCCCAACAGTGGTATCAGAGCCGATTTTGTATTTGTTAAGAACTGTTTAACGTGTTGATTAAATTAAATGTTAGTTTAATCACGTTCATTCCTAAATCTAGTAAATATAGTTTTAAATTTTTTTTGTCTTTTTGGATCTGTTCTTAAAAAAAAAAAAAAAATTTGGGTCGAGGGGCGGGGCGGTGCCGCCGTGCGGCGCTGCAGGCACTGCAATCTGCATCGCGAGGGCGCTGCAAACCCTGCAGCGCGATGCGCTGCCACCGGAATCGGCGCCGCCCCAGAAAAGAAATTTTTTTTTTTTTTTTTTTGGTTTAGGGTTTTTTGGGGGGGAGGG
>NC_036251.1:20147760-20148544 GCF_002742605.1 Olea europaea var. sylvestris
TCTAATATTAAATTAATTATATTTTGTTTTGAATTAGCACCACTTTCCTATGTAAATTAGCACTTAGAGTATGACTCTAATTTAATAGTCAATTAAAATTCGATTTTGATTAAATTATTTCGCCCAATAGTTATGGATTTAGAGTTGGACTCTAATTCGATATTTAGTTAAAATTAGATTTTAATTAAATTGGCCCGTCAATTAAATTAATTAATTAATATGATTAATTAATTGTTTAATTATCTCGATCCCAAAATTTTGATTTAATTTTGACGACTATAATTGCTAGATTTATGAGACATTGCATATAATATTAGATATTATACATAGGAAACATTTATGTGATGAATGTTTGTGGATGATTATGGACTCGACCATATGGATGTGTTGAATGGTTGATTTACTTCTTATTGTTGTTGTGGGCCTGCGAGTCCGTTGTTATTATTATTATTGTGGGCCTGCGAGTCCGTTTTCTTTTAAGCCTGCGTGCCAACTACTATAGGATACATGTTGCAAATTCGGCTAATTGGAGGCGCAAGAAGAGGTGGACACCATGAAGATGGTGTATTGGTATTGGTCCAATAATGTACCCCTTAGGAATTGACCAACTAGTTTTCCTCTTGGCTCGGGAAAACTAGATAGAACAAGTCCATAATCATCCATATTATTATTTATGTATATATATATGTATTTATTCGCATAGTAGATGTATGTTTATATATATATATATATATATATATATATAAAATTGCTTGATGAGACCATTGCACATTAAATCCCTCGT
>NC_036251.1:20149279-20149543 GCF_002742605.1 Olea europaea var. sylvestris
TTTTATCATGGATCATGAACTAAGTATTGACTTGGTTCTACAATCTCTGCCAGATAGTTATTCACAGTTCATTATGAATTTTAACATGAATAAGATCGAATGTACACTCCCTGAGTTGCTTAATATGCTTAAAACTGTGGAGCCCATTGTCAAGGCTAGCACTGGGCATGTCTTAGCTATTCATTCCTCCAAGGGAACTAAGAGGAAAATTAAAGGAAGTTTTAAGAAAACATCCAAAAAGGCTAAGGACAATAACAAAGCAGT